>NC_073400.1:14804169-15168336 GCF_028641065.1 Leucoraja erinaceus | reverse complement strand
CTGCATCGTTTGGAGCTTCCTGACATCGGTCTCTACCCGAGACTGCGAGCTCCTCGATGGTGAAATCCGCAGTTTGAGCATCGATCTCAGGCAAGGTATCGCAGGCTCCGATGGTAACTCCACCTCCCCGCAGTGGGGCTCAAAGTCAGTCCCAAGTAAGGCATCCAACTCCTTGATGTTAGGCCGCAGAGCGACCGGAGATACGATCTGGAAAATAATCGCGTCCCTGGCAAGGTAAGAGATTGAAAAAATGTTTCCCTGACCCCCTCCCCACCCCCCACATAAAACAAACCAGAGAACATTTACACAAACTTTTAAAACACACTAAGAATAACAAAAAAAGAAGAAAAGACAGATAGACTGTTGGCGAGGCTGCCATCATGCGGCGCCCCCTGGTGGTAACTGTAATGTTTAGTGCAAGATAAAGTCCAGTGAAGTCCGATTATAGTTAGACACAAATAATGGACTCTTACTGAAAGGCAAGGTGTCTAAATCTTTGGAACTGCAGCAAACCAATCAATGTCGTTTTAGGATTTCATTTTATTTTCAAAATGTTCTTGTTTGAGGAAAGAATAAAATGGGTTAAAATGAAAGATTCAGGCTGGTAAACAGAAAATGAATAAAATTCACGGTTGAGAAATACCTTTCTGGATGAATACTTCAAGTATGCAAAGAGCATACACTGGAATAATGGGATGCATTTTCTAGCTGATAAGTAATGTGTACAATTGTTGGAAATCAAGTAACTGAGGAGAAATATTAGGTTCTACTTGGCACTAATCAGTGTGAGTCATTCTACCATTGACACAGACAGTTCTTCAGCAGACGCCTCCTTTACCATTGAACTGAGTAGTAAACGGTCAACTGGGAGTATGCTTCATGATTGTAACAAATTCAAGCGCCACTTGGAATACTTCAGGGATTTCAATGTCACTTTCAGCTGTCTTTGCCAACGACATCGAGAGATTTTGAAACTAGCTGCCAGAAAGTTGCACAACTTGTGCTTATGTATTTTGTTACATATTTCTTAAACTAAAACCAAAGCTTGTGAACAAGGGAGTGCACATTCAGTTGCACATGGCCTCCTCTCATTTCACTCCTGCCTTCGGGAAGAAGATGTAGGAGCCTGAAAACTGTAACGTCTATGTTCAGGAGCAATTTCATCCCTACCACCTTCAGGCTATTAAACACTACAACCTCCAAATAGTATCAGAACTATGGAGACTTGACATTATTTTTGCACTATTATTGTCTATTTATTTGCTTATTTTGACATATACATACACTGAACATTTTGTTGATATTTATTATGGGTTTTACAGCATACTATCTTTACAAACCTGTAGTGCTGCTGTAAGTAAGAATTTCATTGTTCTGTTTCGGGACACATGATAATAAAACATTTTTGACTCTTATTACTGTCACATGTACTGGGGTACAGTGAAAAGTTTTGTTTTGCATGCTATCCAATTAGTTCATATAATACTAACATGGATACATTCAAGCCAAATTCAAGAACAATAGATAGAGCAAAGGGAAAGATACAGTGCGGAATATAGTTCTCAGTATTGTAGCACACCAGTTCCAGAGACCAAGTCTAATGTCCGCTATGGGATAGAGGTGACTCGGACAGTACCGTTCAGAAGTTTGATAACAGAGGGGAAGAAGCTGCTCCTGAGTCTGGTGGTGCACGCTTTCAAGCTTCTGTATCTTCTGCCCGACAGAAACAGGGAGAAGAAGGAATGACTGGGGTGTGAAAGAACACTCACGGTGGTGCTCAGAGAGGGGCGAATAAGTGGTAAGTATTTGTCATGCAATCTTGAAGTAAACCCTAAGGATTAGGATTGCATAGGAATGCACTGCAGATGCTGGTTTATACCAAAAATAGACACAAAGTTCTGGAGTACCTCAGTGGGTCAGGCAGCATCTCAGGAGAAAAATATTAGGTGATGTTTCTGGTTAGAATCCTTCTTCAGACTGAAAGTAGAGGGTGGGGGAGAAGTAAACTGGAGGCGAAAAAAAGCCAAACAAATCAGTTAAGGCAACAGATCTCCTCAGGAAGAGTGGAGCCCATAATGGCCCATTGTTGGCTGGCGAAGGTGTGATACAAGAGGAATACAAGGATGCAAACCGTGCAACTGGTCGGGTGACTAGGGTGGGAGGGGGGAAATGGGAATTCCTTTGAATCAGTCAAAGGTAAATGGGACTAGCTTAAATGGGCCATCTTATTCGGCTTAGATGAGTTGGGTGAAGGGTCTGTTTCTGTGTTGTATGGCTCAGCGAGGACCCAACATTTATAATCTTGTGATCATCTGGTGCCATATGCCAAAAAACATCAATAAAAGAAGGTTGAAAGATGTGTGGCTGGAAAAGTAGTGCAGGGAAATCATCCCGGGGATTTAAGAGGCACTGGAATAGTTTCTGGGCCAGGTGCAACCTATACCAAAGTTTGAAGAAGGGTCCTAACCCAAAACATTGCCTGTCCATGTTCTCCAGGGATATTGTTGCCTGACCTGTGTAGGAAAGAACTGCAGATGCTGGTTTAAGTCAAAGGTAGACACAAAATGCTGGAGTAACTCGGTGGGTGAGGCAACATCTCTGGAGAAATGGAATGGGCGACGTTTCGGGTCGAGACCCTTCTTCAGGGATGCTGCCTCACCCGCTGAGTAGTTGCTCCAGCACTTTAAATCTTTATTTGCAACCTGTAGCAATAGGATGGTTGGTACTTGAGTGGAGGCAGGGGCCTTTTTCATGCTTTGGTGAGGGTTTAAACTAGTTTGGCAGATGGATTTCTCCCACATCCCAAATACATATTATGTAGGTTAATCGGCTTCTGTTAATTGTCCCGAGTGCATAGGATGCGAAATTGTGTTAACATCGAACTAATGTATGGGTGATCAATGTTTAATGTGGACTTCAGGTGGACCAGATGGGCTTGTTTTTATGCTGTATCTTAACTAAACTAAAAATATTGTTTTCATTTAAGGTGCAGCATGGAAACAGCTGCTTCATCCCACAGAGTGCATGCCGACCATCGATCACCCATTCACACTAGTTCTCTGTTATCCCACTTTTTCATCCACTACCTGCAAACCAGGGGCATTTTATTTTTACAGAGGCCAATTAACCTACACACCCACATGTCTTTCAAATTGGATCACCCTGAGGAAACCCACACGCTCACAGGGAGAACGTGCAAACTCCACATAGACACCACGCAAGGTCAGGATCAAACCCGGGCAGCAGCTCTACCAACTGCGCCACTGTGTCGCCCTATTTGGGAAACTGTATCAGCTGGCTGGGAATCTGTGACAAGGTATTATAATCCGAGCCAAGCCTGTCTCAAGTGATTTTTAGTAAATCTTTAACACGCAGATGTGTGTTGAAAATTATGTTTCTGCTTGGCCTATTGTTAATTCTAGATACAAGATTGATAACTTTGGTTGACAGAACTCTCTTAAGCGATGTAGTGTACAGGAGGTTATGTGGAATTGATGGCAGAATAGTTTTAATCTAATGTATTAGTGGAACAGACTCAAGGGATAGGTAGTGCATTCCAATCACATTTGAATGTTCTTGTGCGCTTTGTTTATTTATTGAACTGTGATCCCTGAAATTAAATATAATTAATATAGCTGGCCAAGCTATGTGTTCTCTGATATTAACATGCATCTAGAAAGACTGGACAACTATAACTATATTATACTCTAATTTCTATTTTTAATTAATTTAAATCTCTAATTTCAAGTAACACCTGCATTCCCTCCCCCATGACCCCACCATAATGGTCCTACTGGTTCCACTGCTCGCATCCTTGTGTCCCTGTCATCAACACATCCTCCCCAGCCACCAATGGACCATTACTGACTACTCCCTTCCTGTGGTCAACTGCTGTTGGCCCCGTTTTCTTCTGGCCTTTACTTACATTACCTCCAATTCCCCCCGACCATCTCTATCAGTCTGAAGAAGGGTTCCGACCCGAAAAACCACCTATTCCCCCCAGATAATGCTGCCTGACCCGCTGAGTTACTCCAGCATTTTGTGTCTATTGTCAGTATAAACCAGGATCTGCAGTTCCTTCCGACAAAGATTATTCACTATATTGTTATTCATATTTATTTTATGTTTTCTGATGCATTAAAGGCATAACTTGATGTTGTCAGTAAGTAGGTTAGAAATTAAATTTGATTAAGAATGTTAAATTAATGTTTAATTATGAATGCAAAATATATTTTGTGGAATTTTTTAATAGAAATATAGAACTTCATGGCACAGAAGTGTCTGTTTGGCCCTTTGAATGTTTAACAGCTGAAAAATATCAGCCAATTTAAAATGGCTGCAATGCTTCTGGTGCAAAACATGTTTTAAAGCACATCAAGTACTCATTCGAGTGATTTTTAAAGTACTTCGCTCTTTCATGTAGAGAGTCCCATTAACCTCCATCATACTTCATGTGAAATATTTTATATAATTTCTGGTATATCCAATTTGATCTTAAAACTGGAAAGCATCTTTTCCCACTCACTGTAAACAGCCCCATTAAATACTTCGCTTAAATCTTTCCCAAATCTCTGCAAACCTCTCGGCACAAGTCTATGGTTCAATTGTGCTTTATTTGTCATATGTGCAACTGCACTGATATTCTTTTTGCACATTTACACATGCAGGCACCACCATGTTTTGGCGTTGTCTAAAGCACAGTCCGCCCGCACGTTGAATCTACTGGAGAAGTTCCCGATCCAGGTAAGCCCCAGGCCCCTGCAGGCCCCCCCCTCCGTGTTAATACTCTCACCCGATCACACCCAGGAGTAAAATACCCTCACCCGATCATAATCACTGCTATGCGATGTTATAGTGTTGATCACACCCCATTTGCAATGTGATGTCCAGTTGACTTTCTAACCCTTTGCATGTCACACCACATGTGTTTGCATAAATACGCTAATGCCCCTGTCCCACTTAGGAAACCTCTGGAGACTTTGTGCCCTACCCAAGGTTTCCGTGCGGTTCCCGGAGGTTCCCGGAGGTTTTGTCAGTCTCCCTACCTGCTTCCACTACCTGCAACCTCCGGCAACCACCTGCAACCTCCGGGAACTGCACTGAAACCTTGGGTGGGGCGCAAAGTCTCCAGAGGTTTCCGTTCAGGTTTCCCAAGTGGGACAGGGGCATAACGAACACTAATGCATCATAGATAGACACAAATGCTGGAGTAATTCAGCAGGTCAGGCAGCATCTCTGGAGAAAAAGAATAGGTGACGTTTCGGGTCAAGACCCATCTTCAGGTCTGAACAAGGGTCTCGACCCGAAACGGCACCTATTCCTTTCCTCCAGAGATGCTGCCTTACCCGCTGAGTTACTCAGGCATTTTGTTCTATCTTTGGTGTAAAGCAGCATCTGCCGTTCCTTCCTATACTAATGCATCATGTTTTGAAATGCATTAGACTGCACTGCAACAGATGTAGATTTGTTCATGGTATTAAATACTAGAAATTCTCAGTTCATAATTGATTAAATCCCCCAGGTGGTATAATCTTCTACAAAATCTTTCTGACTAATCCACAGTGTCACAGTCGAGTTTCCATTGCATAGCTTTTACCAATCATTTGCTTTCATCCTACCTTGTAATGTGTCATCAGATGTATGATGTGCACATTTTACTGTTCAACAGTCTTCCAATTAACAATATAAACATTTGAATCAAGGAACTGCAGATACTGGTTAATACACCAAAGGACACATTTAAACAATTAGACAGATACATGGATATGACAGGTTTAGAGGGATATGGGCCAAACGCAGGTAGATGGGACTAATGTACTCAGGACATGTTGGTCGGTGGGGGAAAGTTGCAGCATCCCTGGAGAACATGGCTAGGTAACATGTCGGGTCGAGACGCTTCTCCAGACTTGGGCAGAACTTCTTCAAAGCAGGCATACCTTGAGGAGATTTTGCAGGGTATTAGTCAAAATGTAGAAACAAAGAAATGCAGATGCTGGTTAATACGCAAAAAGGATACAGTGCTGGAGTAACTCAGCAGGTCAGGCATCATCCCTGAAGAACATGGAACGATTATGTTTTGGATCACAGCCCTTCTTCAGACTGACCTTTCGGATCAAGACCCTTCTTCAGACCAGTCTGAAGCCCAGTCTGAAGAAGGGTCTCAATCTGAAATGTTACCTATCCATTTTCGTCATAGGTGCTGCCTGACCTGCTGACTTTCTCCAGCACTTTATGTCTTTTCATTTCAAATATCCTTTACGCTGCTTCTTTTTTTTTCTCCCTTTCATTAGTATTACGGATGACGTACCTGCTTACTTTGAGATTAAAAGTAAAATTGGAACCTTGCATTCCGTTTTGGTGGGCGGGTCATATTACTTTCAACTGCATATAATTTGTATTATATTTAAATGGATTATGCAGCATTCACTCTTAGACGAATACAGATGTACCTGCAGTTGCAAGTTGTGAAATGTTACTAGGCTCCAGCATGATTCGGTTGCCTACTTCACTGAGAGCTCCAGGCTATAAAAGAAGAATGTTGGATTGTGGACACTGACAACTATGTGGAGTTCTAGTCACCCCATTACAGGAAGAATGAAAGTAAGGTATGTAAGAATTGATTAGTATGGTTGTCAAGGGTTATGGGGCAAAGGCAGGAGAATGTGGTTGAGAGGGAAAGATAGATCAGCCATGATTGAATGGCAGAGTAGACTAGATGGGCTGAATGGCCTCATTCTGCTGCTGGAACTTATGAAGAATGTGGAGGCTTTGGAGAGGTTTACTAGAATGCTGCCTGCGTTATAAGGAGACGTTGGTCAAACTTTGATTGTTTTCTCTGGAACACCAGAGGTTGAGGGGAGACCTGAATGAAGTTTATAAAATTATGAGAGATTTTGATAGGGAAGATAATCAGAACCCTTTTATCCCAGGGTGGAAATTTCAAAGGTGGAAATGTGAGAGGGTCAAAATTCAGAGATGTGCAGGGAATGTTTTTTTACATGGAGAGTGGAGGTACAGACAGATATGACAGTCGTAATTAAGAGGCATTTGGATGTGCACATGGATATGCAGTGAATGGAGCAATATGGATTACCTACAGGCAGAGGTGATTCATTTGACATCAACATGTTCAGCACTGATATTGTGGGCTTGAAGGCCTGTTCCTGTGCTGTACTGTTCTATGGTCTTTGTTATAACTGTACTGAAATAACCTCCTCATTGCTCATACAGTAATGCATTAGCGCTTTTTAGTAAATTTAATAAATTAGACTCGCAAAATAAAGCACCAAGTATTTTGATGCTTTATATCTCCTGATGATGTATTTTACATGTTCATTTCAGAATTTGAACTGAAACCATTGTTTCAACTAAATCAAAGTCCACATTTTTGTATCTGAGTAATTTTACTTTCTATGTCAATTATGAATCAAGAATGCTTCTGTGGAGTGTTGAAGAGAGTTAGGAATATGCTTCATAACTGCTACAGAATACCAAATTGTGCTTGAGTTTTGTCATTGTGACAAACATTTCTTTCTCCATTGTGCCTCTTTGTGTAATAACATTTATTATTTTAACAACTCGTTGAATTAAAATCCATCTAAAAATTGGTCAGCATCTCTGAATTGATTTTTTTTTAGAGATACAGCATGGAAAAAGGCCATGCCGACCATCAATCACCCATTCGCACTAGTTCTATGTTATCCCTCTTTTGCATCCACTCCCTACACACTAAGAGCAATTTTCAGAGAACCTACAATCCTACACGTCTTTAGGATGTGGGAGGAAACTCAACCCAGAGGAGAACGTGCAAACTTCGCACAGACAGCACCCGAGGTCAGGATCGAACTCAAGGTTCTACCAGCTGTGCCAGTGTTCCACCCTTAGTTGAAGAGTTTGCAGCGTGTCAACAAGTATATTGATTGAAGGCTCAATGTTCAAATACAGTAATGTTTCAGGTATGTGCTTCTCAACAAGAACATGCTTATTCAAGCCCTTTCCTTTATGTAGTCTGTTGCAAGAAATCGTAAGAAACATGCAATTTATCCATCAATTGTCTGTTTTTAGTCCACAACTATATTTTGTACCCTGCCCGTTGCTCTGCATATTGTACTTGAGTTTGACTTGATTGTGTTTAGTTTAGTTTATTATTGTAGCGTGTACCAAGATACAGTGAAAAGCTGTTTGTTACATGCAATCCAGTCAGCAAAAAGACTATACATGATTACAATCAAGCCATACACATTGCCCAGATAAAGACTACAACATTGAATGCAAGATAAAGTCCTATTAAAGATAATTCAAAGGTCTCCATTGAGGTAGATGGTAGATTAGGACCACACACACTGGCTGGCGAGAGGACGGTTCAGTTGCCTGATTACAGCTGGGAAGAAACTGGCCCTGAATCTGGAGGTATAGGTTTTCACACTTATGTGCCTCTTGCCTGATGAGAGAGGGGAGAAGAGTGAGTGACCGGGGCGAGACTGGTCCTTGATTATGCTGATGGCGTTGTTGAGACAACATCAAGTGCGATGGAAGGGAGATTTGTTTGCATGAAGGTCTGTGCTGCATCTACAACTCTGCAATTTCTTGCAGTCTTGGATACTGAAGTTATAAAATTCTACTTTTTTAGAACAAATGGAGTAACATTCCTGTGACTGATTTTAAAATATAGTATGTTTCACAATAATAAAATAAGTGTTTCTTTTAGTGTTTATGTATCAGCTTTTACCTTGTATTTGTAAATTCCAACTTTTATTTTGAACTCTGCTATTACATAGATTTATAGCGATAATTTAACTTCCTGGTATGGTAGGCATAAGAATTCCAAGAAGTTAATTAGTGTAGGATACATATCCAATTTGGTTGAATTATTGTTGAAAAATTCTTGGGATTCCTTTAAATTGACAGTTGATGTGAACTCGTATCAGGATATTCCACATACTTTAGAAATCATTATTATTTTGCTTTATATATGCACAATGCTGACCATAAAATCTGGCACAAAATTATTCTTTACCATTATCTTTGCTGTCAGAAATCTATTACTAAAAGCAAATACCAAAGTAATTCCTTGTATCGAGGTACAGTGAAATACTTTTTTTTGCATACGGATCAGTAAGATTATTGCCATACATAAGTACAATCTCCAATTAAGTACCAAATGCATAGAAACAACCCACTGAGTCCTTGTGCAGGAGTCGCCAGGATTTTGGCACCATTTTCACATTCCCAGCTGGAGTTGGCCATAAAGGCCCGTTGCAGCCGTCGCTTCCGTCCGGATCGTCTGGCGAACCGTTGTCCCTCTCCTCGCCCGGCTTCCTTCAGCCTTCATGCCCCTGGGGGGGGGGGGGGATGCCTCCCGCAGCTGACCTTGAGGGCGCAGAAGGTAAGACTCTCGGTTCTCCTTACCGACCCTTTGTCCAGCATCCGCCGTCGTCATAAGTGATTGAAGTAGCATCGGGCTATTCAGACCATCAAGTGTACTCCGCCATTCAATCATGGCTGATCTATCTCTCCCTCCTAACCCCATTTCTTGCCTTCTCCCCATAACCTCTGACACCTGTACTGATCAATAATCTCTCTATCACTGCCTTAAAAATACCCATTGACTTGGCCTCCACAGCCTTCTGTGGCAAAGAATTCCACAGATTCACCACCCTCTGACGAAAGTCGTTGACTCTCTCCACCCTCCGCTTCCCAGTCTTCGGGGGCGAGCAGGAGACAAGCTTCAGAGCCCCCCCTCCAGACGGGCCCCCTGATTCTTCAGCGGGCCTCCAGGAACTTCTGCCACGCCTGGTCTTCAGGGAGAGGGAGACCGAGTCTACTGGACTGGAACATCTTGTGCATCTATTGCCTTGTTTATATAGTTAAGCTGGTAATCAAACTGATGAGGACAACATGGTATTTGAGATTTTGGTAATGTCATGATATAATGAGATGAACCATATCTCCTTAATCAATGAGATTTAAAACTAAGAAATAAACTAAGGTTGATCTCAAAAGAGAGTTGAAATATGCTATGTAAATTCAAAGATCTAGGTAAATTCAAATCAGTGCAGCAATAAATAGGGTAAAAAGATTTAATATGTGAGAGAAGTGGTGGGGGATTGTGGGGAGGAAGTAAAAAACAAAATAAAAATGCCATTTCTAGAATTTCCTGAAATTATTTAGCAGCTGAGCAGTGGCACACCATTTGAGTTGCTGCCTTTCAGTGCCAGAGACCTAGGTTCAGTCCTGACTTTGGGTGCTGTTCCTGGAGTTAGTACGTTCTCTCTGTGATCACGTGGGTTTCCTCTGGGTTCTCCGGTTCAAGATCAAGATCAAGATCAAGATACATTTAATTGTCACATGTGCCAGATGGCACAGTGAAATGAAATTCCCATACAGCCATACAATAAAAATAAAGAACACAACACACTATAGAATTTGACATAAAACATCCCCACACAGCAGAATCAAAGTTTCCCACTGTGTGGGAAGGCACCAATTTAAGTTTCCTCCCACACTCCAAAGACGTACAGGTTGGTAGGTTAATTCGCTTCGGTAAAAATTGTGAATTGTCACCAGTGTGCAGGATAGTGCTTGTGTAAGGGGTGATCGCTGGTTGGCACAGACTCAGTGGGCCGAAGGGCCTGTTTTCACACTATGTCTAAAGCTGAAAAATTGTATATCTTTGTATATTTTGTGTGCAAAAGAGTTTTGCCAATCATATGCAGTTACCTATAGCGTTTAAAATGTATTTGAACTATTAGTTATTACAATTAATTGCAGCAAGTTTGAAAACAATTAATATACAAATATAGCAACTTCCTGAAGTCACAGGGAGCTTAAGTGTGAAATGTCACATTCACAAAGGAAATATTGGAGAGGTGCAAATCAGCAAACAACACATGGTGATTTGTAGTTTGGAGATCTCTTCCTTGCTATAAATTAATGGCCAATATGTGCCTTTCTTTCTTCAGTGACTCTGCACCCCTGTATTTATAGATAACGCCCACAGCTTAATATGCTAGAGGACTTGTGATGCAGTGATTCCATTTTAAGCAAAATCAGAATTTCAAGTGCAAATTAGGATAGACACCCTGCTAGCTTCCAAACCTAAAGTTATGTTTCAATTTTCCACTGCATAATCAGAAATAAAAACTTAATCAGTATAAACAGGTTGTCAATTACTTTGTTTAAACATTGTTTTAAAGGTGGTAACCTAATACTAATTAATTTACAAACTATCACAACATATAAAAGGCATTTAGACAGGTACATTACCAGGAAAGGTTTAGAAAGATATGGGCCAAATGTGGTCACCTGTTCACGCTAGTTCTATGTGTATGAAGGATGCTGGTTTATACCGAAGATAGTCACAAAATGCTGGAGTAAGTCAGTAGGTCAAGCAGCATCAGAACCATTCTTAAGACACTAGTTCTGTCTTATCCCACTTTCATATTCACTCCCTACACATTCCCCATTAATCCCAACACAACAAGGGGATTAAAGGCTTTGTGGCAACGTTTGCGGACGATACGAAAATAGGTGGAGGGGCAGGTAGTGTAGAGAAAGCAGGATCTCTGCAGAAGGACTTGGAAAAGTTGGGAGAGTGGGCAGAGAAGTGGCAGATGTAATATAATGTAGCAAAGTGTGGAGTCATGCATTTTAGTAGTCGGAATAAAGCGGTATAGACAAATAAAGCGCTGTTTAGACTAGTTTCTAAATGGGATGAGAATCCAGAAATTGTAGGTGCAAAGGGAATTGGGAGAGCTGGTACAGGATTCCCAAAAGGTTAATCTGCAAGTCGAATTGTTAGTAAAAATAACAATCTCAATGCTAGCATTTATTTCACGAGGGCTTGTATACAAAAACAAGGATGTAATGTTGAGGCTTTATAAGGCGCTGGTAAGGCTGCATTTGGAATATTGTGAGCAATTTTGGGCACCATATCTGAGGAATGATGTGCTGGCTCTGGAGAGAGTCCAGAGGAGGTTTACAAGAATGATCCCAAGACTGAGTTGGTTAACCTACGATGAGTGTTTGTTGGCACTGGGCCTGTATTTGCTGGAGTTTAGAAGAATGAGGGGGGACCTTATTGAATCATACAGAATGGTGAAAGGTTTGGATAGAGTGGATGTGGAGAAGACGTTTCCACTAATGGGAGAGTTGAGGACTAGAGGTCATAGCCTCAGAATTGAAGGATATTCGCTTTGGAAGGAGATGGAGATATTTATTTGGTGGTTAACCTGTGGAATTCTTTGCTGGAAGGCTGTGGAGGCCTTCAGTGGATATTTTTAAGGCAGAAATAGATAGATTCCTGATTAGTACAGGTGTCAGAGGTTATGGGGAGAAGGCAGGAGCATGGGGTTAGGAGGGAGAGATAGATCAGCCATGATTGAATGGCAGAGTAGACTTCATGTACCGAATGGCCTAATTCTACTACTATTCCTTATGACCTTATGCTTAGGCACAATTTACAGAGGCCAATTAACCAACAAACGCGCATGCCTTTGGGATATGGGAGGAAACTGTAGAACCTGAAGGCTTCCAGAAGGCTTTCGACAAGGTCCCACATAAGAGATTAGTATACAAACTTAAAGCACAAGGCATTGGGGGTTCAGTATTGATGTGGATAGAGAACTGGCTGGCAAACAGGAAGCAAAGAGTAGGAGTAAACAGGTCCTTTTCACAATGGCAGGCAGTGACAAGTGGGGTACCCCAAGGCTCAGTACTGGGACCCCAGCTATTTACAATATATATTAATGATCTGGATGAGGGAATTGAAGGCAATATCTCCAAGTTTGCGGATGACACTAAGCTGGGGGGCAGTGTTAGCTGTGAGGAGGATGCTAGGAGACTGCAAGGTGACTTGGATAGACTGGGTGAGTGGGCAAATGTTTGGCAGATGCAGTATAATGTGGATAAATGTGAGGTTATCCATTTTGGTGGCAAAAACGGGAAAGCAGACTATTATCTAAATGGTGGCCGATTGGGAAAGGGGGAGACGCAGCGAGACCTGGGTGTCATGGTACACCAGTCATTGAAGGTAGGCATGCAGGTGCAGCAGGCAGTAAAGAAAGCGAATGGTATGTTAGCTTTCATTGCAAAAGGATTTGAGTATAGGAGCAGGAGGTTCTACTGCAGTTGTACAGGGTCTTGGTGAGACCACACCTGGAGTATTGCGTACAGTTTTGGTCTCCAAATCTGAGGAAGGACATTATTGCCATAGAGGGAGTGCAGAGACGGTTCACCAGACTGATTCCTGGGATGTCAGGACTGTCTTATGAAGAAAGACTGGATAGACTTGGTTTATCCTCTCTAGAATTTAGAAGATTGAGAGGGGATCTTATAGAAACTTACAAAATTCTTAAGGGGTTGGACAAGCTAGATGCAGGAAGATTGTTCCCGATGTTAGGGAAGTCCAGGACAAGGGGTCACAGCTTAAGGATAAGGGGGAAATCCTTTAAAACCGAGATGAGAAGAACTTTTTTCACACAGAGAGTGGTGAATCTCTGGAACTCTCTGCCACAGAGGGTAGTTGAGGCCAGTTCATTGGCTATATTTAAGAGGGAGTTAGATGTGGCCCTTGTGGCTAAGGGGATCAGGGGGTATGGAGAGAAGGCAGGTACGGGATACTGAGTTGGATGATCAGCCATGATCATATTGAATGGCAGTGCAGGCTCGAAGGGCCGAATGGCCTACTCCTGCACCTAATTTCTATGTTTCTATGTTTCTAACCTGGAGGAAACCCAAACTGTTCCAGTGAGAACGTGCAAACTCTACACAGACAGCATCCGAGGTCAGGAACGAACCTGGGTCTCTGGTGTTGTCAGGCAGCAGATCAAATAGCTGCACCACTGTGCTGCTCAAAGAAGGGAAGCAAACAAAAAATGTTGGACCTGCTCAACAGGTGAAGCAGTTCAAGATATCATCTTTCTTTGGTAAAAAGACTTCCCATCTACTGTTGTGGTTGGAGCCCTACCCGTGTTTTTTCTGTGAACCACAGTTCTGCACTTCCCATGGATAGAGTGCCCCTGACCCTCACCTTTCACCCCATCAGCCTCTGTGTTCAATACATTATTCTCCGACATCTTCAACATGATCACAACACCAGCCATACCTGTCATCATTCCTCTCTGTTTTCCACAGAGACCACTCCCTCCTCAACTCAGGCCGCACAGTGGTAGAGTTGCTGCCTCACAGCGCTAGAGAACCAGGTTCGATCCTGACCATGGGTACTGTCTGTACGGAGTTTGCCTGTTCTCCCCGTGATCACATGAATTTTTCCTGGGTGCTTTGGTTTCCTCCCACACTCCAAAGACGTACAGGTTTGTCGGTTAATTGGCTTTGATAAAGATTGTAAATTGTCACTAGTGGTGTAGGATCATGCTAGTACAGGGATCACTGGTTGGCGCAGACTTGATGGGCTGAAGGTCCTGTTTCCACGTTGTATCTCTAAACGAAACTGCTCGTCTTGTTCATCCCTTCATTCCCAACCTAAACCCTCCCCAGACACTACTGGAGATGTAACACCTGTCCCTACACTTCTCTTCCATCCATGGGCCCCAGGAACCCTTCCAGGTGAGACAGTGAGAGAGATTTAGCTCTTAAGGCTAGCAGAATCAAGGGACATTGGGGAAAGAGCAGAAAGTGAGCACTGATTTTGGATAATCAGCCATGATCGTATTGAATGGCTGTGCTGGCTTGAAGGGCCGAATGGCCTACTCCTGCACCTATTTTCTATGTTTCCATAGACCTTTTCCAACCCCATCTGCTGCCATCTACCTCTCTTCCAGCTTTCCTCCCCCATTCCACCACAACCAGTCTGAAACAGGGACCACACCTGAACGTCACCTACCCATGTTCTCCACAGATGCTGCCTCACCCGCTGAGTTACTCCAGCACTTTGTGTCTTTGCTTCAAATAATTTGCACTTTTTCAATGTGGAAAAAAAATTGGGATAACGACCATCATATTCGCCCTACCTGTGTTTCTCCAGACAACTGCACTGACTATAAAAGTGTAGGAGGTAACTACAAATGCTGGTTTACACCGAAGATAAACACAACATGCTGGAGTAACTCAGCGGGACAGGCAGCATCTTTGGAGAGAAGGAATGGGTGACATTTCGGGTCGAGACTCTTGTGCGTTTTAAACCAGGTTTGGGTGAGTAGTAATTGCAGTGGCTAGATAATGCAGTAGTATTATTTGACGTGCTGGAGATGTTTATTTGACGCTGGGGGATATATAGATTCGCACAGGGAGACTATCCGCCTGATCAGAGTCTTGTAACAAACACAGTAATCGATAGCTGAGGCAGATGTGAGCGCTAGACGGCGCCTCAATCCGCAAAACAGAGCGCCACTCTCGCCGCCGCGTTCCAAAAAGATGCAGCATCCAGTTGCAAACTTTTATGAATTTATGAACAATGCAATATCATGCAGGGATGATTTGCCTCACAATTGTGCAAACCTGTTCTACGATAGAAAAAAACAAACACGGGTCTGCTTAACTGTTTGGCGTTGCGTGTTGACAAACAGCCTGGCCTTTAGAGATCGAGTCGATATTAAATTAGTTACAGGTGGATTAATTGGACTCGTCACTTGGAGGTTAACTATCTAAATCAGCTGTAGTAATTATCCTTTAACATCGTGCTTGGGCGCGTGTTAATCGGAGCGTAGTGGGCTGCTCCAGGGAGTCGCTGATGCCAATATCGGCAATCATTTAACTTAATTCGGATAATGTCTGATTTCAATCAAATTCTCTGCCTCGGTTAATGTTAAGTTAGATTTAATAATATTGTTTTTCGCCTGCCTCTTTCCTCCCATCTGATTTAAATTATTTAATCGTAGAGAATGCGAATTGGACAATATGCGAGATCATTGTCCGATACACAAGAAACTGAAGGTGTTGTAATCTAGAGCAAAAGAAAATGCTAGCGGACAAGGAATTTAGCGGGTCAGACGAGTCAGCGGCTGTGAAGGGAATGGGCAGACGGCGTGTCCTGTGTTGAACACGCGGACGAATTGTGTGGGTAAGTGTACGGTTTCAACAAATGAAGACCCTTGAACGCGTTGTTTATTTATCTATAAAGCCAGATGTAAGTTTTTTTTTACTGCGGCCACAACATTCCCATTCATTGAAATGTTTAAAGGAAGGAGAGATTCCTCTAGTGGAAGCAAGGAAGCAGTATGGTTTATAAAGATAGGGACAATGTGCTGGAGTAATTTCACGGGTCAGGCAGCATCTGTGGACGTTTCGGGTCGGAACCCATCTTTCCATGCTTCAGTTCAGGTCTGTTCCTTTGTATGGAGGTAGGCAACCAGAAAAACGATTCGCCCCTTTCCCTCAGCAGGAGAATAAGATTGCTGGATGACCAATTATACTTTCGCAGAATAAATCTCTCTGTTTTCGGGTGAATTAAAGTCTGTTCTCCGCTTACATTAGTCCAACTGAACATTCAATCTAAAGTTGCGCTGATCAGGTTTGGTGCTGCGCGGAAACAGGACCTTCAGCCCACCGAATCCGCACACTAACACTATCCTATACACTAGGAACGATTTAAAGCCAATTAACCTACAAGTGTCAGAAAACCCGAGTACCCAAAGAAAGCCCACGCAGTCTCAGCGAGAATGTACAGACTCTGTCGAGATTTCACCCGTAGTCAGGGTCGAACCCTGATCTCTGGATTGTGTCGGGCAGCAACTCTACTGCTGCGCCACTGTGCCGCCGATTGAAGATACTGAAGGGGTGCAGAGACCTCTATAGCCCCTGTCCCACTTAGGAAACCTGAACGGAAACCTCTGGAGACTTTGTGCCCCACCCAAGGTTTCCGTGCGGTTCCCGGAGGTTTTTGACAGTCTCCCTACCTGCTTCCACCACCTGCAACCTCCGGAAACCACCTGCAACCTCCGGGAACCGCACGGAAACCTTGGGTGGGGCGCAAAGTCTCCAAAGGGTTTCCGTTCAGGTTTCCTAAGTGGGACAGGGGCTTAATGCGACTGGGGTCTATTTAACGTGTGAAGTTTAGACGCTCCTATTCTTTATTGTTTTAATCATTTTCAGCACAAATCCGCCCCCACCCGAGCCTTGTGGTTGAATCGCGTTAACTTTTCTTCACGTAAGTCTGAAGAACGGTCCCCAACCGAAATGTCACCTCCCATGTTCTCTAGAGACGCTGCCCGACCCGCTGAGTCACTCCAGCACTTTGTGAACTTCTGCTCAAGTTGGATCGCTCCAACTTGCAAAATGAGAAATAAATATTTTATTCACCTCCTCAATTAACATTGGACCGTGGCATTCAAAAGCAGACGACATGTTGGGTTTGCGGCTGGCTTTTGTTTTTAATGAGATCTACATACACTTGCAGCATTCATTACGACGTATGCTTGGTTGGAAACAAGTTTAGTGGGTTTTTTAGTGAGATTTATTGTGGGTACTTGTTACTATGGCGATAGATTTTTAAACCAGCCCAGTACAACCAAATCCCAGGTGGTTCAGGAATGAACTGAGATTACATTGGCAGGCACCAGAGTGCAAAAACCGATACTGCATCTGATACAAACTGCACGCCACAGATGTCAGACGACGCCTACAAAGATAACGCTTTAGTTTTAAGTCGACGGGCAGTAAGGCGTGCTCCAAGATTTCCATATGCGATTCCAAACGGCGATGGGACGGCGATTTGTTTGCAGAAACACGTATGATGCTCCTTTAAAACGCCTGTGTGATTGTGGTCACCAATCAAGACTTCGGCTCGGTTTAAATGAACGTCTGGATCTAAAGAGCAGAATCCAGTTGTAAAATTTCATTCCGAAAGCAGCTGATTTGCTGCAAAACCAGATCGATTTTTAAAATCGCGATTCTCTGTCCATGAAAAAAACGTTTTTTTGTTGTGGTTTTGGGTAATACGAGAATCTTTTTTGCTATGCTAAGTTGAAGGGATTCGATCACCTTAAGGGGACTGTACTGTACTGTGGTCGTGGCGAGTGGAAACGCTAAAGTGGGAAATGCTGGGATCTCACCGCCTGGCGTTCCCCGGTATCTGGTGATTCTTGCAGTGACTCTGGGCGCCGAAGGCATTCATTACAAGACGTGTCGTGTTGCGTCGGGTATTTATAC
The DNA here is from genome assembly GCF_028641065.1 of Leucoraja erinaceus. NCBI lineage: Eukaryota > Metazoa > Chordata > Chondrichthyes > Rajiformes > Rajidae > Leucoraja > Leucoraja erinaceus. The sequence continues at coordinate 15,150,231 of NC_073400.1, read as the reverse complement.
CGTTAAGCTCCGTTTCTCCACCTGAATCGCTGGCGTGGAGGGATGGCAAGGCGCTAGACGGCCCTGGGAGATGTGCTGGTTTTTATCCATGGGTACTTTCCAGCCTACTTAGACTGTGAATCGTGCCAACATCGTGGGCGAGCCCGCGGTTTCTTGCTTCGAGCAATAACAGCCAGGAGATTATCAGAGACGAACACTGGAGTTTGCGTGTGTGTGTGAATGCGAGAGAGGAAAAAATAGCTGTACCCGGACCCAGTACAACAGGCGAATTTGGTACGCAACTACAATCGCCGTATTTAGCAATCTCGGGCACACTATCGCGACTGAAGGTAGGAATATATTTACCTATCTCCTGATTTAAAACAAAAAAATCCCACAATCTTCGGAGATCTGAGTTCCCAGCTTGTAGCGGGCTCTAGTTTGCTAAGCAATCGGTGGGAGCTCTGTATCCATCACTATGCACAAACTATTGGAGAAGGGAGGTTGCAAATGGGTGATATTTAACCGCAAAGAAAGTTCCAAACGCAGCGCCACTCGCTTCCCTAGAGAAATCCGCGTATCTCGTACCCCTCACGGCAAATATGACAGTTTCCCGAAGGGGGATTCCTTTGTTTGGTGGCTAGTGGCGGGAATGCGGAGAATTATTGGATTATTTTTTTAAGTTATAAAAAAAAAACCCCAGTTTATATTAGAATTAGTATGGATCTGCAGTGTATAGAAGCTCCCGGGATTGCATTTCCAGCAAGGGTGGACATTTGTCAACCTCATATTTAATTAATAACACATACTAGCCTAAGTGTAGCGGCTGCGAAAATGAAGGAGACCCCATGAATTACACAGGGCGGGCGGTCTTGAAACTAACAGGCGGCGCATGGGTAGGATCTGACCAAGGTGCTGAAATGACAGATGCGTTGGTTAAACCCTTCGCTGCCGTGCATGGAAGGAACGCGGACAGAACTTTAGACTACGGTGGGAAAGATCCATCGGAGCCCCGTCGTAGCCTGGAGTTTCAGGAAGGCAATTTCGGAAAGCTGTTTTGCTTTTCCTCTGATTAATACGCGCTCCTGGCGGCCGTGCTCCCGAGGTTTGTCACGATTTAAGAAGCAATGTTCAAATGATTCGCGCGCACCATGTCAAGCCGGAAAAAAAAATGATTGGTTAAGTTTTTAAACTGATGGAAATCCATAATGCAAACTGCTATAAAGAAGTCGACGTGTTCCATATATATATTTATGTATTTGTATATAAAGCCGATTCCTAGAATTGCATTCGGGTGTCTAATGGTATTGATACAGATGTGGATATGTCAACAACAATTACATGACTGGGGGAGACGGAAGCAAATTAGGTTGTGGTGGAATTAAGGAACCGCGTAACTGTAAGAAAGCAAAGGCAATCCATGCAGTCTGTATGGTTTTGGGAATCGCTGCCTTGTTTAAATGTGACTTTTATTTTCAAAAGCATTGGCATTGATTTATCTTGCGTGATAGCTACTCGATATTTCTCTGCATCGCGATTAAATATTGAAGATCTGAAAGCAGGCTTAAAGAAAACGCCTTTCTCCACTTGAGGAGAATTCGGCGAGATGTTGGTCTGGTCGGAAGGTGATCAGCGCTACCACGGGTTGCGGGGCAGAGGGTGTGTAACGGGGTGCCGAATTACCCCCTTGTGCTTGCTTGCTCTGTTTCGCAAAGCGCGCACCGTGCAGGATGCCACGCACGAAATGGGAGTTGGTCTGGACATTTTAAACAGTTCTGATTATTCCTTCAGATATGCTCTTTGGTTGGAGGCGGTCGTGCAAAGGGGGGGGGGGGGGGGGGGGGGGGGGGGGGGGGGGGGGGGACAAGGTTTTAGTGTGTTTATAATTTAATAATGATTGGAATTTCCTGGCTGCCCCTGACAGCAATTTGCAACGCGGGTCAGAATAATCTACTTATGAACGTTCTTTCGGATAGATTTATTATAGAAGCCTTTATCACTTCACCCAAGCGGACATTAACCCCTTCCGTCCTGGGTTACATTGAGGATCAAACGGCAATATCCAATTGAGACATGGCGTGTGTATACATGTAAGGAAGAGACTGCAGATGCTAGTTTACATCGAAGATAGACACAATACTGGAGTAACTAAGCGGGACAGGCAGCATCTCTAGAGAGGAGGAATGGGTGATGTTTCGGGTCAAGACCCTTATTCAGACTCGGGGAGAGGGAGACTAGAGATATGGATGGGTAAGGTGTGGAAACGACAGTTCAAAGCAGAAGATGATAAGGAAATGTTAATTGTTAGTAGGGGAAGGTGACATTAATCAGTAACATTAATCAGAAGGATAATTAAACTAGTCGGAGAACGAGAGTGGAGGGAAAGCAAGGGTTACTTGAAGGTAGAGAAATCAATATTCATACCGCTGGGTTGCAAGCGGCCCACGATATAGTATTTATCTTTGCGAAGTTGCTATTTGCAAAGTATTGCCAGATTATCAGTAAGATAATTACACTACGTTCTTAAAACGCCATATCTATTTGCTTGTGGACTTAATATTAACTAGCTGCAAGCGTCTTGTTATAAGAATGTGCACGAGGCGAGTCATTCACTTAAAAGCAAAATGGAGGTTGACAGTAATGAACATATTTATATCAACCACTTCGCCGGCAGTGTGGCACAGATATAAGCATCTGTTGAGTTTTAAGACTTTTTATGCAGTATGCGTTTGCGGGTAGCGCCGCGTCACAAACTACCCACTGGAGGGAAGACTTCTAATTTACTCATGTTTATCTTATTGAACCATACCATCGTGCAGTGAGATGTAAAATAGAGACAACATGCTGGAAAACGCTCAACAGGGCGGGCAGCTTCTGTGGAGAGGAAAACATAGTTAAGGTGTTGGGTTATCAGAAAAAGGTGTGAATATTTCACAACTTGTTCAACATGCAGTCCAGTAGCCGCGAGGCATGGCGATTGATCTACCAGGGTCACGACTCTTCACAATTCAATCTACTAATTGTGTTCAATTGTAAATAAATGGGGTTGGCCAGATGGCTTTTGTGATTTGTGAGTAGCCTTTGAACATTGCTTTATCTAAAATCAAGCTTTGAAGGCAGTTTTCAACTAACTCGCGTCTATTACCTGTTTTTTATGAATCGGGAGACGATTGCAGAATCAAAGCGTAGACCTTGTAGTTTTGGTGCCAATATGGTTGATGGAGAGAGGGAAAGGTACTGCAGATGTTGGGATAGTGTCGAACACAAGGTGCTGGAATAACTCGACGGGTCACGCAGCATCTGGAACGTGAATGTGTTACATTTTGGTCAAGATCCTTCGAAATAATTTTGGGGGGAAAAGTCATTGAGCTAGATAGGGTGCAAAAATTGACGTGGATATAACGTGCATGTATATGTGTGTGTGTGTGTGTATATATATATATATATATTGTGGGCTTATTTAAGCTACACGGGAGGCTGGATGGATTGGGTCTAATTTTTCCGGGGGGGGGGGGGGGGGGGGGGGGGGTGGTTGACCTTATGGCAGGATATAAAGACAAGGGGCCCGATTCGTTCGTGCTGACCAATATATCTTATCTAGGCTAGTGTCATTTGGACTATATCGCTATAAACCTTTCCTATCCATATCAAATAATGACAAGATAAAATTAATAGTCAGTCTATTCCCAAGGGTTGGCAAGTCATAATATAGAGGGTATAGGTTTAAGTTGAGAAGGGAAAGATTTAAAGGGGACCCAAGAGGCAACATTTTCATAGTCGGAGATAGTGGAAGAGGTGGCTACAATTATGACATTTAATTCACACTTGGACAGGTACACTGTTAGGAAGGGTGTGAACCAGACACAGGCAAGTGGGAAGCAACTTGACCAGCATGTATGAGTGGGGCTGAAAGGACTGTTCCACGCTGTTCACTCTCTGACTCCATGAAGTTTAATTCCGCTTGAATTTCCATACATTGTTTGTGTTTTATGTATCGCGAACCGACATTATTAGCCAGCATTTTCGAATGCTTCAATAGTTATAGAGGTCAGACAAACTTATTATTTTCTCCGGAGGCTGAGTGGAGACCACGCAAAATTACTGTCTATAAAATTGAGATGGAAGATTGTCAGAGCCTTGAGTCTGGAAAAATTTCTCAGGCAAAAAATTAGAGGAGATGTGCAGGGTATGTTTTCTTAGAGGGTGCTGGGTGCATGGAATGTGCTGCTGGGCTCGGCAAATGAAGGCATATTATGATGGCATTAAGAGGCTTTTGGATGGGTACATGGGGAGAGATGGATCATGTGAAGGCAAAGGGGATTAAAACCTGGCATGTTGGATTCGTATTGTGCTGCCTTGTTCTCTGAACAGCAATATAGCCTTGTGGAACTCACAGACTGTGCTTTATTTGCAAATATATAATCTTGCAAAAAAAAAAGAAATGTTAATTAAATTTTCAAAAAAGTAGGAAAATCTAAGAGGGGAGGCTAACGCAGAAGTATAGGTTTACAGGCCTTTTTATGTATCGACGTGCCCTCTGGCAGCTTATGTTTGTAAAATATTGATAAAGGCAATCTAATCTTTTCACTGTTGGAGAATGTTAGAGGATTTCTCTACAATCCTCTTGACAATGTAAAAAGCCCATAGAAATTCTTTACTCTGCCATTTTAGGATTAAATAATGTCTGTATAATTTTCCTTTGACTTTTAATAATGTTGACTATCCTTCCATTTTCACCTCTAGAAAGGCGAGTGAGATCTCTATAAAGATCGGGTGAATTGAGATTTGGTTACAGCTTGAGTATCAGGATTTACTGACATGTCTGATCAGCCTTAATTTTGCTGAAAGGCGAAACAGAATTGAATACTGAATGGGTTTCTGGTTTAATCTGCATTTCATGCAGTACGTCAGGGTATCAGGCTGATTATTTCCAGATTCCCATCTTGGATTACCTTCTGTATAAAACTATCTCTCTTCTGAAGATAGACACAAAAAGCTGAAGTAACTCAGCAGGACAGGCAGCATCTCTGGTGAGAAGGAATGGGTGATGTTTCGGGTCAAGACCTTTCTTCCTGACGTTTCACGTAGAGAGACCAACACACAAATCTCTTTTCCTGCTTTCATAAACAAGACTTGCTTTCATAAACCAGGTTTCTGGGAGATGCTAGACACAAGGAACTCCAGATGCTGGTTTACAAAAGACAAGTGCTGGAGTATTTTTAAGAAGAAACTGCAGATGCTGGAAAATCGAAGGTGGACAAAAATGCTCGAGAAACTCAGCGGGTGAGGCAACATCTATGGAGCGAAGGAAATGGGCGACATTTCGGGTCGAGACCCTTCAAACTGATGTGGGAGGGGTGGGAAGAAGAAAGGAAGAGGCAGTGACAGTGGGCTGTGGGAGAGCTGGGGAGGGGAAAGAAGGAGAAAGCGGGGACTACCTGATATTGGAGAAGCCAATGTTCATACCGCTGGGGTGTAAACTGCCCAAGTGAAATATGAGGCGCTGAAAGGTCCGATTCAGAATGGGAGGGGGTGTTGAAGTGCTGAGCCACCAGGAGAACAGGTTGGTTATTGCGAACCGAGTGAAGGTGTTGGGCGAACGATCGCCAAGCCTACGCTTGGTCTCACCGATGTAGAGCAGCTGACACCTAGAGCAGCGGATGCAATAGATGAGTGCTGGATCGGGACCTAAAGAGTCGCCTATCCATGTTCTGAACATGGCCACATTCGTACAGTTTATCCCTCCAGTTTCAGTAGTCATCCTGCCAATTGTTTGTGGGTTATCGCTTAATTGTGTATAATGGTTCAAAACTGGAGATGTTTCTGCACCAAGTCTTACCCATCTGCACTGCTGGAAGATTTGGATGCTTTAAGTAGTAAAAACAGTTGCTGCACTGAATACAGTGACTTTTCAGGAACAAATCGAGTGAGTTGTGAGAAAATTATGAGGGGATCATAATCTCAAAGTTATGACCAGTGCGTTGTATATTTGGGTAGGCATGAGAGATAATAAAATCTGAAGCCTAAAATGAGGCTTTTTAAAAAAAAAATCAAAATCTTTTTAATTTAGTTTTCAGGATATAACAAAGTATATTTGTTACAGACAGAGTGTACGAAAAGAATAAATAAAAAACAACTTATGCTAACATATAACAAGACAACAATAAAAGAAAAATGAGATACCAAAAATAACCCCTCCCCAGTCACGGCCAGTGAGCATATGCAAATATCAGCCTGTCACAACAATAATCCACGGTAAATGAATGGGTAGACTGTTAAGCTGTTAAACTGTGCTTGATGGTCAAGCATTTATAAAGTCTGGAATGCATTTAAAAAAAAAAAGGTCCTCGCGCTTTCTGAAACCTTCTATTTGAATGTCGAAGTAAGTACCTGATTTTCTCGAACTTTAGGCAGGACATAATATCTGCCAGCCATTGAGTACGAGTGGGCGGGGTAGGTTCCGTCCACCTGAGCAGGATTGTTCGCTGAGCCAGAAGAGAAGCAAATAATATAGTGCGGCGTTTATCTGCAGTTAATCTAATGAGGCTTTTAATGCAATGAACTACATACTATTTGAAGCTTTTTTTAAATACAATCAACACCATTTTATTTGGTTTGTGGTTATTTAAATATACTCTTTACTACCTCTTTCCTATTGCATTTTAACTTAATTGTGGGGTTTTTAAAGGGGCAGCACCGCGGTGCAGCGGTACAGTTGCTGCTTTAAAGCTCCTGAGACCCAACTTTGATCCTGATGAGGGGTGCTATTTGTATATTCCTTCTGTGGCCATGTGGTGCTCTGGTTTTCTCCCACATTCCAAAGATGTACGGGTTTATAGGTTAATTGGCTTTGGTTAAAATTGTAAATTGTCTCTAGTGTGTAGGATAGTGATCACTGGTCTGCGTGGGCTCGGCGGGCTGAAAGGCCTGTTTCCATGCTGCATCTCCAAATTAAATGTTCAATAAAAAATAAGCTGTCACTGTCTCCTGACAAGGTAATTTCTCAAGACAAAAATTGCTCCTTGTCATTCATTTGGCATTAAACATCGTTGTGTCTTACAATGTTGTTCATGAAAGTCTCTTTACAATAAATTCAGTTGTGAAGTTTTCGGAATAATGTTAGATTTCTGTGTCATATCGGCCTCTGTCACTACAGGCGAATTGCAAATGCTTTGTTTCCTGCATGTACCCTGTAGCTGTTTTCTTTGCATCCAGTTATTAAAAGGACATACAGCCACAAAGCCAACACTTCCAGCTACAGTATGGTGTTACCACCTAATGAAGAGATTCTGCAAATGAGTTAAGAGGTTAGGGTGGCACAGATGTGTGACAGTTGCTGTCTTGTAGTGCCAGAGACCCATGTTCGATGCTGACTACGGGTGCTGTCTGCATGGAGTTTGTATGTTCTCCCCGTGATTGCATGGGTTTTCTCCGGGTGCTCTGGTTTCCTGCCACACTCCAGAGACCTACAGGTTTGTAGGTTAGTTGGCTTTGGTAAAGATTGTCTCTATTGTGCAGTATAGTTTTAAAGCATGGGGTGATCGATGGTTGGCATGGACTCGGTGGGCCAAAGGGCCTGTTTCCGCACTGTAGCTCTGAAGTCTAAACTGTGATGGTTAATTTGAGACTTATGCCTGGAGAACAAGGAGCTGAATTTCCAAATGATCTTGTAGATGCCCAGAAAAGTGTGCAAAACTTCAGCCAACTTTTTAAACACTGCTATTTTTTTACATTTCTATAAACAGATTACTCCAGTAAAATTGCTTCCTGACCCACAAGGCAATTGAGTAAAGTCTTGGACAAACTATTTCATTTTATTGGTTATCTTAATGCAATACCCTGAAGTTTAAAGTAAATTCAAGCTCTTGCCGATTGCTTACTTAAACTGAATACTTCATTTATCCAAACATTGAACCCCCTGGGAGAGATATTAGCCCATGGACACCTTCACCAAGTGGATTAAAAATATCTATTGCAGGTTTAAGACGCCTCCCAACAATTAGTTCCATTGAATGTCCTACGATAAGCCTTCATTTGACATATTTTTAATGGATTTTGGTTATAGCTGATGGACCTGCCGATGCCACCCTGGTTGCTTCAGGCTGGCTGTTGATGCCACCCTCTGCCCAGACTGTGCCTTCCATTACCGACCCTCCTGAGTCTGCGGGACGCAACCAATGACTCCATCCTCGTCTCTCCTCCGTCCCCAGTTCCAGGCCGAGAGAGGCTGACGAGGGTCTTGACTCAATGTCAATGTGTCTGTTTCCTCCAGCGATGCTGCCTGACCCGCTGAGTTGCTCCAGCACTTTGTCTTTTTGTATATTAACCAGCACCTACAATTCCTTATTTTGATTACTTAAACAATGATAATCCCTTGCTTGGTTATTGCAGACGATTGGCAATAATGAACACTATTCCCACCATGGTCTCAAATGAAGGTTTACTGTATTTGAATCAGTTGGTGTCTGAGGGGCAATTTTTCCTTATTGTTATTGACTAATGTGATTTATTGGGGTTTAAATAAGCAGACGTTACCTCGTGTAAATGTTTCCTGTGTTCCAGTGACTGCATTTGTGAATTTTTAACTAGTAAAAATAAAATGTACGAAATAGCAAATCTTTAGGTGACATTTTCTAATTATCCGAGCGTATTGCGAATTGAAGGTAGCAACTTGTGTCCAAAGACCTGTCTTCCTGACCCAAGGATATTCTGAAGGCTTTAGTTCCTTGAAGTAATTTGAATTGTAGATATTTTAACAAGAACATATGACCACCCTTTTATACACAACACGATTGACAATTCAAAATGCGAAAGGCATTATAATTCATATCACATGGTATTTTTTTGAAGATTGGTCAAGGTATTGGAAAACCATTCCTTTTCTGTTTTTAAAAAAAATTATTTTGGGATCCTGTAAACTCAACTTGCATGAAACCCTGCAGTAACTATTATGGGTACCATCCAAATTGCTTTAAGGTGCAAGTTTATAAAGCCAATTAAAACTAGCCATGGTCGGATTTTGACTCCCAAAACCTGGCCTTTCTGATGTGAAAATAAGCAGTTTTTGGGGTTTGTATTTTCAGAGGTTGAAATGTGAAATGCTCTTGTGCTAAAACAAGAAAATTTCATGTTAAAGATGTAATCTGGATGTAGTGTTTCTGGATTTTGGTGGGGGCGGGGGGTTGTGAGGAAGGTCGAAAGAGTATGGAATTGTGTTGCCCATAAGAACTGAAATGTCTCCAGAATTTCTAACATCTATCAACCTTTGTATTGCATTATGTACAAATGCATTTGCAAAGTTGCTCTTCCAATGAATTCTGTAAGTTACTATACTCCCATCTCCCTTCATGGTGATTTTACTCCCTGTTATCACCCTCGTCCTGACTATATAAAAATGCCTCTGATTGCAAATTTGCAGGATGTGTATCATGGCATAATTACCAAGGTGGATCCATTCTTGATTTTTCATGCAAGATGATCATTCTTGAGACTGAAGAGGAAATTTGCCAGGTTGTCCTGCCCCACCTCTCTTCTTGCTTTCTTTCCCTCCCCGTCACAGTCTGAAGTAGGGTCCAGACCTGAAATGTCATATATCCACCTCTGATGCTGCTGCCTGACCCACTGAGTAACTCCAGCACTTTGTCTTTGTAAACTAGCATTTGCAGTCCCTTAACTCCAATCTTAAAATTTCTCCTCCTGCACACTTCCAAACTAATCACAAAAATAGAATGAAGAATCCAGGAAAAATCATTTCCAAAGTTTGCTCCCTGCAGCCCTCTAATCAAGGAGCTAGTATATAGGTAAATTAGACAAATTTTAATGTAAGCTTTCAGAAACTTGTTTTGAATCATCGAGATAAACTGATATTATTAGAGCAAGTTCACTTTGGGATCCAGATAGCCCTGGCATCAGAGTGTTACAGTGTGGAAACAGGCCCTTTTTGCCCAGCTTGCCCTCACTGGCCAACATGTCCCAGCTACACGAGGCCCACCTGCCTGTGTTTGGTCCTTATCCCTCAACTAATCCTATCCATGTATATGTCTAACTTTCTTAAATGTTGGGCTAGTCCCAGCCTCACTACCTCCACTGGCAGCTTGTTCCCTACATCCACCACCCTTTGTGTGAAAAGGTTACCCCTCGGATTCATATGAAATCTTTTCCCCTTCACCTTCAACCTATGTCATCTGGTACGCTATTTTCCCCCACTCTGGGCAAGTGATTCTGTGCATCTACCTGATTGATTCCTCATGATTGTTATACACAATTGTAATAGTTTCAGGACTTTACACATATCCTGGTGGACCCCAGGTGAAGTTAATGTTGTGAAATGTTGACACCCGCTTAACTCTTTCTGCCTCTTCCCCAATGAAATAATGTTATGTAGTCCTATGGCATGGAAACAGGCCCTGTGGGCTGGAATCCACAGAGACTATCACTGACCCATTCACACTAGTTCTGGTGTCCCACCTTCTCATTTACTCCCTGGGCATCGGGAGCAATTTACAGAAGCTTATTAACATGTATGTTTTCGGGATGTGAGAGGAAACCCGAGCACATGTGGGAAATCTATGAAGTCATAGGGATAACATGTTAACTCCACATAGACAGAACCAGAGGTTGCGATTGAACCTGGGTCTCCGACGCTGTGAGGCAGCAGCTCAACACTGGCACTCCTAATCTCGATGAGCTATTGCTGGACTAAATGGCTCTGATTAGCAATTGTTACCTCGATGTTTGTGGGTGCTACACTGTTTCCCCATTGATTTTGTACAGTTGCTTCACCTCGACTATCTTGCTTCAAGGATTTATTGGAGCTGGTAGCTGGTACCAACTCACTAGACCTTTGATTCAGAATGCTGATCCACTGATCCAGGGATTTAAATATAAATCCGACAAGGCCAAGTGACTTTAAATTCAAGTAATTAAATACGTCTGGAATTAAATCCAGTCCCAGGGTGTTGACCATGAATCTCGGTTTGGTGTGAAAACCCAATTAATGTTGCACAGTGAAGAGCATTTGCTTTAACTGATCTGGCCTATCGGTGACTCCTGACATTGATATAGCTGAGTCTGAACTGCTTTCATCCTTTCTTTCCCTTTCCACTCAATTTATTTTTATTTTTTTGTCTGTTAACCCATTTTGCTTTCCCCTTGCCAAACAGATCTTGCACTTCCTTGATCTTCACTGCTCAGTGGACAAAAAGTGTTTATCGCCTCCTGTTTTCTGCTCTCCTTCTTCTCCCCCCACAATCGGTCTAAAGGGTCCCTGCCTGGGTCTCAGAGATGCTGCCTGACCCATAGTTACTCCAGCACTTTGTCTCTTCTATAAACCAACATATGCAGTTCCTCAATTCATCTTAATTTTAAGATCCTACTTGGTTTAGGGATGCAGCGTGGAAACTGACCCTTCAGTCACTGAGTCTGCACTGACCTTCAATCACTCGGTCACGCTAGTTTCATGTTATCCCATTTTCATATTTGCTCCCTACACACTAGGGGCAATGTAGAGGCCAATTAACCTACGGTCCTGAATGTCTTTGCAATGTGGGACAAAACTGTAGCACCTGGAGGAAATGTCACCTATCCATATTCTCCAGAGATGCTGCCTGTCCTGTGTTACTCCACCACTTTATATCCATCTGTTTCTCTCTTTGTGTATTCCCAAAAATTAAACTGGGAACAGCTTTGCTGTAAGCAGTGATTAATGCTCCTTCATGCAGTATCAAAGGGTGGTTATAGCCATTCGTTCCAGGGGTGTTTGGAAATGTAGGGCTAGAACTATCTGGTATCTTAACAGCCACACTTATGAGAAATTGCAGAGAATTGTGGACACAGCCCAGACCATCACACAAACCATACTCTTCCATAGACTCCATTTACACCTCGCGCTACCTCTGCAAGGCGACCAGGATAATCAACGACGAGTCTCACCCCAGTCACTCGCTCTTCTCCCCTCTCCCATCGGGCAAGAGTTATCGCGTGTGAAAACGCATCTCTAGATTTGGGGACAGTTTCTTCCCAGCTGTTATCAGGCAACTGAAAAAATCCTACCAATAACTATAGAGCAGTCCTGAACTACTATCTACCTCATTGGAGATCCTCATGCTATCTTTACTTGGACTTTATCTTGCAATAAACATTAATCTCTTTATCATGAATATGTATTCTGGATGGCTTTCCGCTGTCTGGTTAGCAAGCAACACCATTTTTTTTTGCTGTGCCTTGGCATACATGACATAGGATTATGATGTGAAGGCAGGAGAATGGGGTTAATAGGGAAAGATAGATCAATTATGATTGAATGACAGAGTAGATGGGCCGATGACTTAGTTCTGCTCCTAGAACTTGTGAACATGAACAATAAACTAAACTGCAAGCATAAGTCTCAGAGCTTCACTCTAAGCTGACTGAAAGCTTTTGTGTTTACATGAAATGCTGATAATTGGCATGTATGTATGAATTCTGATTTCTTACAGTAATTAGAAAAGCATCAGCTTGACTGAATATTATTGCACAGCAACTCCCCATGACAACGTTACTCCTTGCAAATCCAAAGTGCTTTAGTGCAGTGCAACCCATGGTCTGATCGCAGTATTAATCGAATATCTACACCTGCTGTTAAATATAGAAATCGGGGGATTGCTGTCTTGCACGGATACCTTGCTAAGAGACGTGCAGTGGATTTTAGGAGATAGTGTGGAAACGGGCTCTTTGTTTCACCATGTCCGAGCTGCGCTGACCATCTATCACCTGTTCATGCTAGTTCTGTTATCCCACTTTCTTGCCCACTCTTGGAATAGCGTTGGCAAAGGCGATCGGGCGAGGAGGGGGATGTCAGTTCGTGGGCCGAGCTGGTCAAGGGTGATTGAGGAGGCCTTGCAGCAGCCTGGGACTTACCTGGATTGGGAGCCGCTCCGATATCTGATACATTGTGCCCATGGACCGAACTTTGTGCTTTTGTAAATGGTGCTGAATATGGAGACTCGTGCATGTGTGATCTGTGATGTGTGAAAATATAATTTCACTGCAGTGCACTGTTGAGTTTGGCTATTTTTGATTGGTACTGTATCTACAAAACATGTTGAAAAGAAGGAAAATGGGGATTTCCAACCCCAGTGGAAGGGAAAAATCTTAATTACTGTCAAACGACCTCTGATTGAAATTGTATGTGCATGTAGCCCCATTCTTTAAGATATTAATGATTATTGTAGATATATACACAATCTTGCTTTGTACTAAATATTTGGAACTATTTTCCACTTTAACACTTACAATTCTTCCTTGGTTGTATGAATTAAAAAGAAAATATGGCAGTAACTGTCCTGTCACTTGCTATCTGTAGAAGGAAATTCAAAATGATTACACTTTACAGTCACACTATATTCAGTGTAAGTGACTATATGTGATTTCTGATGGCATAGGAACAGGCCTTTTAGCCCACAATGTCTGTGTCTAACATGATGCCCAGACCATCTCTTATCTACCAGCACACAACCCCTACCCCTCCATTCCCTGTCTATCCAGAATTCTCTTAAATGGCCCCTTAAATGTTTCCAAAATAGTCTATCTATCGTATCTGCCTCCACCACCACCAACCGCAGCAGCATGTTCCAGCCACTCATTGCCTTCTGTTTATTTGAAAAAAAAATACTTGCCCTTTAAAAGAGAAACGTAGAACTGCAGATGCTGATTTATACCAATGATAGATGCCCATGTTCTTCAAGAAAAAGTCCCAGCCTACGCAACCTCTCCCTCTTGCTCAGCCTCAAGTCTTGGCAACATCCACATAAATATAAAATGGACACAAACAAAGTTTCTCAGTGGGTTGGGCGGCATCTCTGGTGAAAAAGGATAGATGACATGTTGGGTTTGAACAAGGATCCTGACCTGAAACGTTACATTTTTTCTCCCAAGGACATCTTTAATCATTGCCCCTGTCAACTTAAAGCTATGTCCTCTATTCCCACATGATGGAAATATCAAATACTAATGTTCTGACTCTCTACCCTATCTGTTCTCTCATAATTTTATATAATTTCAGATTTCCCTGCGACATCTTGTGTTCCAGGGAAAACCATCTAAATTTGTCTAACCTCTACCTACAGCTAATTCTCCCCAAATCCAGGCATTGTTCTGGTAAACTTTCTCGGAACCCTTTCCAAACCCTTTGCATCTTTCCTGTATTGGGGTGGCCAGAACCGCAATCACAAAATTAATTTGTATACATTAGGTATGCAAGTAAAGCATTTCAGTACCTAGTCACATGTGCCAACAATGCATTCCATTCCAATACTCCAGATGCAGCCTAACCAAAGCCCTGTAAAGGTGCATTTCCACCACTAAATGTCATGGAAGGTTTTTTGAGCTGATGGTTTGAGAAGATGCATGGTTGTGTACTCTGTACCCGCAGAAGCCAATGGCGAATTTGCCAGACTTTTGCAATGGGATAAAAATGCAGCGTAGTACTACTTATCTAAAGTCAGCTGCAAGCATACAAAATTAATTGACAAATGAACGGCATGGTACCTATTTTATTATAATTCCTCTCAAAAGATTAATACCAAGAATATGGTAGCAATTAAAGCTACCATATTGATTAAATAAGTTGATTTAAAAGTTTCCTCACTAGAGTATTAACCGTGATTCTGTTATTGCAGCTTGCCTTTGAGTGCTAAAGCTTTGGGTTTAAATCTATTCCGGAGCCCCGAGCAGAAAATGTAGACTATATTTGACTAGTACTCCAGATTAGTACATCAGGCAAGAGATACAGAAGTGTGAAACCTCGTACCACCAGATTCAGGGATGGCTTCTACCCAGCTGTAATCGGGCAACATTATTCTCTATATCATTTATCTGTACATCTGTGTTGGAAGGAACTGCTGACACTGGTTTAAATCGAAGGTAGACACAACAAGGAACTACTGATGCTGGTTTACACTGAAGCTGCACACACACAAAGCTGGATTAGCTCAGTGGGTCAGGCAGCATCTCTGGAGAAAAGGAGTAGGAGATGTTTCAGGTCGGGAGCCTTATTCAGACCCTGTGCACGGCTCTTTTGCAATCATGCATAGTCTTTCTGCTGACTGGTTAGCATGTAACAAAAAGCTTCTTGCTGTACCTTGATACATGTGACAATAAACTAAAGTTCTACATTGTTTAGATATGGCCCCACATAGTCATGAGTCGTACAACATTGGAAACGGGCCCTTCAGCCCTATTCATCCATGTTGACCAAGATGCCACATCCAACGTAGTCCCATTTCCCCAGGTCTGGCCCTTATCCCTCTAAACCTGTCACAACGGGTCAACGGAGGATACGATCTCACTGGCTCTTCACTCCGCACTGGATAACTTGGACAATAAAATCACTTGCGTCAGGCTGTTGTTTAGACTATAGCTCTGTGTTCAATACCATCATTCACCTCCAAGCTGGTTACGCGAGGTGTGGTGTTGCGGAGCTCCCGTCCAGACACAAGAACTTGTGTTTTATCACCTTCTGGAATTCTGAAGGCATACAGCGGTACTTTAAACATCTTTGTATCGCTGCGACACTGCAGAGACTTGTTTTAAAGGTTTCAGTGTTTTGGGACCGAGTCTTATCAGCAGACTGCACAGCTCTCACAACTGCAGCTGCAACCTGCCAGGAAACTGTTTGAAAACCAAAAAGAGGGAGAAAAACCTTTCTGGACTTTTACAACTGCATCCGGAACCTCATCAGTGCTGACCCGTCTGGTTTTTGTGCAGTGTGGGAGGTTTTCTGCACCTGCACAGTCTCGACCTTCTGCGGCCTTGGAGCTTGGAGATGACGACTAAAGGGCCTGTCCCACTTGGCCGTCATTTACATCGGTAGTGACTGACGCGCGCGTCATCACACGTCTTCATGTGTCAGCACAGCCGTCTGGAGCGCGTGACATCATTTGAATGCTCAGTTTATGATATTTACCCAGTTTATGAACCCAGGAACAGCACCTCGTATTCCACCTGGGCAGCTTGCGTCCTGATGGCATGAACGTTGAATTCTCCCAATTTTGCTAGCCCTTGCTGTCTCCTCCCCTTCCTTAACCCTCGAGCTGTCTCCTCCCATCCCCCCCCCCCCCGGCCCCCCCTCCCCCCTCTTTCCTTCCTTCCTTCTCCCCCCCCCCCCCCCCTCCCTGTGAAGAAGGGTTTCGGCCCGAAACGTCACCCTTTTTTTTTTCTCCACTTATTTTTTTTTCCCCGCTTTGTTTTTTTTCCAATTTTGTTTACCTTATCATATCGTGATTTTCTAAATTTTTCCAGTTTCTTGAGTGGTGGTAGCGATTGGAAAATTTTTTATTTAATGGCCCTTTTTAAAAAAAAAAAAAAAAAAAAAAAGGTGAATGAAAGGTAGCAAGCTGCAGATCAAATTAATCTGTAGGAAGGAACTGTAGATGCTAGTTTAAATTGTCAATAGACACAAAATGCAGGAGTAACTCGGCGGGACACGCAGCATCTCTGGAGAGAAGGAATGGTTGATGTTTTGGGTCGAGACTCTTCTTCAGTTTGCTCTTCCATTTCTACCAACTGCACCCCTTCTCGTGTCATTCATTCATCCAGCTGTAGCAGATACAACATTTGTTGTAACCTCTTCCTTACCCACAATCCAGGGACCCAAGCAGTCATTGCAATTGAAGCATCAATTCACTTTTGCACTTTCTGGTTTAGTGTATTTTGGTGTTCACCACGTAGTTTTCTCTACGAAACATGACTTTTTTACGCACAGAGTGGTGAATCTGTGGAATTCTCTGCCACAGAAGGTAGTTGAGGCCAGTTCATTGACTATATTTAAGAGGGAGTTAGATGTGGCTAAAGGGATCAGCGGGTATGGAGAGAAGGCAGGGATGGGATACTGAGTTGGATGATCAGCCATGATCATATTGAATGGCGGTGCAGGCTCGAAGGGCCAAATGGCCTACTCCTGCACCTATTTTCTATGTTTCTATGAAACCAGCCCTTCTCTCCCTCGGGACCTGGCACCAGAGGGACTCCCTGAGTCCCTCTGGTGGCCGAACTTACATGGGCTCACCAGCTCTCTGAACCTCATCCTCAGAAGGAGGAGGAGGGGTGAAGGGGAACGACTGCTCTCAGCTCAGGTCCTTTTGGATGACCTGGAGAAGGATGCCAAGACTAAGAGCAGCGTCGTTCCTGTTGAGGGTAGAGGGAGCCAGGGTCCGGAGGGTAAGGAACACCGACACTCCACCCAGAGTCCGCAAGGGGAGGAGTGGCTCTGCTGTCTGTAACCAATGGACTGGTGACGGGATCTAGGGAGTAGGCAGGGCTGAAGATGCCCTGGTTGGGTTGCTCCTTTTTGAGATAACTGGCTAATGAAAAATTAAAATTAAAAAATAAATATACTCTCCCTGCAGACACATTTCTTGGCATCTTCTTTAAAACCAAGACTGTTGACAATGATGTTGATAATATTGTATACGACCTGAAATTCAATAGAAATCAAACTGCTTTCCTTAAGTTGTTTCAATGCAATCTGCTCGATAATTGATAAAAGGTTCACTTGAAATCAATTAAATTCAGCTGGAAACCTGCAGTATTTACAGTGAGTTGTAGTGGAAATGCACTCGCTGAGGCAGCACGGTGGTGCAGTAGGTAGACTGTTGCCTCCGCACCAGGGACCTGAGATAGATCCTGACTTTGGGTGCTCTCTTTGTGGAGTTTGCACGTTCTCCCCCATTACCGCATTGATTTCCTATGGGTGCTCTGGTTTCCTCCCACATCCCAAAGACACATGTGTTTGTACATTGGTGGACCTCTGTAAAATTGCCTCTAGTGTGTAGCAAGTGAATGAGAAAGGAGATAACCTAGAGCTCATGTGAACAAATGATTGAGGTCGCCGTGGATTCGGTGGGCTGAAGAGCTCGTTTCAATGCTGTACCTCTAAACTTGAACTAAATTTAAAGCTTTTTAAGAGACATTGGGGACAAATATTGAAACCAGCCATGATCTGTCTTTTTGGGTATTAGAATTGAATACAAAAACTACTTCCCAGACTCCAATTAGATTCACAGTCATACAGTGTGGAAACTGGCCCTTCACCTCAACCTGCCCACACCGACAAACATGTCCCATCTACACTAGCCCCTCCTGTCTGCATTTGGCTGTATCACTCTAAACCTGTCCTATCCAATTAACACACTACTTGATTGAATCGGCAAGAGGTTTTATGACAATCTTGGTTAAGCTCCTTGGGGGGGCTTTCTTTGGAAGGCCTCGCTCAAGTAGAGGATAGTTGGAGAATTGTATCCAGGAGATGCTGTCTACAATTACTGATCAATGGTCTGATCAATTTCCAAAACAAAGTAATGCAAATAGCATCTACCTTAGCATTACATTGAGTATTGGCTCAATGGCTGCGGGACAATCGCCATTGCCAGCCGGGGGCTTTGACTTTGACTCTGACATCGGGGGGGGGGGGGGGGGGGGGGGGGAGTGCAGTGGTGAGAAAGTTTTTTTTTTGGCCTTCCATCACAGCAATGTGATGGATGTTTATGTAAAATGTAAATTATGTTGTGTCTGGGGTCTATTTGTTTGTAATGTATGGCTGCATAAACGGCATTTCGTTTGGACCTCAAGGGGTCCAAATGACAATTAAATGGACTATTGGCTATTGAATTTTGCTTATTGTCACGTGTACCAAGGTACAGTGAACAGTGAACATTTTTTGGTGCATGCTATCCAGTCGCAAGACTATACGTGATTGCAATCGAGCCATCCACAGTGTACAGATACATGATAAAGAGAATAATGTAGCATGCAAGTAAAGTCCGATATAAAGGTAGTCTGAGCGTCTCCAATTAGGTAGATGGGAGGTTAGGAGATGTCCTTTGTTGGTGATAGAATGGCTCATTTGCCTGATTACAGCTGGGAAGAAAGTGTCTTTGAATCTGGAAGTATACGTTTTGGCACTTCTGTGTCTCCTACCTGATGGGAGAGGGGAGGAGTGACTGGGGTGAGATTCTCCCTTGATTATACTGGTGGCCATGCTGAGGTCGCGTGAAATGTAGATGGAGTCAATGGAAGGGAGGTTGGTTTGTGTAATGGTGAAATCTAAGCCTGTTCTATGGCTAATTATGATGAGTGGTTTTAAAGTGTAAATTGGCAGCAAAACATTAAGATGTGTACATGCTTTCTACTTATTGAATTGCTAAAATATACATAATGGAAATGGGCCCTTTGGTCCGCATGGTCCATACTGACTATCGATCACCCATTCACACATTCTGGCCTTTTTTTTCACCTCTAGTTCCCTTCCCTCTACTTTCAGTCTAAATAAGGGTCCCGATCTGAAACGTCACCTATCCTTTTTCTCCAGAGATGCTGCCAGACCCACTGAGTTACTCCAGCACTTTGTCTACCCATTTACACCAGTTCTATTATCCCATTCTAACATTACTCTCCCTATGTACAAGGGGCAATATAACCTACAACCCCACACACCTTTGGGATGTGGGAGGAAACCAGAAGAAATACATGCGATCATGGGGAGAGTGTGCAAATTCCACACAGAGCTCCTCGGGGACAGAAGCGATACTGAGTCTTTGATGCTGAAAGACAGCAGTTCTACTAGCTGTGCTGCTATGCTACTCCTTTATAGAATTGTAGAAATTATTCTCTAATTACAGTACATTTTCATTCCAATAATTAGGTTAGTTTTTAAATAAGAAAACTAAATTCCCAAAGCAATGTTGCAATTGTCAGGTTTTCCTCTAGTTATTGTTCTTCCCTCAATTCCAACTTATTCTTCTGGTCAACACAATCATAGGACTTGTTTTTTCTTGTCTCTTTGAATCTGCAAATTAAAAAAAAACCTATTCCATCTGCCAGAAAGTACAGAAGCTTGAAAATATGCACCACCAGACTCTGGAACAATGACTTCCCTTCTGTTATCAGGATACTGAGCAGTCCCACCATAAACTAGGGCACTGTTTGATTTTCCATTGGACTTCATCTGTGGAACGTATATGCCACCAAGCTGCGAATGGTATTCTGCCCTCTGTATCTTACCCTTTGGTTGACCTATTGTACTTGATTGCATTTATGTATAGTATTTTCTGATCTGTTTTTGAAGCATGCAATATAAAGCTTTTCACTGTACCTAGGTACATGTGACATTAATAACATGGATGTACATCTAAAGACTTGCACCATATGGTTCCCATTTCTTGTTTAATGCTACTTTCCCCCATCTTGGTGCTGCACTTCATATTGCAACTTTAATAAAGCCTTTAAATGCAGTTTCATTTTGTGCTTGGAATTTTAAGCATAGATATCCTAATTTTCAGCGAAGATCAATTTTAATTGTCCACATTTCATTTCCCTCTTTCCCCTTCGCTCTACCTATTGTACTTCAGTTTGACGCGATCGCATTTATATATGGCGTATCTAATCTGTTTGGATCGGATGCAAAGGAAAGCTTTTCCCAGTACCTAGATACATATGACAATAATAAACCTGCACCTAAAGACTTGTATTGTAGCATTACCATTTATACTTTTATTTTTCCCCATCTTGGTGCTGCACTTCATATTGCAACGTGAGTTTCTTAACTTAAAAAACAGCCTTTCAGTGTGGTTTCATTTTGTGCTTGGAATTTTAAGTGTAGATATCCTACATGATCAATGTTCATTGTCTACAACTCATCCCTTCATTGTAATGTGTATTTAAGCATCTTAACAAGGAGAGAATACGAACTTCAAGTAAGAAAAGAACCGTGAAATAAGCAACCGAGGAACATTTACAATGATTATGGATAATGGGTTGAAAGAAATAGATACAACTATTCAATAATTTGTATTGAGGATGGTGACTATCGGACTTCTGCTGGTCGTAAATAACTTTACTTTTGAAAGTTAAATCATTGTTGCACTGGGGTGATATTTCCTCATAATGAGAGCAAATAATTAAACTGCTTTTCTAATTGTCAATTGTGAAAGGTGACTGCGTTGAACACATTGTGTATTTTGATTGGGATCACCAAATCCTTGTCACTTAAAACTAATTTTGAATTTAAAGTATTCATCGAATGTTTGTCAGTTGAGCCAAGTGAGATTCTATAACTTAAACCAGAGATTTTAACTTCTTTTGGAGGTACAGTGTGGAAATGGGCCCTTCTGCCCATCTACTCTGCACTGACCGATGATCACCCATACACTAGTTCTATCCTAAACACCCGGGGCAATTTACAGAAGTGTAGCGGCACTTAGTGGTGGCTTGGGGCAACATGAACCCTCGCTACTGGCTGGGTCGCGTGACCGCGGGCAAGTTTTTGCGGGTTTTTGGATTGTTAATCGGTCGAGCTCCACCCGCGTAGAAGGAGCTTAGTTGTATTTTGCTGACTGAGAACGCGGTTGAGAAGAAACTCTTTGTTTATCGTTCTAAATAAAGAATTGATTTTCACTCAACTGTGTCGTCTTGCCAAAGAAGCCAATTAACCTCCAAACCTGCACATCTTTAGAACGTGGGAGGAAACGGGAGCATCCAGAGAAAGCCCACGTAGTCACAGTGAGAATGTACAAACTGAGATCGAACCTGGGGCCCAGGCGCTATAAGGCAGTAATTCTACCACTGGAATGCCCAAATTCATAATTTCAATTTTATAGCAACTTGTGCTTTTCCCTAAAAGGAAAGGAGGCAGGCACTAGATTCGGTATCAAGCATTTGAACCCAATGTTTAATTTGTGAACTCTGCTTACCTTTTTCAATTTGTTTAGTTATACTAGTTAAATCGATCACATCCTATTTTGCAATAAAGAAAAAAATCATCAATAGACTTTATATGTTATCCATAATGCATTCAAATTACGAATGGATGTTCAGAATTAATAATATTACAATGCAAGGCTGTTGTAGACTAGTACCACCGCTATTTGATGTCCAATTTAGTTTTGAGACATCGGAATATAAAATAACCAATTTCCTTGGAGAATGAGAAAATCATCTGAGGAAAAACTTGAACATTGAAACCTGTTACAAGCAAAGTATGGGATAACTGAATTTTTGGCCATGGTTAGTTGCAAGATGGATGAATGCAAATAATGTTTGGCTTCTATGCTCTAATGTTAAGTTTTCCAAACCTGCCGCCAGATGTTGCTTGCTAGCAGATCTATGGAAATGAATCTGATCCATTTGAAAGTATTAAACCATATATTGATTGGATTCTTTTCTAGATGGTTTGGATATGCAGCATGGAAATGGGCCCTTCAGCCCAGAGATTCCACACTGCCCATCGATCACCTGTTCACACTGATTCTATTCTACTTTCGCATCCACTACCAACACACTTGGGAAAATTCACCACGGCACATTAAACTCCAAACCCCCACGTCTTTGGGATGTCGCAGGAAACGTGCACGGTCACAGGGAGAACGTGCAAACTCCACACACAGAGCACTTGAGACCTAGATCAAACTAGAGTCTCTGGTGATGTGAGGCAGAAGCTCTATCCGCTGCACTACAGTAACTATTGGACTATTTAATTCAACAATATAAAATTGTTGCTCAGGTGGTGTGATGTTGGGAGAAGTAGTGGCTTCAAGGCAAGGAAGTAATTAAATCGAAATTATTTCCCTCTTCTCCCTTGAGCAGCCAGTAAGCACACCTGTCCAAAGCCTGCACAACATGGGCTGTTGAGTGCAGTTTGATCAACTGCATTTTAAATCAAGGCTTTACCTTGCATTCTTGGCTGCATCTGCATTAATCCAAAAAAAACTAGTTGTTTTTCTATTGACAGACTCTCTGGTACTTGATATTGGCTTATTATTGTACCAACAATGAGATATAGTGAAAAGCTTTTGTGTGGGAGGCAACCGGAGCACCCAGGGTAAACCTACACGGTCAGGGGGAGAACGTACAAACTCCATACGCAGAACCCATTGTCGGGATCGAACCGGTGTCTCTGACACTGCAAGGCAGCAACGCAGCAGCTGTGCCACCATGCCGCCCTGGAGAAGGAATTTCTTTGGTCAGTGGGTGGTGAATCTGTGGAACTCATTGCCACAGATGGCTGTGGAAGCCAAGTCCTTGGCTATTTTTAAGGCGGAGATTGACAGATTTGTGATTAGTAGCAATGTTACAAAATTTTGAGATTTAAAAAATCAAGTCTGCAATTTATCCCATCAGATAAAGCATAACAATAAGTTTAATTTGACACCAAATTCACTTTCATATCTCAAGTATTAAAAAAGTTATGACCATTTTCATACTCGGAAATTAGCATCTTGTTCCCTATTGATTTTCAATGGACATTACAAAAAAGCTGTGATCTTGGATAGTCAAACGCCCATTTCTTAAGGAAAGATTAACATTTTTAAATAGCCTAAGTGTCCAAAGATTATTCACAAATAATTTACAATATAACATGATTTTTATATCTAATTTACATTAATTTATAGGCCAAATGGAAGGAATTTAGTGTTCAATTGCTGTAAATAAATGCCCATTTAAATCGGCTTTCTAGCGGGTTCATGTGGAACGCGCTGGTTTAGAATGTTGACAGCGCGCTGGATTAGTGCCCTCAAATGCCGAGAAAAATACTGCGGGATATAAAAAGCCCAAAATGAACTATTCGTTATAGATAACTTGATATATAGGGTTATATATATGCCCCATTTAATGTAAAAATAAGGTACATACCTTTAATTGTTTGCTTTATAAAACCCTGGGGCTGCGAGAGGTTGCGAAATCAGAGAGTAATTTTAAAACTATTATAACTATATTATCGAGGCCTATAAAACTAATAATACCTTTTGCGACCGGGTCTTGCAGCGATTTTTCGTTAATGATTTACTAGGCTGAACATGTGCGATTAGTACAGCCTAGTAAAAATCGCGTTTTAAACCCGCCCCCTCCAAACAGCGCCAAAATCGCCGACATGGCTGAGGGCAGATTCCCAATGGCGATTCAGGTAGGTTTTGTAACATACCTATGATTAGTAAGGGTGCCAATGGTTATTGGGAGAAGACAGGAGAATGGGGTTGAGAAGGAAAGATAGGTCAGCCATGATTAAATGGCAGAATAGACTTCATGGGTTGAATGGCCAAATTGTGCTCTTATAATTTATGAACATTAATTTAAAAACTATCCAAAATCCCCTTTGAAGTTTGAAGCTATATCATCTAGTCTACGACGTTTCCACCCGGGGGGGAAAAAAGGTTTGAACCGTCTTCCCTATTTATGCCTCATAATTTTATTCTACTTCTATACTGCTACAGCTTCTGATGCTTCAGAGAAGTAAAATCCCAGTCTATCCACCATCTCTTTGGAGCAAATACCCTCTAATCCAGGCTGCATTCCGGTAAATCTCTCACCCTTTCCAAAAACATTGACAAACCTACATTCACTGCGCCCCATCCAAAGCCTTTAGGTTTTAGACAAAATGGCATGGAAACGGGACCTTTGGCCCACCAGGTCTGCACCGACCAGCGACTACCCCGTACACTAGCATAATCCTACATACACTCGGGGCAATTTCTAGTTTACAGAAGCCAACTAACCTACAAACCTCTACGTTTTTGGAGTGTGGAATCCAAAGCACCCGGAGAAATCGCACACAGTCATAAGGAGAACATACAAACTCTATACAGCCAGCACCCACTGTCAGGATGAAACCTAAGATTCTGATGCTGTCGGTCAGCAACACTGCTCCAGCACCACGCTACATTATTCATGTAACCAGGCAGCTGGAACTCGAGGATAAAAGGTCAGTTTAATGACACAAGTACCAGTTAAGGTACAGTGAAATTTGAGTTGCCATACTAAGTGAAAAGCAACACGAGACACAATTACATAAACATCCACCTCAGTGGATTCCTCATTCTTCACTGTGATGGAAGGCAATAAAGTTCAATCTTTGTTCTTGTGCGGTCGAGACTTGTCAAACCATCCTCGGTCGGGGCGATCGAAGCCCCCCGTTGGGGTGATCGAAACTCTCACGTCGGGGCAGTTGAAACTGTCTCCGCGACTTGGTGCTCCCTAGTCAGCCTCTTCTTACCAGAGGCCGCGGGTTTCGGAATGTTAAAGTCCACAGGCAATATCACAAATGCTGCCCATTCATGGCCTCACAAAGCTGCAGCATGACTCTCTGCTTGTACTTTGGCTGATGAAAGCAAGCACACCTTTACCCCTACGTCAACTTGTCTTCCTACTTGCGTGGAGCTATGGAATTGGTACTGCTGTCTTTTGTCTATGCGGACGAGGATTTTGAACTTAGGCACATTTTTGTTTGGATTAGAGATACGGTGCGAAAATTAGCCTCCTCCGCCCGACGATCCCCGCGCACTAACACTTTCCTACACACTCTAGGGACAATTTATAATTTTACCAAGCCTATTAGCCTACAAACCTGCATGTCTTTGGAGTGTGGGAGGAAAACTATGCTCCTGGAGAGAAACCATGCAGATCATGAAGAGAACATACAAACTCCAGACAAATCGAGATCGAACCGAGGTCTCTGGCACTAAGCCAGCAACTCTCCTGCTGCACCACCGTGTCGCCCCAAGTGATGAAATGATGAGGAACTGTTTAAAATAGTTGCACCATCTTGTTAGATTCTCCTGTTTCGAAGGTTGCAGCGTATGTTTGAATGTTAAATGCCCTCTGGTGCCTAACACAGCAATGTGCCAACTTGCACCCTTTCATCACCACTTTTCTTCTGTGTGCTTTTTTCCAGCTCTCTGAATTATCCTTTCTTTTGACATCTTGTTCTTTAATATTTCTCTTCAATGACCCTCCTCTTAAGGTTCAAGAGTCTCCTTTTGCACAGACTCTCTTTATAATTCAGTATGCTGACATCAAAGATCAGCATTGTGGCTCTGTACACAGCCTGAATGAGATGAATGTCCCCGGCATCTTTCTACTACACATGTGAAGTGTCACTGTTCTCAAAGTAAGTGGTTTTGCTGACCAGCATTTCAAAACATCACTTCAGCTGTAATTTGACAATACTCCTCATACAAATAGTTATCAGGTGTAGACATGAAATGCTGGAGTAGAGTTTGGCAGCATCTCTGGAGAAAAGGTGACATTTCGGGTCGAGACCCTACTTCAGACTTCTTTCTTCAGAAGAAGTTTTGACCTGAAATGTCACCTTTTCTCCAGAGATGCTGCCTAACCGAATTGGATTGGATTCCTTTATTGTCATTCAGAATGAAATTTCGTTGCTTGCAGTCATACATATAATAATAAATAACAAAACATACATATAAACACAAATTAACATCCACCACAGTGAGTTCACCAGGCACCTCCTCACTGTGATGGAGGCAAAAGTCTTAACTGGCTGAGTCACTCCACCATTGTGTGTCTATCTTGGGAGTTAACCAGCATCTGCTGTTCCTTCCTGCGCACATAGTTATCAGGTGTGTTGCTTTCGACCAACGACATTGTTTTGCTGTGCTTGGTATTCCCCCTCTGCCCGATGCATGAAATCATGTCAACAAATCATGCATGCATTGAATAATGAAAGGCCTTGATAGAGTGGACAGTAATGGGAGGGTCTGGAACCAGAGGGCACAGCCTTGGAATAAAAGGACGTACCTTTAGATGGAGATGAGGAGGAATTTCTTTAGCTAGAGGTTGGTGAATCTATTGAATGCATTGCCACAATTGGCTGGGGAGGCCGTCTTTGGGTGTTTTTAAAGTGGACATTGATAAGTTCTTGATTAGTAAAGGTGTCAAAGGAAACTGGAGAAGATGGGGCATTGGGGTTGAGAGGGAAAAATAGATCAGCCATGATCGAATGGCTGAGTAGACTTGATGGGCTGAATGTCCTAATTCTGCTCCTATGTCTTATGGTCTACCATAGAACAATACAGCATGGGTACAGGCCCTTTGGCCCAAATATCTGTGCTGATAACAATGCCAAGATCATTGGCAAGGGTTGCACGGTGGCGCCATGGTAGAGTTGCTGCCTTACAGCGCCAGAGACCAGAGTTCTATCCTGACTACGGGTACTTGTCTATACGCAGTCTGTACATTCTCCCTGTGACCTGCGTGGGTTTTCTCCGGGATCTCGGGTTTCCTCCCACAATCCAAAGACTGACTGGATTGTTGGTTAATTGGCTTGGTATCATTGTAAAATTGTTTAGGATAGTGTTGGTGTGCGGGGATCATTGGTCGGTGTGGGCCGAAGGG
Organism: Leucoraja erinaceus; assembly: GCF_028641065.1. Taxonomy (NCBI): domain Eukaryota; kingdom Metazoa; phylum Chordata; class Chondrichthyes; order Rajiformes; family Rajidae; genus Leucoraja; species Leucoraja erinaceus. Next base: position 15,123,090 of record NC_073400.1, on the reverse strand, counting down.
CCTATTTCCACGCTGTGTCTCAAGACTAAACTAAAACTAAACTAAGATAACTCCTCTCTGCCCACACCCAATCCATTTCACTTCATTCCCTGAATATCAACGTGTCTATCTAAAAGTCTCTTAAATGCCACTATTGTACCTGCCTCCACCACCACACCTGGCAGTGTTCCAGGCTCTCACTTCCACTTTCAGCATTGTGATAATTTGTAATTTGTAATGTTTCACTGATTACTTGCAGATTGTCTTTCTGTTTTAGGAAAGATATCATCCATTTGGGGATTACTCCATTATGAGCCCTTTCAGTCTGTTTGAAACTTTTGTTTGTTGATATCAGTAAATCTGTGTGGATTATTTCCATTGATGGAGGCTGTTATTGTATTTGTCTAAATAACACTTCAAGGGAATAATTATTGACTGCTAAACCAATCTTTAATCATTCCTGGTTTCTGAGATAATAACAATTTTAAAGATTCTTGTTCGTTCTTTAGCTGTTCTCTAGAGTCGGTGTTTAATTGTCATATGCACTGACAACAGAATAATGAAATTCTTACTTGCTGCAGCATAACACACATTATGGTCAAATAGAATAACATAACCATAATCCTAGTTGAGATAATAGTGCAAAAACCATAGTCTGTAGTGCAACCAAAGACAGTCTACTCGGGGTATTTTGTTTATGTCACATTTAATTGCTGCTAGACTCCTTTTAACTTCACTGTGTCTCACTGGCCATCTTTTGGATGTGCTTTTGAACACAATTATATCCTTCGTAAGCTACTTTTCCTTTTCTCCAATTACTGAGGCCTGGCTTTTACAAAAGCTATTAGAACCTGTTCAACAATTAAACTCCAGAGAAAAAAGAATAGGGAAATGTGACTAATATCAGAGTTAGCTTTGGCAGGGAAAGGGAGGCATTGTAAGTGCAAAGATGGTAGTTGTGAAATTGAACTGCATAGCTCAAGCTATTTTCAGATGTAGGTGCTAATTTGTTTCTAATTTCACACGTTTAGTGCATACATTTTAGTGCTACTCATTTGGAATGTGCTAACACATTGGAAGTGTATGGGTGGAGCTAAAGGGAAAGATAGTGCAGGAAAAGTTATAGAAGTCTCCAGAGGTAATAGGACGTAACGGTTAAGAAGGGATAAGGGCGTAAGGTCAGGTAAAAATCGGGACCAGTGTGAGAGGAGGAGTAGTGAACAAATTAAAGGCATTATATTAGAAAGGTGTATATCTGAATGACAATAAAGTTTTCATAAGGAATAAAGTGGATGAGCTTGTAGCACAGTTAGAAATTAGTAGGTATGATGTGGGAATTACAGAGGTGACTGCAAGAGGATCGGAGCTGGGAGCTGAATATTCAAGGTTACATGTCCTATTGGAAAGACAGACAGGTGGGCAGAGGGGGTGGGGTAGCTCTGCTGGTAATGAGCGAAATTGGGTCCTTAGTCAGAGGGTGGTGAATCTGTGGATTTTTTTTTTTTTTTTTGTCACAGTAGGCTGTGGAGGTCAAGTCAGTGGATATTTTTAAGGCAGCGATAGATTCTTGATTAGTACAGGTGTCGGAGGTTATGGGGAGAAGGCAGGAGAATGGGCTTGGGAGTGCGAGATGGACCAGTCATGATTGAATGGCGGAGTAGACTTGATGGGCCGAATGGCCTAATTCTGCTCCTATCACTTATGACCTTATGAATGAAGAACTCGAGGTACGTGCATTTCATGTATCGGTTAACGCAGTTACCTTATGAATCCCCCGTCCAACATCCAAAGCCATTGGCTCATCAAGCCTACAGTTAATATACCACCTATAAGTACACTGCTGAAATTCAGCAAGGCTTTTGCAATATCACTTCCAAAGCTAGGACGAGCAGATTTGAGATTAGAATATCTGTAAGACCCCTACAGATTATACACTTTGATTTTGAAATAACTTATTATTCCTCGATGTATTTACAACTCTTACTCGGACTTTATCACAGAAGTATTTTCATCATTGAAAATACATGGGTTATTCAAGAAAGCAATTTGCCACATGCAATAGTTCAACAGTACTTTATTTGTCACATGTGCAACTGCACGGTGAAATCCTTTTTGCATATTTGCGGGCGCCGTCATCTCTTGGCGCCATTTCCAAGGTCCGGTCAGCCCGCACGCTCGGTCTACTGGAGCAGTTCCCGATCCAGGCAAGCCCTTGGCTCCTGCAGGACCCTCCTCCATCACCTTTGACCGGATCGGCCCGCTAACCCACGTACCTCTCCTCGCCCGGCCTCTTTTTGTTCCGGGGGCACCAGTTTCATCCAAGGCGCTGGAGGCATTACTCCGGTTCACCCGCGGTCCACCGAGCCTTCGGGCCCTCCAGGCAGGTTCCTGGTTTTGCGGCGCCTCGGGAAGGCCTCTGCCGCGTGGCACCTTATCTTCAGAAAAACAAAGGACGATCTGTATCGGATTACTTATATAAAAAAATTAGGAGGTGCTATTTTGTAAAATGTCAAACAGAAGCAGAAATATATTTGTATTTGCGGCACACAATATTTTGTGAGTGAACGATCACTTATCGGTTGCCTTTTAGATAAACTGCAAAGCAAATGATTACTCTGCTTCTTGAAAATGAGCACAACACATTTCGGCTTTGCAATCCCATGGTATTGCAAAATTAGTTGTCTCCATTTATTATCTGCCGTAGGAGTTGGCATGGGGGAAATATAAAGGCATAACACCAGATGTGGCTGGATGATCACCTTGTGACGCCATTGTGCAAAATGTAGACACAAGGGACAGCAGATGCTGGTTTACAAAAAAAAATCAACGTGCTGGAGTAACTCAGCGGGTCAGAGAGCATGTCTGATGGAAGAATGTTGGCGGCAGGACTAAGCCAGGCAAGAGAGGGGTGGAATGTGTAGGAAGGAACTGCAGGTGCTGGTTTATATTGAAGATACACATAAAATGCTGGAGTAACTCAGCAGGTCGGGCACTATCTCGGGAGAAAAAGAATAGGTGGCGTTTTGGGTCGGAACGTTTCTTCACGTCTGAAGAAGGGTTCTTGACTCGAAACGTCACCTATTCCTTTTCTCCATAGGTACTGCCCAACCTGCTGAATTACTCCAGCGTTTTGTGTGTATCTTCAATATAAACCAGCACCTGCAGTTCCTTCCTACACATTTACTTCAACCGTTCAACATCCAGATGTTTCAGACCCCTTTCTCGATCATGAAACTCCTTTACTTTCATGTTAAAAGGACCTCACTGATTTCAACATTCTGATGTGTGAAGCCACTTTGATTCTATCTCATGGCAAAGATTTAAAGATCGCATGGATGAATTCCAATTCATAGTCTGAAGAAGGGTCTCAACCTGAAACGTCACCCATTCCTTCCCTCCAGAGATGCTGACTGTCCCGTTGAGTTACTCCAGCATTTTGTGTCTCTTGAGTGAAATACAACAATAGTTCATCCCTGTCTGGCATAAAATTAAAATGGTGAAGGCGGCTCAACCATGGCTAACGAGGGAAATTGGGGATGGCGTTCAATCCAAGGAAGAGGCATATAAATTGGCCATAGGAAGTAGCACACTGAAGGACTGGGAGAAATTTGGAATTCAACAGAGGACAAAGGGGTTAATTAAGAGGGGGTAAATAGAGCATGAAAGAACACTAGCACGGAATATAAAAACTGACTAAAAGCTATGTGAAGAGGAAAAGATTAGTGAAGACAAATGAAGGTCATTACAGTCTGAAACAAGTGAATTTATAATGGGAAACAAGGAAATGGCAGACCAGTTAAACAAGTAATTTAGTTCTGTCTTCACTAAGGAAGACCCAACCAATCTCGCAGAAATACTAGGAGGCTGAAGATGTAGCGGGAGGGAGGAACTGAAGGAAATTCACATTAGTCTGGAATTGGTGTTGGGTAAATTGTTGGGATTGAAGGCAGATAAATCCCCATGGCCAGAATACTCGAGGAGGCCCTAGAAATCATGGATGCATTGGTGATAATTTTCCAATGTTCTACAGGCTCTGGACCAGTTCCTGTGGACTGGAGGGTAACCAATGTAACCCCACATATAAGAAAGGATGGAGAGAGAAAACAGGAAATAAAGACCAGTTAGCTGTATATCGGTAGTGGTGAAGATATTTGTGTCGATTATTAAACATGAATAGCATCACATTTGGAAAGCAGTGACGGGATCGGTCAAAGTCAGCATGGATTTTTGAAGGGAAAATCTTCTGAAATGTTTTAAGATGTAACAAGTAGAATGGATAAGGGAGAGCCAGTGGATGTGGTGTATTTGGACTTTCAAAAAGACTTTGACACGGGTCCCACACAAGAGATCGGTGTGCAAAATTAGAGTATAGAACATCAGGGAATTGGAGATAGGGTACTGATGTGGATAGAGAACTGGTTGGCAGCCAGGAAGCAAAGAATAGGAGTTAATGGTCATTTTAAGAATGGCAGGCAATGACTAGTGGGATGCCGCAAGGCTCAGTGCTGGGACTCCAGTTATTGACTATATCTATATAGATATCTATATATTTATCTACATAGATATCTATATCTATAATCTGATCTTGCACGTGTGTGTGTGTATATATGTAGTTGTCTTTACATCTTCGCAAAAACACTACGCGGTAACGATAACATTTTTACATATTCCGATTTGCATATTTCCCCTTGAGGCCGGGAACACCTTATCTGAACATTTTATGCTTTATTTCTCGACTTATTCTCGGCAATACTGATTAAAAGTCTAAAAAAGCCAAAAGACTTTGAAATTAAAACGACCAGTTTTCACTGATGAGGTCACAATGGCTCGACTAGCAGTGATCATCTTCACTGAAGATTTCATCCTATATTTGACATGTTATTTGCGATTAAAGCTTTAAAAATGCCAACCTTCACAAGATTTTTACATATTCTGATTAACACTTTTCCCCTCTAGGCAGAGAACATTTTATGCTTTATTTCTCGACTTATTACTGATTAAAGTTTATAAAAATAAAAAAATAAAAACAAAATACCTTGAATTTCAAAACTACCAGCTTCAACTGATGACGTCACAATGGCTCTGTAAGTGGAGGGCGAATTGCTATTGCAACACGCAGGGCAAGTGCAATTGGATTTTTTTTTTCTTTATTAAGAGCACTGGTGAGGGAGGCAAGGGGAGTGCTGGAATCTTACGTTTGGGAACAGCTTGATTTGGAGGACCACTCCTCCGTGGTAGGGACGGGAACTGGAATCTTACGGGTAGGGAACTGGTGCGTTGGGGGAGCAGATCCAACGGGTCTGCACTTCAAGTTCAAGTGAGTTTATTATCATGTGTCCCTGTATTGGACAATGAAATTCTTGCTTTGCTTAAGCACACAGAAAATAGTAGGCATTTACTACAAAACAGATAAATGTGTCCATATACCATGATATAAATATATACACACATGAATAAATAAACACTTGGTCTAGTGTGTATGAGTATATTACATATGTGTGTATAAGATGTTTGTGTCGATTATTAAATATGAATAGCATCACATTTGGAAAGCAGTGACAGGATCGGTCAAAGTCAGCATGGATTTTTGAAGGGAAAAATCTTCTGAAATGTTTTAAGATGTAACAAGTAGAATGGATAAGGGAGAGCCAGTGGATGTGGTGTATTTGGACTTTCAAAAAGACTTTGACACGGGTCCCACACGAGATCATGGTGCAAAATTAGAGTATAGAACATCAGGGAATTGGATTCACACTCACACTTACTCTATAGGGAAGTTAAATGTAACATTCCAAATTTGCGGATGACACAAAGCTGGGTGGCAGTGTGAGCTGCAAGATGAATGCTATGAGGCTGCATGATGACTTTGATAAAACATTTTCACTCAGAGTTGTGAATCTGTGGTTCTCTGCCACAGATGGCAGTGGAGGCCAATTCACTGGATGTTTTCAAGAGCAAGTTAGATATACTGTAGCTCTTAGGGCTAATAGAATCAAGGAATATGGGGAGAAAGCAGGAACGAGGTATTGTGGATGATCAGCCTTGATCATATTGAATGACGGTGCTAGCTAGAAGGGCCAAATTACCTACTCCTGCACTTATTTTCTATGTTTCCATATTTATCTCAATGCTCCAAGATCACCTCAATCCTCCATTTTCCAGATGTTGAGATTCTATGGAACTATATGAAAATTATTTTTGTTTGTACTGAGAATGCAGCTATGGTAGCCCGCAACAGACACAAAAAAACTGGAGTAACTCAGCGGGTCAGGCAGCATCTCTGGTGAAAAGGAATAGGTGATGTTTTGGGTTGAGACCCTTCAGACTGAGAGTCAGGGGAATGAGATGTATACAGTTCAGTTTTATTTGTCAAATGTAGTTTAACACAGGGTCAACGGCACAATGAAATGTTTGACAAGACAACGGCTCACCTCAGCAATTATATTAACAGGATAAAATTACGGTAAAAACAAATAAGATAAGATAAAAGTGACATTGGTAGGTAAAAGAGTAATAAATAAAATAATCAACATATATGATGTGTTTATGAGTTCAGAAGCCTGATGGCATGATGATAAAAACTGTTCTTAAGTCTGGTGGTGCGTGCAGCCATGCTCCTATATCGTCTGCCTGACAGTAACAAGGAGAACAGTCTGCGTGCTGGGTGACTGTGGTCCTTGATGATGCTGTGTGCCTTCCGCAGGCACCACCGGTGGAAAATGTCCTGAAAGGCCGGGAGACAGTTGCCAATGATGTGCTGTGCCGCCTTCACCACTCTCTGTAGTGATTTGCGGTTGTGGGCAGAACAGTTCCCGTACCAGACTGCGATGCAGCCCGTCAGCAGACACTCGATGGTGCAACTGTAGAGGTTTGTGAGGATGCTGGCGTTCATGCCAAATTTCCTCGGTCTTCTCAGGAAAAAGAGCCGCTGGCGGGCTTTCTTAGTTACTGTGTCCGTGTGCAGTGTCCAAGAGAGGTCGTCAGTGATGTGCACACCGAGGAACTTGAAGCTGTTGACCCTTTCAACCTCAGCATCACCGATGTGGATGGGGAGGTGACCACTCCCCTGCTGTCTCCTGTAGTCCATGATTATCTCTTTAGTTTTGCTGACATTGAGAGAGAGAGAGAGAGGTTATTTTCCTGGCACCAGCTGTTTAGTGCCTTTACCTCCTCTCTATAGGCCGTCTCATTATTGTTTGTGATGAGGCCCAGGTTGGTCGTGTCTTCAGCAAACTTTAAGATGATGTTGGAGCTGTGCTTAGCAGTACAGTCGTGCGTGAACAGGGAGTACAGGAGAGGACTAAGCACACAGCCCTGTGGTGCGCCTGTGTTGAGGATCAGTGAGGAAGAGGTGTGGCTGCCAATTCTCACCACCTGGGGCCTGTCCATCAGGAAGTCGAATATCCAGCCACAGATGGAGGTCTCCAGTCCAAGATCTAGGAGCTTGGGGACGAGTTTTGAGAGAATGATAGTGTTGAATGCCGAGCTGTGGTCAATGAAGAGTGGGTGAGGTGAGCGCAGTATGAGTTTCGATGGCATAGTCCGTGGCCCTGTTTGGTCTATACGCAAACTGAAGAGGGTCAAAGGTGGCAGGGAGCAGATGTGAGTTTTGACTAGCCGCTCGAACCACTTCATGATGACTGATGTCAGTGCTACAGTGAATGTGTGTGAGTGTTTGGTGGTGGTCGGAGGGGCCGTAGGCGCAGATTAGCAGCCATGCTTCCGTCAGTCTGCCCCAGGGCAGCTGTGGCTACAGAAGTAGCTCACCACCACCGAGTGTGACTGTGGAGTGAATGAATAATGCGATGTGAAGCGCCTTGAGTATCTAGAAAGGCGCTATATAAATCCCATCCATTATTCATTATTATTACAGGACGATAGTCATTTAAACAGGAGATTAGTGGTTTCTTACATAGTACAATGTACAAATGGATGGAAATTGTGCGAAGAGCAACGATAATCAAGGAAAGTTAGAGCCCACAATGGTCCATTGTTGGCTGTGGGATAGGTGATAATGATTTATACAGACTGAAACTCAACTGAACGACAGTGAAACTCGTACGAGGACCAAGGTGAGGGAGGGACAGAGAGCGAGTGAGAAAGAGAGAAGGATCCAAGGGTAACTTTAAGTTTGTTAGCCTGCAGTCGATTAATGCAAGAGATCGATTTCATGCAGAACATTACTTTTGATGTCTTGAAATTAATTTTGTTTTTTGTAATTCTTATTTTTGTTTCTATTACACACATTAAATTTAATTAAACATTTTATTACCTACATTTTATCCCTGGGAATCAAACCAAGATTTCAAATCTTGTTTTAAAAAATAAAGCGCATTAGATTTAAAATATTAATCGCAATATTTTAACCGGCTGTTGGATACAATCCATCACAGTTAGATTATTATTAATTTATCTACTCTTGTCTCTCTGACTGAAAAAGATTGTCTTAACTTTTCAATCCAATGCAATTGTAGCTGAATGTGCATTACTTATAGTGGAATTGTATATTAGCAATAAATATGATTGAACTCTTCCTATGCCTCTGCAGATTGATTAGAAATTAGCTGATGTCAGTGGTTACTAATGAAAGGAAGTATGTGTTATTTGACAGAATTACTGAATACTTTTAACACTATCTGGAATGAATGCATAAAAAATGTTAATGTGGGAATGGGACTTGTACAATGTTATTAATATTGATGGACATATTGACGTTTGACCTTTTAAGACAATTGCTGACAGCGCAAAGTAAATACAGCAGAGAATGCCTATTTCATCAAAAACATGTTCTTGTAGAACATCATTCAAATTAATTTGGATTGTTTGTTGATACTTGCGATGATTCAAAACTGTGTAGCCTTTTCATTGCTGTTGTCTAGTGGAATATTTAATTTGCATGCTACATGCAAAGGGTCAGAACATGGTTGGATATTTATTCATACTAACCCATCTTACACATTAGGGACAATTTTCAATTTTTACCAAAGCCAATGAACACCACAAACCTGTATGTCTTTGGAACATGGGAGGAAACCGGAGTACCTGGGGACAAACCCACACGGTCACAGAGAGAATGTCTAAATTCCACACAGTTAGTACCCGCAGTCAGGATTGAACCCAGTTCTCTGGTGCTGTAAGGCAGCAATTCCACCGCAGCACCAATGTGCTACCCTCTTGCCATTCAATTTGCAACAGATCATCTGCTCTTATTGTTGCTGTTAATACAGCCAATTTTACTGGATGCATGGCAAGAAAAATGGGTGTGCAATTGAAAAAACAAGGAACCGCAGATGTAGGTTTGCAAAAAAAAAGTGCTGGTGTAACTCAGTAGTTAAGGCAGAATCTCTGGAGAACACGGCTTATAGAGATACGGCTTGACCCGCTGCATTACTCCAGCATTTTGTGCAATTGGACTAAACTGTTGTATACTACACGTTCAATTGCTTGCTTTTATAAAGGAAATTATACTTAAAACATGAATAAACTGATTTTAATGATGTTAGTTGGAAGTCAAAATGCAGCACAATATGCAGAAATTGCATGTCAATTGGTAAATATTGCAGAAAATCAAACAAATTTACAGGTACATCAAAATGGCTATAAGATTTCAAATTTGTTTAATGCAGATAATTTTAAAGTATAAGTAAAATACACTTTTTAGCGGGAAATGTTATCAATGATGTGCTGAACATGATTTATTTCCCGGAACATGATCAAACTGTAAAGGAGTGGCACACAGAATGAGGCAGAACATTAGAAGCCCTTTAACAGGCAGAATGAATTCAAAACTGAATGCCAAATAGCATTGACACAAAGCCAGGGAAACACTCAAGTGAGCAAACCTCAGTGATTGGAAAAACAAAGCAAGCAAAACATAAACTAACTGAACAGAATTTTTTTGTGTCCTTGCTGGATGGAAATAAACTCAACGGGGAATATGCTCCGATTTAATTTGACGGCAGTGACTAATTGCGATTGACAACATGGAAAGCTGAAAGTAAAACCAATCGCTGTTTTCGCGCAAAGGGTGAAAAAGCAACTGAAAAAAAACATTGCGCGACATTGCTCCCATTGATTCAGGGGTGTGTTATTCATGATGGGGGAGGGGGTTTGCATTTACATAATAAAGGGTGGCTCGGGACTGCTCTCTAGTTGTTGGTAGGATGGTTCAAAAAGTGCTGGAGTAACTCAGCATGTCAGGCAGCATCTCTGGAGATAAAGGATGGGTGACGTTTCGGTTTGAAGCCTTTGTCCAGGCTGGGAAGGGACAGGTGATGTTTGGGGGTCAAGACTCTTCTACATACTTACAATCCAAGTCTTTTGGCAGGAGCATCTTTGGAACTGGGTAACAGTTTCAGCCTCGCTTCCTGCCTTTCTATTGATGCATGTTGGTGATGTAATCTCATATACATCTATATCGGACGATCAAGCCATGGCGTACAATGGCATTGCCTGTGTCACAATTCAATCACTGTACACGCCCATCATTTAATTAGAATTGTCCCAGGCATTGCCGCTACACACCATGACGCAATCGTCTGATCCAGTTGTTGAGTTCAGCTTATTGTCACAAGCACAGAGGTGCAGTGCGCTCCCTGCTTTATTTTTATTTTTTAAAAGGTTTATTTCAGTATCACACAATACAAAGTAACATTTCCGACAGGCAAGCATAATGGCAACAACCTCTGAACATGTTGTGCATCCAGTGGCTGTGGTTCCCTGTCTCCCATTAATGCCCAATGTCTGGCATATTGAGGCCAATTGGGATTTACTAATGGGTCCTCTGAGATGGGACCTAACTAATGTGGGCAAATATATATCTGCTATCCTTTGCCCCCATTCCCATGGTCCATATCTTTCCAAAGCTTTCCTATCTATATACTTGTCCAAATGTATTTTTAATTTGTTATAGTACCTGCCTCAACTATCTCTTCTTGTAGTCTGTTCTATATACCAACCACCCTCTGGAAAACATTGCCCCTTTGGTTTGTATTAAATTCCAACATCCTGACATAGGCTAATGAACCAAAAGCTGTCTTGATCACCCATCTGTGGTAGGATTTTCAAAGAACAATGTACATGCAGTACTAGACCGTTTTGCTTTACAACACATCCCAATGCTCAGCCATTCACTGTGAAGGTCCTACCCTGGTTAGACTTCCTGAAATGCAACACCTCTCACATTGACTTGCATTAAACTCCATTTGCCATTCCTCAGCCCACTTGCCCAGCTTGTCAAGATCCTGCTGCATTTTTTTTGTAATCATCTTTGCTATTTATGATACCACCTACTTTTGCATCATCTGCAAACTGGCTAATCATGCCTTGAGTATTGTCTTCCAAATTGTTCATGTAAACCCCAAACAGTCATAGGCCCAACACCGATCCTTGAGGCACACCACTGGTCGCAGGCCTCCAGTCTGAAAAACAACCTACCCCCACTTCTGCTTCCATGAAACCAATTCTTCATCTAGTTGGCTCCCATCAGATCTAATCTTCCAGAGCAGCCCACCATCTGGAATTTTATCAAATACCTTGCTGAAGTCCATGGAGGGAATGGAGTAATTTATTAGTTGTTTTAGTGCTCGTTCCCACCTTTAGTCTAATAATCCATGTTGATATAGTGAAGTCGGTATTAAATAAAGGATGGTTCTTCAAGGCCATAACATGCTCCAAGAATGCTTTTGTTCATGTCATGAGAACACTTTTTCATCCTGTCACATTACTACATTATTGCTGCTCATAATGTGTCCGTGAGCCCACTGCCAAGTTACGAGATGCATTAATGCCTGATTCCATCAGCTCAGTTTGCATCTGACATTGATTATGTGTCAATATCTGTTGTGTAAATGCATTTGAGAGACCAGTGAGTTCAAGTGCGACCTGCTTCTAGAAAGCAAAGCAAAATCTAAGCAAACAGTGTTGGAGAGAAGGGTGCCAATAGATGAAAGCGGAGTCCCAGTATAATCATTCGGACACACGCCGAATGTGGCAAGGTCTGAGTATGATAACTGGCTGCATAGCAACGTCATTGGTGATAGTGCGACTTTACTTGATGAGCTGAATGCTTTCTATCCTCGCTTTGAGCAGAAAGCCAACAGGGCGGTGACACCATCCCTTCAAACTCAAGCGTGCTTCTTCCTAGGGTCACTGTTGCAGAGGTTAGATCAGCCTTTCTGAGAGTGAACCCATGGAAAGCAACCGAGCCAGCTGAAGTTACTGGATGTGTCTATAGTAGCTATGGGGAACAGCTAGCGGGAGTATTCATGGGCATCTTTAATCTTTCCCAACTCCGTTCTGAGGTACTCACCTGCTTCAAGAAGACCACCATCATCCTGGTATCAAAGAAAATATATCTCATGCCTAAAAGACTTCTGTCCAGTGGTCTTGACATACACCATCATGAAATGCTATGAGAGGCTAGTTATGGAACGCTTTATATCCAGTCTACCAAGACTGACTGAATTGTTGGTTAATTGGCTTGATAAAATTGTAAATTGTCTCGTGTGTGTGTGTGGGGGATAGTATTGCTGGTCGGCGGCGAGGACACGGTGGGCTGAAGGGCCAGCTTCCACACTGTATCTCTACCAGTCAGGACAATTTTAAGCATTGACATTGCTCTGTACATCTCTAAGACATTATTTATTAAACTTCTGGTGTTGGGACCTTTGGTATGTTTTTGTCTCATTTACAGGGGAGTAGCAAATGCAATTCATAAATAATAATTGGATAAAAAGTGACTTGGAATGCCTCAAGAATATGCTTAAGATGCTAAATAAATGCAAGTTATGTATGGCAATAATTAATTTGTTCTTAAAAAAAACTGCAGGGCATCAACAAGACTATCAGCAAATCCAGATTTTGAGCAATTTTGTTGTCTTCTATTGAAAGCCAAACCACATAATTCATACATTTTTAAGAGACGCAAACAGCAGATGATGGAACAACAAAATGCTTGAACATCGATCAGGCAGCATCTGTGTTCGGAATGGACAAATTACATTTCAGGTTGGGTCCTTCAGAGTGCTGGGGTGGGGGGGGGCTGGAAAAAAAGTGGTGGTCGTGGGCAAACCCTGGCTAGAGATTGGTGGATACAGTTGAGGGGAGGGGGTTTGATAAATGGGTGGAGAAAGTGACATTGGTGAGAGGTGAAAAGGAGACTAAATGGTGTCAGATATGGAGAGAGGAGGAGTGAAAAGCAAAGGCGGAGAGAGGGATATGGGTACAAAGGGACAAGGGAAGGTGAAAGCAGGGATAAAAGGTGAATATGGGAATGGGAGATAAGCATAGAGTGGGGAGAAGGAGCATGGTGAATAGGATGTTGAGTGAAATGCATGCGCACTGAGGTGGTGGTGTAGGGTATAGAGAGGGGGATGGGGTGGCATTGGGGTGAGTGCAACAAAATTGCTGGTCGGATGCCTGGTAGATTGTAAGCTACCCAAGTAGAATAGAAGGTACTGTTCCTCCATTTTGCATGTGGCCTCACTTTGTCAATGGAGGAGGCCTACGATAGAAAGGTCAGTATGGCAATGGGTATGGGAGTTTAAATGGTTAACAACTAGGAAATCCAGCAGACCGAACGCAAGTGTTTGAAACAGTCACCTACTGTATGTATTCTATGCTCGGTCTTGCTGGTGTGAAGGAGACCTTACTTGAAGTATTTTTTTTCATTTTGTAAGACTCCCATTTTGTCAACATTTGAAAGTTATCATTGGGTAATAACGGTCAATTGTTTTGGCAGAATTAAATACATTAACATTTTATTTTTAAAACTATTTTGATCATAATTGTTGTGCATCCAAATTAGTTATTCACATCAGATCCTAATTTTGTTTTTTAGAAAATAACTATTATTTGACAGTGGCTCTTGCCAGAATTATCTCTTACTCTAAAGACCAGTTCTGAACATACACCAATATTACCAACTTCTCCCTCAAGCTTTCAAATTAGAATTATGTTTCCTGTTTCTGCAAGTCACAAATGCATTTACTGTGTATTACAGAATATTTGTAGCACAAAGCTATTTAGCCTCTTGCTCTGATGCCAACATCAATACTCTGCATGAACCTTCTAATCATCTAATCCCATCAACATGCTAATTCATTCTACACATGCTCACTGAGATTCCCTTGCTAGTACCATTTCTATTCCTTTCAACCAGTTGTGTTTTTTTTTTAGTGATACAGCGTGCAAACGGGCCCTTCGGCTAACCGAGTCCACGCCGACCAGCAATCGCCCATGCACTCGTTCTATCCTATACACTCGTGGCAATTTACAGAAGCCAATTCATCTACAAATCCGCACTTTAGACCTAGGCATAGAGAGTGAAAGCAGGCCCTACAGAATCCGTACCGACCAGCAATTACACTAGCCCTATCCTACGTGTTAGAAACAATTTACCGAGGCCAATTCACCTACAAATCAGTACATCTTTGGGATGTGGGAGGAAACCAGAGCTTCCAGAGGAAACCCACATGGTTACAGGGAGATGAGAGAGAGAGAGAACCTGGAGAGATGGGTCACATCTCTTTGCTGTGTGTGGCCACAACCTTGTCTCTGACTTGCTACAATGCTCCTCATTGATTGAATGGTCAGCTGTTCAGTTCCTGTCACAGGAGCAGAATTAGGCCATTAGGACCATTAAGTCTACTCTGCCATTCAATCATGGCTGCTCTATTTTTTCCTTTCAACCCCAATCTCCTGCCTTCTCCACGTGTCCGTTGGCGGCCTTACTAATCAAGAATCCATTGATCTCTGCTGTAAAAATACCCAATGAATTCCACAGATTCGCCACCCTCTGACTATGCAAATTTCTCCTAATCTCCTTTCTAAAGGCATGTCCTAGTCGAACGCTCACCCAATCATCCCCAGTTCATTCTTGTAAACCTTCCCTAGACCCTCTCCAACGCCTGCATATCCCCCTCAGATATGGAACCCAAAACTGCTCTCAATATTCCAAATATGGTATGACCAATGCCTTATAAAACCACAGCATCACATCCCTGGTACAAGTGTGAATGGCTTCATACCATTGTGAGGCACAGATTCATAACTCGGGCACCTTACCCATGTAGTGTATAGAAAGCCTGGCTATGCCCTGTGAGACCCAGCACTGATATAATAAATGTGCACATTGCCAATTTAGCCAGGCACACAGGCGGCAGCACAAGGTGTCCCAGTTGGGACTCTTGAGTTAACGTCTGCTGAATAACTTCTTGTGGGGTTTGCTCTTTATTGTTCTCGACAAAGGCTGGAGATTAGGTTTTATTCCTGTTCCGATTTTTGTTGGTAATGTAGAGGTGGGCATCGTGCACATTGATGAGCTTTTTGCACTATTATTTGTGTGTGTGTATTTATGTGTAAGTACGTATATATTTGTGTAGATAGACACTGAACTTTTTTTTTTCTCAGTATATTGTTTACAGAATACAGTATTATGTTTACAGATTTTGTTGTGCTGCTGCAAGTAAGAATTTCATTGTTCTGTCTGGGACATGTGATAATAAAATACTAACTCCCGACTCATTTTCACATGATTGATAGCAGGGAGATGTCGGCTGGTTTAGTGTATGTGCATGTTATACAATAAATAAACTATAATATTGCAAACTCAAAAATAATGCCCCAATGTCTCTAGTTTGGAGCTTGTTTGGAGGTTGTCGTATTTAATAGACTGATGGTTGTAGGGAAGAAGCTTCTACTGCAGGTGACCTTTTACAATGCAGACTCATTTGCCATTTGCCCTTTTGGTTTAGATGACTGTTAAATTGATGGGATTTGTCAGTGTTGTCAATAACACTGGTCTTATTTGATTGTGATGATCGAAAGTGTCGTGTTTTGAGAATCCTTTCACTACAATGCTTTGTGCACAACTGTAGTATTGTGTGTAGAGGAAACACCAGGACAATTGTGTCAATATACTCTCTGCATTTACAATGTTGCAGAGAGTTCTGGATGCAGCCCAGACCATCACGCAAACCAACCTCCCACTGACACCATCTCCACTTCACGCTGCCTCAGCAAGGCCATCAGCATAATCAAGGACAAGTCTCACCCGGACACTCCCTCTTCTCTCCTGTCCCATCAAGCAAGAGATACAGAAGTATGAAAACGCACACGCCCTTTGCCCCACCGAGTTCACACCAACCCACGATCACAAAGTACACTAGCGCTATCCTACACACTAGGGACTTGTTTTTACAATTTACAGAAGCCAATTTACCTACCTACCTGCAGTTCTTTGGAAAGTGGGAGGAAATTCTAGCATCTGGAGAAAACCCATGTGCTCACAGAGAGAAAGTACAAACTCCATGCAGACAGCACCAGTAGTCAGGGTCAAACCTGGGTCTCTGGTGCTGTAAGGCAGTAAAGGGCCTGTCCCACGAGCATGCGACTGCATGCGGCAAGCGCGACCAAACCAGAAGCGGGGGGCCGCGCGGAGGTCGAGTGAGTGACATGATGTTCGAGCGAGTGACATGATGTTCGAGCGAAGTCTACTGGAAGTTCACGTGTGACGTATGGCATTGAGGCGGCTGCGGGCCGGCAGGCCGTTGCTGCGCGGAGCTCTGTGCGATGTCGGGACCAGCTCCGCACAACTCCATGCGGCTCCGCCGATCGAAGTGGGATCGGCCCCGCGAGGCCGTATGGCTCAAGCGACCACGTTGGGTGGCGCTTGCCGCATGGAGTCACATGCTCGTGGGACAGGCCCTTTACTCTATTGCTGTGCCACTGTGCCACCACCAATTGTCTCGCTCTCCCAGGGCTCTCCTGCTGATGTAGTAAATGGGAGCAAAGCATCTCTTCTGCAGAGTAAACCATGCATTGCATGCTCATGTTTTGTCTGTGCCATAATTCTCAGCTATTATTTCCTTCATTACACTGTCCGGCAAGGATTTTCAGGCAACAGCTATTGAGCCTGACCAGTGATAACCTCATACTGTACATTAGCACCATCCTACACACTGGGGACAATTTACAAGTCATCAAAGCCAATTAACATGCTAACCTGTCCATCTTTGGAACGTGGGAAGAAACTGTAGCACCCAGAGAAAACTCATGTGCAACTTGCACACACGACCAACCTTCTCCATTTACACCTGTCTGCGCTTGGCCCATATCCCTCTAAACCTATCCTATCCACGTACCTGTCTAAATGTTCCTTAAATGTTGCAATACTACCTGCCTCAACTACCTGCTCTAGAAGCTTGCTCTATACACATACCACCCTTTGTGTAAAAAAAAAAGTTACCCCTCAATTCCTATTAAATCTTTTCCCCCTCACCTTAAACCTGTGTCCCCTGGTTCTTTATTTCCCCGACAGTAGGCAAAATACTATGCATTTACCCAATCTATTCCTGTCGTGATTTTCACGCATTTGTAGTATTGTATGCCGTTCTGGTTGCCCCATTACAGGAAGGACATGGATGGTTTGGAGAGGGTGTGGAAGAGATCTACCGAGTGATAGAGTAAAAGGTAGAAACAAAGAACTGAAGATGCTGGTTTACAAAAATAAAGCCACAAAATGCTGGAGTAACTGAGGGGGTTAGGCAGCATCCCTGGCTAACATGGATCAGTGCAGTTTTGGGTCGGGCCCCTTCTTCAGACTGGAGGTTACCAGAATGGTAGGTTTAGATTAAAGGGCATTAGCCATAAGAAGAGGTTGGACGGAAGTGGATTGTTTTTGCTGGAATGCGGAAGGTTGAGTTGAGACCTAATGGAGGTATGTAAAAGTGACATTGATGCAATTGACTGCCAGAGCCTTTTTCCCAGGGTGGAAATGTCAGACCAGAGTACAAAGTTTAAAGAAAGGGGCAGCATTTATTTTTTGGGTGGTGGGTTCCTGGAATGTGCCACCAGAGGTGGTGGTTGAGGCAGATATTATAGACTTATTTAAGAGGCTCTGAGATGGGTACATGAATATGCAAGATATGGAGGGATATGGGTCATACGCAGGCAGTTGCGATTAGTTTATTTTTGCATCTTGTTTGTCACAGATGATGTGGTCAGAAGGACTGGTTCCTGTACTCTTCTGTTCTGTTCTAACTGTAGTTTCTGTTCTAGCTGTGGGTTCCCTTTTTCTCTTGAGGTACTATCCAAGTTAGAGGTGCTGATAGAAGTGCACCTGTGATCATTGGCATTGTAATCTTTGGCATGGCTTTGACCAAGAGCTTACCCAAGCCTCTGGCTTAGATTGATTAACTGAGTTTGGCCACTGAACACACACATATCAGTGTAGATGTTCTTCTTGTCTGACCACCGCGTCGTGTATGGAGCCAGACATCTGATTTATTGCACTGAGCTACCAACAATGGCTGGATGCTGTTCAAAGACAGGACTGTAATCATTTGTTACTCCAAGGGAAGATGAGAAGCAATTGTGGCAATACTTCTGACGCAGGCTAAATTGGCCTCATTGCAGGCACTGCAGTGCCGAGGAGGAAGCCTAGTTGTTCTGTTGGATGAATCTTTCAAGTGCAGTAAGTAAAAATATTCCTCCATGATCTCCAAGTCGCTATCAACGGCCACAGTCGAACAGCACAGAGACGGGCCCTTCCCCCTCTCATCCATGCCAACCAAGTTTCACAATCTTCGCTAGTCCCATTTGGCCCATGTTCTAAACTTTACCCATCCACATTCCCGCCTGTATTTTAATAAATGTATAGTACCTGCCTTAACTCCATCCTCTGGCAGCTCGCTCCATAAACCCACCACCCTAGCTTAGTGTTGGCACTCTTCAAGATTGGAGTAGAGGGGAGAAAGCTGGTAGGAAGAGGGGGAAAAATTTGAGCTGCACTTTGGTGCGGTTAACAGAAGAGTATTTTATTGTGGGCCGAAGGGCCTGTTCCTGTGCTGCATTAATTTAGTTTAGTTTAGAGATACAGCATGGAAACTGGCCCTTCGGCCTATGGCGTCCACCATGACCACCGATCCCCGCACACTGGCACTTAATCCTACACACACACAAGGAACAATTTACCTTTATACCAAGCCAATTAACCTACAAACTTGTACATCTTTGGAGTGTGGGATGAAACCGAAGTTGGAGGAGAAAACCTACGCAGTCACGGGGAGAACGTACAAATTCCGTACAGACAGCATCAGCATTTGGGATCGAACCAGGGTCTCTGGTGCCGTGAGGCAGCAACTCTACCGCTGCGTCACTGTGCCACACTGCCAACACCAGATGACTGTACGGAAGAGATTGAGTGGTTTGGGATCATATTGCTTGGAAGAATGAGAGAAAATCTCATAGAAATTTACAAAATTAAATAGCTTGCCAGATCTGGTGCTGGCAGAATGACTAATAAATGATGAGATGAGGTACTTGATCTTCAAAGTGAACTAGGTGTGTTTCTATGCATGTCATTAAAGCCCAGCATTGAGAAAGCACTTGGGAGAAGAAATAGCTTGTTAGACATTGTTTGATTGCAGGCATGCTGAATTATTATTGCAGGTGCATAGGACCTTGGTAAGACTGACCCTGGAGTACTGTGTACAGTTATTATCTTAGAAAGGATGTCCTTGTCATAGAAGATTGGATAAAGATTCACTTGGTTAGTTGCAAGGAGGTTGGTTGACTGGATGAAAGAGATTGAGTAGATAGGGACTATATTGCTTGGAAGAACAAGAGAAAATCTCGTCCAAATTTGCAAAATTAAATGGCTTGCCATATCTGTTGTTTTCCATGAATAAGTAGTCTCGGAAGAGGGGACCCATTTAAAAAAAAAAAAATAAAGTACAAGCTATTTGCAACTAAAGTGAGAAAATTATTCTTTGGTGTAAACGTGGGTGGGTTAGTAACTTTGTAGGTAACACCAAGGTTGCTGAGGTCGCAGACTGTGACAAAGGCTGTCAAATTATAGCTACAGATCAGAAATGTGTGGAGAAATGGCAGATGAAACTTTATTGATGCAACTTTATATGAGAGATACAGGTCGGAAACAGGCTCACCGTCCGCCCAGACCAGCGATCGCCCTGTACCCTAACACTAGCCTGCACGCTGGGTACAATTTACAATTTTACTGAAGCCAATTAACCTACAACCCTGTACATCTTTTGCTTGTGGGAGGAAACTGGAGCACCCGGAGAGAACCCACGCGGTCAGAGTGGCACCCCCAGTCTGTCTCAAATCCAGTTCTCTGCCGCTGTAAGGTGCGCCACCGTGTCGCCCTCGTTTAAGGTGTTGCACTTTTGGAGGTTGAATGTAAGGGGAAAATATACAATTAATGGCAAGACCCTTAACAATACTGTACAGAGGGATCTCGAGGTCCAAATTGCTGAGAGTAGCAACGCAAGTATAATGGTAAAGTATGGTGGGCTTGACTTCATTGATCAGGACATTGAGTTTGAGTCAGGAATTTGAAATGCAGATTGATCAGACTTTGGTTAGGCTACATTTGGAGCATTGCAAGCAATTCTGGTTGTCCCATTACAGGAAGGATGTGGACGCTTTGGAAAGGGTGAAGAGCAGATTTGCTGGAATGATAGCTGGATTAGGAGGCATTAGCTACAGGGAGAGGTTAGATAGACTTGGATTGTTTTCTCTGGAGGTTGAAGGGAGACTTGATAGTAGTGCATGAAATTGAGGGGCATAGATAGTTTACAGTTACAGTGAAAAGCTTTTTGTTGCATGCTAACCAGTTAGCAACACACAATACAATTACATTTGATCCAATTACAGTGTATAGATACATGATAAGGGAATGACGTTTAGTGCAAGGTAAAACCAGCATAGTCTGATCAAGGATAGTTCGAGGGTCATCAAAGAGGTAGATAGTAGTTCAGCACTGCTCTCTGGTCGTGTAGGATGATTCAGTTGCCTGATAACAGCTGTGAAGAGACTGTCCCCGAATTTGGTGGTGTGCATTTTCACACTTCTTTGCCTGATGGGAGAGGGGAGAAGAGGGAGTGGCCAGGGTGTGACTCAATCTTGATTGTGCTGCTGGCCTTGCCGAGGCAGCGTGAGGTATAAATGGAATCATCTGGTTTAAATGATTGGAAATATAAAGATTATTGTTCAGGTGACAAGATAATTAGTTTCATGGTTTTTAGCTAAAAGGGAACAGCAATTTTCTGCCCATTTAGTCATTGTTTCTTGACACAAAACTTTGTCCATTCCTTCTGTCCAGAGATACTGCATGTCCCTGCTGAGTTACTCCAGCATTTTATGTCTATCTTCGGTGTACACCAGCATCTGCCATTCCTTCCCACACATTTAGTAATTGTTTTAATTGGAAAAGAAATTGGAGAACATGTTTGTGAAAATCAAGGTATATTGGGTCAGTAATAATTGGTACGGCTTCACTGCGCACATCACAAGGTAGTGACCTGATTTAATGAGTCATACAATGGATGAAAGCCAGGCTTGAAGGGCTGTTCTCATGGGATAAACACATTTTATCATGCTTTCTATTTTTATGGGAAAATTCTAATTTAGATCCAGGATGTGCTAGATTTAATGGCCTTGAAATTAGCCTTTTCTGCTGTTGAACAGTGAACTGTGATGAGAAGGGCGGCACATCTGTAGAGTTTGTATGTTCACCCCATTACTATGTGGATTTTCTGCGGGTGCTCTGGTTTCCTCCCACACTCCAAAGACATACAGGTGTGTTTTATTGGCTTTGGTGAAATTGTAAATTGTCCTTGGGTATAGTGCTCGTGTATGGGGATCGCTGGTCAGTGTTGCTTCAAAAAGGCAGAGACCCACATCACAATGGCCACACTCTCATTTCACTCCTCCATCGGGAAGATGGTACAGGAGCATGAAAACTGTAACGTCCAGGTTCAGGAGCAGCTTCTTCCCTCCAACCATTGAGCTATTAAACACTACTGCCTCCAAATATGCTCCAAACTATATTGACTTATACGAATTACACGATTATTGTCTATTTATTTGTCTGCTTGTTTTTATATATGCTGCACTGTTTGTTTATTATGGGTTTTACAAACTACAATGTTTACATATCTGTTGTGCTGCTGCAAGTAGGAATTACATTGTTCCGTTTCAGTACGTGTACCAATAAAACACTCTTGACTTGAGTTCTGGTCCCCACATTTCAGGAAGGATGTGGAGGCTTTGGAGAGGGTGCAGAAGAGGTTGACCATAACGCTGCCTGGATTGGAGGGTATTATCCAACAGGAGAGGTTGGACAGACTTGGATTGTTTTTTCTGGAACATCGATGGTTGAAGGGAGACCTGATGGTGCATATATTCACAAGAGGGTAGATATTCAGAAGCATTTTCCCAGAGGGGAGAGGTTTAAGGTGAGAGGGGCAAAGTGTAAAGGAGATGTGTGTGGGGTGAGTTTTATTTTTTTACGGAGTGGTTGGTGCTTAGCATAAGCTGCCAGGAGTTGTGATGGAGGCAGATATGATTGTGGTGTTTAAGTGGGTTTTTATCTGGGCATATGGATATACAGGGAATAGAGGGATAAGGATCATATGCAGGCAGATGAGATTACAGGGCCAATAGAAAGTTTTTACATCAGCAGTTCAAGGTTTTGATAGATTCATGAAATCAGTTTATCTTGGCATTGCGTTTAGCGCACACATTGTTTCTGTGCAGTATTGTTCTATGTTTTATGGATGCATGTTCCTGCTGATTCACAAGAAATGAGTTTGGATCAATGGCTGGGTTGTATAAAAGACCATAAGAACGTAGGGATCTTTAAACACAAAGCGTGTTTCTTCCAGCACCACACATTGATTAAAAGCTCGCTGGAATGAAATCTCTTCCACAAAAAGAATACTCCAGAGTTTTTTCCTAATCCCATAACGCATCAAGTGAATAATCCGGAACGGCAATCTAGACTTGCAATTTGTTATTTATTTCCACTTGGTTGCACATCCCGGAATGAATTCCCGATGTGGATAGAGAGACAGGATCAGCACTGATCCAAGGAGCATTTGAATGCATATGTCAACAATTATGTCCAAATTATAAACGAGTCCCTTTCATAGGCAAATGGTGATTGCCCTCCATTTACAAGGAGCTAATGAACACAGCATCTACCATGGTTGATGGGAGGTTATTTTGCAAATTTCATATGTGGCAGAGGAATAGTCCTTTCAATCAATCAGCCTGCCTGAGGCTAACAAACCCAGCACTCGCACCATGCAAGTTTAAAGTCATAAATAGTACAGTGGGAGCTTTGATAATTTCACTGCAATTTTTCACAGCATTTTATGATTTCTTTAAGTTGGGTTTTAGAAATGTTAGGTAACAAATGCAAATTGTGTATCCCATTTCATTGGTGGCATTACATTTTTCATGTTGCTTTATTTGACTTTAATTGAAATCACTACCCCCCCCCCCCCCCCCCCCCCATCATGGTTCACACCAACACAAATTCCCTGCTTCCTAATATTTTGATGCATTGTATAAATCTAAGCACTTTAAACAAGAAATCGGTCTCGATTGTGAGAAGTACGCAGGACAGTGTTTTGCAAAGGGACGAATGAGTAAATGGTGGAGCAGCAGCAGCAGAGGAGTGTGAAATGTAGTAATTGTTTCAGATGAAAGCCCTTTCTGCCAGATCCGGCCAGCAATTATTCTAGCAAATGCTTCAATCCTGCCTCACACCTTCTGCTTTTATCTCTGGCCTTCGTTCCAACCATCTGCCGATCAAACCCTCCCCTTGCCTGTATCCACCTGTTATCTAAAACAAAGACAGACACAGAATGCTGGAGTAACTCAGCGGGCCAGGCAGCATCACTGGAGTAAAAGAATAGGTGATGTTTCGGGTCGACATCCTTCTTCAGACCCAGGTCTGATGAAGGGTCTCGACCTGAAACGTCATCTATTCCTTTTCTCCAGTGATGCTGCCTGACCCGCTGAGTTATTCCAGCATTTTGTGTCTGTCTTTGGTTTAAACCAGCACCTGCAGTTTCTCCTGACGCATTCCATCTGTTGGCTGCCACACTTTGCCCTGCATTGCTTCTCTCCCTGGTTTCTTCCCACCAGTCACGGTGGCGCAGCAAATGCAGCGCCGGAGACCCGGTTCGATCCCGACTACGGGCGCTGTGTGTATGGAGTCTGTACGTTCTCCCCGTGATCTGCGTGGGTTTACTCCGAAATCTTCAGCTTCATCCCACACTCCAAAGACGTACAGATTTGTTGGTTAATTGGCTTAGTAAATGTAAAAATTGTCCCTAGTGGGTGTAGGATGCTTCCAGTATAGTCCCTGGTGGACTCTTTGGGAGTGATGACCACAAGACGAGACAAGCCAAAACATCCCCCTCCAATCAGTCTGTAGAAGGTTTCTGAACTGAAACGTCCAGAGAAGCTGGCTGACTCTCTGTGTTATGGGCCTGTCCCACTTATGCAACTTTTACGGCGACTGCCGGTACCTGTTGCAGGTCGCCGAAAATTTTCAACATGGTGAAAATCTAGTGGCGACCAGAAAGACGCTACGACTCTTTGGGCGACTGAGGAGACGACTGAGGAAAATACAGTGGCGACATGTCGCGGGGTGAAGCCTGGATGGTCGTGAGTAGTCGCCCAAAGAGTCGTACCTTGTTCTGGTTGCCGTTGGATTTTCAATGTATTGAAAATTTTCGGCGACCTGCAACGTCCCATGATGTGTGCCGGCAGTCGCCGAAAAAGTCACGTGAGTGGGACAGGTCCATTAATCAAGCACATCGTGTCCTTCTAAATTTCAGCAGCTGTTTCTGTTTGAAGCTGTGGGAGTCTGATAATTTATCATCAGGACTTTATCATCAGTCTGTGTTTTCTCCAGGTTTTCTCTGGTTTGCTCCCACATTCCAAAGATGTTCAGGTTTGTAGGTTAATTGTCTACAGTAAAATTGTAAGTTGTCCCTAGTGTGTAGGATAGTGTTGGTGTACGGGATGATCGCAGATCAGCGCTGGCTCGGTGGGCCTAAGAGCCCGTTTCCGTGCTGTATCTCTAAACTAAACTAAAAAACACAGAAGCGTCCAGACTGACAATTGGTGACAATGATGGAATATTGATTGGATGTTAAGTTGGTCCCACTACTCTGTCCAGTTGCATCATGGCCTGGTACGGCAATTCCAACACGTAGGAACACGAGAGGCTACAGAGAGATTGTGATAGATAGGCCCGATCCTTCACAACAGAAATATTTTGTTTGTGAATTTTTAGATGATGATGCAAATCAATTTGTTTATCAAACCTGGCACTACAAATCTCACAGTTAAAATATTTCCCCTCGGTGTCTGGTTTATGAATATTCAGATGGTGCTGCAAATCTTTTTCACTTTGATACGTGACTGCATTCGAATTATCGTGTATTTTATGAGGTGGGTGGTTTTGGCCAACTTTTCACTATTCGTCTACTGTTGTTGCTGTTCCTGAAGGCCACCTTCGGCGTTACACATGGTTACAAGGTTGCCAGGAGCCTGTCACCTCTGCCCCTAGTGAAATCATCCATTGCTTCACATCGAATGGATTGCATTTAATTAGCTTCTGTGACCGTTGATGTCACCGGACGAGGTCTAGATATACCTTCCACTTGGCACTTGAAGCTGAAAATGGTTGATTTTCCCCTTCAACCTTGAACCTTTGAACCTTTGGTTTGCACCATCGTTGAGATGAAGATATTCAAGGAGCCCCTTCCTCCTTGCATTAGTAGTTTAACTGTGTTTCAAGGAACTGCAGGTGCTGGTTTACACCGAAGATGGACACAAAATGCTGGAGTAACTCAGCGGGTCAGGCAGCATCTCTGGAGAAAAGGAATAGGTGACATTTTGAGTCAAACTCTTCTTCAGATTCGGGGAAAAAAGGTATAGGTGATGTTTTGGGTTGAGACCTTCAGTCTGCAAAGAAGGTTCTTGACCTGTAATGTTACCTCTTCCTTCTCTCCAGAGATGCTGCCTGGCCCGCTGAGTTACTCCAGCATTTTGTGTCTATTTTAGTAGTTTACCTGTCCACCCTCATTAAGAATCTGCCACAGTAGCATTGTGGAGATGCTACCTTGTGTTATGATGCTTAACATGGTCTGTATTATACTGTTGTCATTGTTCAGCATGCATGTAGACTTCTCAAGGTTAATATTTCATTGTTGAATGTATCTGGTGTTGCTCGCAGCCCACTATTTCACTCCTGTTGAACTAGAGCTTGCACTTCGGCTTGCTATAATGATAGAGGCGGGATGTGCCTGGCACTAAGGGTACAAATTATTGTGGTTTTCAAAGCCCTGCAATCTCTTCATTGCCCCGTCTGTTGTCAGGCAATTGTGTGTAAGGTTGTGGCAGTGCATGCAGCCTTATAAAGGTTCTCCTACAAAACCTGCATTGATTACTGGGCTGACGCTGTCATGGGCTAATGCATCAACAACAAATAGATGGGTGAGACTAAGGTCGAGATCTGCTGCAAACTCAGCCTTGCAGCTGAGTCCTTTATACTGAGTCAATGGTGTTTAATTGTCATATGTGCCACAATAGAAAATGAAACACTTAATTTCTGTAACTCTGCAGGCCTGTAAACTCTACCATACAGATAATATATATAATGCAAAAACTCAATAAATGAATACTAAGGCGCGGCATTGTGGCGCAGCGATAATGTTGTTGCCTAACAGCGCCAGAGAACTGGGTTCAATCCTGACCATGGGTGGTATCTGTACGGAGTTTGTACCTTCTCCCTCTGACCGTGTGGTTTCCTCCAGGTGTTCTGGTCTCCTCCCAAACTCCAAAGGTACAGGTTTGTAGGTTAATTGGCTTTGGTAAAATTACAAAATTATCCCTAGTGTGTGGGATATTGCGAGTGTATGGGGATCGCTGGTTGGCGCGGACTCGGTGGGCTGAAGGGCCTGTTTCTGTGCTGTCTCTAAAATCAACTAAATATTAGGTACACATAAAAATCATGAGGCATTGGTAGGTTAGAGAGTCAAAACCGCCTTCCCCACAATGGAATTGTCAAAGATTATAGTGCGTAACTTTAAGGTAAGAAGGGCAAAGTTTAAAGGTGATGTCTGGGGTAGGTATTTCATACAAAGTGAGTTGGGTCCCTTGAACATGCTGCCAGGGGTGGTGGTGGAGGCTGATATATTAGTGGTTTTTAAGAAGCTTTAAGATAGACACGTGGATATGTAGGGAATGGGGGGGGGATGCGGGAACATGTGTAGGCAGACGAGGTTAGTTTATCTTTTTCTCATGTTTGGCGCAGACATTGTGGGCTGAAGGGCCTGTTCTTGGGCCATAGTTTTTCTGAGATTCAATAATAGTGCAAAAGCCAGGTCACAGTGAAACCAAAGACATGTCCCACAGAAGATCATAGTTACTGAGGTTAGTGCTGCGTAGTGTTCAAGAGCCTGATGGTTGCTTGGAAGAAGGTGTTCTTGAATCTGGTGGCCATGTTTTCCAGCTTTCCACACCTGCTTCCGGAGTGAGTCGAGTACAGACCTGAATATACTATGGATATTCAGCTTGGCAATGAATACTATAAAACTCTCGGGTCTGAAGACGAGTCTCGACCTGAAACGTTGCCTATTTCCAGTTTCCCCAGAGATGCTGTCTGACCCGCTGAGTTACTCCAGCTTTTTGTGTCTAAACCAGCATCTGCAATTCCTTCCTGCACCTCTTTCTGGAAAATTGAGCTGCGAGGCAGATGAAAATAAAGCCTAGCAGTTGCTTTACTTGCTCTTAATGGAATAAAAACAGCATTGTGGTCACGCTAATGGTCTTTGTGAAACTTCTGTAAAGATTACAATCTTCAACTGTAAGGTTCACCGTAATTGCATTTGTTGGGTTTCCCTCTGTAATCTCATTTAGTGTCTTTTTCAGCTCAATAAATTCTATTGATTGCATGTTCTTGCAGCTGCTGACATTTAATCATGCAGATGCTATCCCTGTAGCCAGCACTTAAAGGGACAACCACAATACCATTAGAGAGCAGCTAAATATTTGCAAGGTCGAGGGTTATGGTGAACTGACACACAAGAGGAATTGAGACCAACATAGATCGACCTACAAATCTGCATGTTTTTGTGATGTGGGGGGAAACCCACAAGGTAGGCTGTGCAAACTCCACACAGACAGCCCACAAGGCCAGGATTGAACCCAGGTCTCTAGCGTTGTTGAGGCAGCGGCTCCACCATGCTGCCCTTAAAAATTAAGCTCTCTGGCTATTGATCCCCCTTCCATGGAAAAGATATGCAGTGTATTCAATTGATTGGGTTGACTTTGTTAGGAAGAATGTAAATACAGATTACTTTTTTCAATGTTTTTGGGAAATAGTACGGTAAATAGAAACGTTGATATGCCCATGTTGCACAGAAAATAATTGTATAATTACTTAAAATAAAAATACAGTTGCTGAAAAGAAATAGTGCTGGAATAACCCAGCCGGTCAGACAGCATGTTTTTGGAGTACATGGATAGGGTCATAACGTCCGACCCATAACGTCACCTATCTGTGTTGTTTAATTTAGTTTAGTTTAGAGATACAGCGCAGAAACAGGCCCTTTGTCCCACTGAGTTGGCGCCGACCAGCGATCCCCGAACATTAACACTATCTTACGCACACTAGAGACAATTTACATTTATACCATGCAAATGAACCTACAAACCTGTATATCCTTGGAGTTCTCCAGAGTTGCTCCAGCACTTTTTTTGGTAGACCAGCATCTGCGGTTCTTTGGGACTACAATTACTGCAATCAGTTAGGAAAGGATAATGGTGTGTTGGTGTTTATTCCAAGAGTGTTTTAGTACAAAGGTAAGGATGTCCTGCTGCAATTATACAGGGATGTTGTGGAACCAAATATGTAATTTCTGATGTTTTGGATTCCATACTTGCACAGTGATTTAAACTTGGAGTCAGTGCAGTGCAAGTTGTCTGGACTGATTCCTGGCAAATAAAATTGTCAGAGGAAAATTAATTTATACTCACTGAAGTTTAGAAGGAGATATGCTCTCAATGAAACATGAAATATTTCTGAGAGAGATTGATGGGGCAGATGGTATTTCATTCAGCTGAAAGCCCTCGAAATGGGTTAATAGTTTAAGAAGACAAGGTTAGCCAATTGGACATATATGGGAAAGAAAGTATTTTCCATAAGGGTTGTAAATCTTAAGTTCTCTATCCCAGGAAGCCCTTGACATTCAGTCATGGAGCATTTTCAAGGAGATATAAGAGACTGCAAATGCTGGGATCTAGAACAACAAACGATCTCCTGAAGGGACTTTAGACTTTAGCCCTTCGGCCCACCGAGTCCGTGCCGACCTGCGATCATCCTATACACCAGTACTATCCTACATACTAGGGACAACCTAAAATTATGCCAAAGCCAATTAATCTACAAACCTGTACATCATCCATGGAAGGAAATGGATGTTTAAACATCGATTGTCCATTTCCCAACAGATATTGCTCAGCCCACTAAGTTCTTTCTATCGACTGAAGTCTATAATAAACCCACTGACTCTCACAACTATCTCGACTACACTACTTCCCACTCTGCTTCCTGCAAAGACTCTATCACCTACTCCCAAATCCTCCGTCTACACCACATCTAGTGCCCAAGATGACGTGTTCCATACCAGGACATCCGAGATGACCTAATTCTTTAGGGAATGGGGGTTCCCCTCTCACATCATAGATGAAGCCCTCACTCATGTCTCCTCGGTACCTTGCAGCTCTACCCTTGCTCCCTCTCCCCCAGTCGCAACAGAGACAGAGTCCCCCTAGTCCTTACCTTTCACCTCATCAGCCGTCGCATACAACACATGATCCTCCGAAATGTTCGGCACCTCCAACGGGATCCCACCACTAACTACATCTTCCTTCGACTCTGTCCATGGACCCCATCAGTCCTTTCAGGTTAGACAGAGGTTCACTTACACCTCCAACCTCATCTACTGTATCTGTTGTTCAAGATGTGTACTCTTATACATCAGTGAGACCAAACGTAGACTGGGTGATCGTTTTGCTGAACACCTTAGATCAGTCCGCGTTGACCTACCTGATCTCCCGGTTGCTAAACACTTTAATTCTCCTTCCCATTCCCACACAGTCCTTTCTGTCCTATATCTCTTCCATTGTCAGAGTGAGGCTAAATGCAAATTGGAGGAACAGCATCTCCTATTTCGCTTGGGCAGCTTACAGCCGAGTGGTATGAATATCGATTTCTCGAACCTCAGGTAGCCCCTCCCCCACCCAAGTCACGCTAGCTTCTCGTTTTCATCCAACAAACAGCTTACAATGACCTGTTTCACTTCTTATTGTTATTTTTTCACATATCTTTAATTCATAGTTCTTTATCTCTCTACATCATCTATATCTCTTATTTCTCTTATCCCTAACCAGTCTGAAGAAGGGTCTCGACCCGAAACGTCACCCATTCTTTCTCTCCAGAGATGCTGCCTGTCCTGCTGAGTTACTCCAGCTTTTTGTGTCTATCTTAAGTTCTTTCTACGGATTGTTTGTTTCTCTAGATTCCAGCATCTGCAACAATTTTCTGCTACCACACTTCCAAATCTTTTCAAGGTGTCCCTACTCTGAAGTAGTTTTGTTCATCCCTTTGGAAATGTTGTGACACCTTCTCTCTCTGCTCTCTCTAAGACATTTTAAGGTTAAGATTGCCACAATTTAAACAGTGAGGATATGGGTTGGAAATTAGACAAGGCATTCGATCAGCCAATACCATATTGGAATAGGTTCCAGGGCCATATGGCCATTGTATACTTATGATGCATTTTCCCTATGTTCTGGGTATCTTAGAAAATGTACAGTATATTTAGATTTCCTCATTGGCTTTTGTTCCTTGTAGTCTACGTAAATTCTGTGGGTTAGCACAGCTGATGGAGCTGCTTCCTCGGTGTCAGAGACCCGAGTTCGATCCTGAACTCAGTTACTGAATGTGTGGAGTTTGTGCCTTCTCTCTGTGACTGCATGGGGTTCCTCTCACATTGCAAAGATCCGTGGGTTTGGGGGCCAATTGGCCTCTGTAAAATTGCCTCTAATGTGTACGGAGTAGATGAGAAAGAGGGACAACCAAACTGGTGTGAAGAGGGGACGGGTGATCGATGATCAGCTTGGACTCAGTAGGCTGAAGGGCCTGTTTCTCCAAACTAAACTGAAATATTTGGTTTCAAGCTGATTGTTAATACAGTCTAATTCCTGGAATGTATCCAAATCTTTAAGTACAAGATTTTGAGTCGTGGATATTGATAGATATCCTTGGAGGAGCAGTCTAAAGAGTTAATGTCCGTCAGCACACACAGAGCGTATTCATATTGACCACCCTTTGTAGCTTTGCCAGGATCTGCTGTCTTTCATTGAAACACGGAGAGGTTGCTGTTGGGCACTCCCAGGGTTGTTGTACACTTGGATGATTTATTGGATACAGGAGCCTTGGGAGATGAATACCCAAAGAATCTGTATGAAATGTTGAGTAGACGGGGGATGGGGGGGAGAAAACAAGCCTATATTTGAGATATAAATCTTGATGAAAAATATACAGCAGTTCTACTGCACGGTAACTAAAGTTTGTACCCAGTTCAAGACAAGGCAATAAACCATTACTTGCGCTTTTGCCTTGATTAATATTTCTGAGCTGAAGGTACACCATGTGGACATTGGTAGAGATATTGATTTGTTATTATTACTTGTACAATGACACGGTGATATACAGTGAAAGTGGTGTTTGCACGCTATCCACTCAAATCACACTATGCACGAGTACAATCAAGTCATGCAGAAGTAGTACAAAGAGAAAACACAAGATTGCAGAATGTAGCATTTCAGCATTATGGCATAACAGCTGGAGAGAAAGTGTAGATAAAAAATATGCAAGGCTTGTAATAAGGTAGTTTGGGGTATCCGGGCCATACCTTTGCTTATAAGAGAACTTAAGTTGTCTGAAAGTGGGGATGAAGCTGTTTCTGAGTCTGGTGGTGCTCACTTTGAAGCTTTTGAATCTTCTGCCCAGTGAGAGAGGGTGGAAGAGTGCATGACCAAAGTGCAAATGGTTATCGGTTATGATTTCCCAAGGCAGTGTGAGATGGAGATGGAGCCGAAAGAGAGGAGGCTGGTGTATGTGATGGACATGGACAGCTCTCTGCAATTACATAAATCACCATTTTAGTTTGCAGTATTGGGCAGAACTGTTGCCAAATCAAGTTGTGATGCATTCCACAGTGCATCTGTAGAAGTTGGTAAGAGTTATTGGAGACACGCCAAACTTCCTTGAACTTGCGAAGAAGTAGAGGCATTGATGTGCTTTCTAGGCCATAGGCTTTAATGTGATATTGTTGAGTTATTATAATAAATTGTTGCCAAATCTAGTAGTATCCTTGGCTCCATGGCACCAACTGCTGCAAAACTAAAGTGCATGTTGAATACAAGTTCATAAGTTATAGGAGCAGAATTGGGCCATTCAGCCCATCACGCCTACTCTGCCATTCAATCAGGGCTGATCTATCTTTCTTTCTCGACTCCATTCTCCTGCCTTCTCCCCATATCCCCTGACACCCATACTAATTAAGAACCCGTCAATCTCCGCCTTAAATATATCCATTGACTTGGCTTCTACAGCCGTCGGTGGCAATGAATTCTAAGGAATAGAGCTCGAGAAAAGACATTTGTGTTTTCCAGAGATCTTTTACAGTCTGCAGATTTGCTCATCCATAACTCTGACAGGCAGAGCATCTTGTCAAGCATCACCTTATGGGGTTGGTGTTGTGGTGTTCCAAGAATGTAGGATAGAACTAGTGTACGGGTGATCGATGGTCAGCGTGGAGTCAGTGGGCCAAAGGGTCTGTATCCAAGCTGTATCTTTAAACACAAGATGGCTCTGAAAAGCCATTGGTTTATATCTGGATCATTTCCAGCGGATGAGAGAGTACTCTCAGTTGGATGAAGAAGATATATCGGCCATGACTAGAGCGCACCAGTTTTGGATGCCATTTCACCGTTAGCACAGGTTTATAGTCTGCGCTCTGTATCTTTGCTCCACCACTTGTACTTGAGGTCAGCTTGATTGTATTTATTAGTTGCGTTTAGAGATAGAACTTGGAAACGGGCCCTTTGGCCCACTGACCACGCTGACCATCGATCACCCGCACACTGGTTCTATCCCACGCACCAGCCACAATTTACAGAAACCAATTGACCTACAAACCTGCATGTCATTGAAATGTGTGAGAAAACCGGACCACCCGGAAAAAACCCATGTGGTCACGAGGAGAACATGTAAATTCCACACAGACAGCACCCAAGGTCAGGATCGAACCCGGGTCTCTGGCGCTATGTTCTACCACTGCACCACTGTGCACACCATATAGAGAATTATCCCCATTTGATTATACAGCATACAAAGCAAACCTTTTTGCTGTGCTTTGGTACATGTAACACCAATAAACCTATCAGTCACAAACCCATGATTTCTCTGTTCTGTAAACTAAAGTCGGTGCCTGAGATGGTTCCTCTGCGAGTTCAACAACGAACTTTGACCTTGAGAGCATAATAATGTATTGTTTTCAAAGTGGAACACTGAGAAAATGCAAGAGTTCTTAGACATCTCTGATGGCAGATACAATTGCTTTTGGATGGGCACAGAGCTAAGTGCTAAATGACCGGTCATCTGCGCACTATGCCTGTGAATAGTGTGCAAATCAGACAATGAGCAGCAACAGATTAGTTTACTATTGTCATTTATCTGGATGTATAGTGAAATCTTTATTTTGCGTGCTTTCCAGTGCAATTATACCATACATGAGTACAACCATCCCAAAAGACACAGGAGCAGAATTAGGTCATTCTGCCCATCGAGTCTGCACTGCAATTCCAGCATGGCTGATCTATTTCCATCTCAACCCCATTCTCCTGCCTTCTCCCCATAACCTTTAACACCCTTACTAATCAAGCCCCTATCAATCTCTGCTTTAAAAATACCCAATGACTTGGCATCCACTGCCATCTGTGGTAATGAATTCCATATCTGGTAAATAGACAGGCCATCCAGTATTTAACCAGCATCTGCAGTTCCTTTCCTACAAACTCATCCAATATCATGTGGATCAAAGGCCATCAGCAGTGACTGGATTATCACACAAACACATCCTTGAAATGTCTTTGGATAATAACGCATTATCAATATTTTTTCTGAGGAAGTGCAGGAGGCAGCATCTTCTGGGATGGTTGGGTCCGAGATCTCTGCTGTAGGCAAGATAACTGAGCAGCAATCTTTCTCCTTCAAATGGAGATCGGGCACACTGCCAGAGTGAGGAAATGTCCATGTATCTGAAGAATCATGTAAACACTTTCTTTTCTCAAATGACTTTGGATCTTGGACTTTTTCCCTTTGTAACCATTGCCAAAATATGGTGACTAAGCATTTGTGGGTTGTACAAAAGAATTTCACCATGCTGTGCATACGTGACAACAAAGAACCATTGCACTGTTGTTATTTTCTCTTCAACCCTGTGGAGTTGTTGTGTATCAGGATTATTTTGTGATTATGTATAATCCTTGGCAGACACCAATTTTCTTTTGTGTTGTGGTTGTGACTGCCAGACTTGTTCTGGCTAAACTTGCAAGCAAAAAGAACCATAGCTGAATGAAAGGGCAAGATAATAGTACTGAATGGAAGGACACAAAATGCTGGAGAAACTCAGCAGGTTAGGCAGCATCTCTGGTGAACGTGGATAGGTGACGTTTCATGTCGAGACCCTTCATTGGACTGATTGTATGGGAGAGAAAGATGCAAAAGGGGAGAGGCAGGACAGTGTGGCAGGTAATAGGTCGACATGGACAAGGGTTTTGTTTTGATAGGCAGAGGGGTGGACAGGCTAGGACAAAGTGTGGGTCAGGTAATAAAACCCGGTCGACATGGACAAGGGTTTCTGCCACAGAGGGTGTTGAGGCCAGTTCATTGGCTATATTTATAGGCAGATGGTTGGGCTATAACGACCAGAGATAAGAGCAGAAGGGATGTGAGACGGGGGTTGAAGAATTGCTGATTGTGAAGCCAGGGAGAGTGAGGTTGGGTGGAAGGGGTGGGGTGGGGTGGGGGAGTGGTTAGAGGCACCCTAAAATTGGAGAATTCAATGTTCATAGTGTTGGATTGTAAGCTACCCAAGCAGAATAAGAGGTGCTGTTCCTCAAGTTTGAGTGTGGCCTCACTCTGGAAATGGAGGAGGCCCAGGACAGAAAGGTCAGTGTGGGAAGTGGAGTTAAAATGGTTAGCACCTAGGAGATCCAGTAAGTATTCAGCAAAATGTTCGATGAGTCTACACTTGGTCTCGCTGATGCACAGGAGGCCACATTGGGAACAGCATGTGGAGTAGATCACGTTGGAGGAGGTGTCCTCAAAGGTGAAGGTTTGGGCAAAAAAATTTGCTCATGGAAAAATCCATAATTTGATGGCTCCATGCTTACCTAGACTTTATTAGAGAATTGTATTTACAATATTATATGTAATAACTTGAACAACTTATTCTTGATTTTGTGTGGTATTTTGTAGGTATATTTTACCTTATTTTAGCTTTGCAGTGATTCTTCCAAGATGAATTTTCAAAGCAGATTTACAATGTTACGTTAGGCAAAAAGGCACAGAAGCTTGGAAGTGTGCACCACCAGTCTCAAGAACAGCACTTGCCCTCTGTTAACAGGCTTCTAAATGGTCCTTGCATGAGCTAGGGTACTGTCCAATTCACCTCTACCCCATTGCAGACATTGGACTTTGTCCATGGAGCTTCAGTGTTACAATGCTGCAAATTCTATTCTGCACTCTGTCGCACCCTTTGCTGCACCCATTGTACCTGAGTTTGACACAATTTTATTTATGTATAGTATTATTTGATTGGATAACATGCAAAAAGCTTTTCATTGTACCTCGGTACACTTGAAGAAGGGTCTCGACCCGAAGCATCACCCATTCCTTATATCCAGAGATGTTGCCTGTTCCGCTGAGTTACTCCAGAATTTTGTGTCGACCTTCAACCTAAACATAATGTTGGGTGAAATAAATGTTCTGATATTTAATAAAAACTAACTCTGGGATGACATTTCCTCTGCTAATGTTAGTGAAAGTGTTGGTATGAAATGAAAATTGGCTGTATTAGAGTCGCTTTAGGCTCGATCGCTATTGCTAATTGGTTTCGGGAATTTGTCGCACCTCTTTGACTTAAATGGAGAACGCCTTTGCAAAAGAGTTAAGAATTATTGAAAGGTTAAATAACAGAGGTATTAGA
This sequence comes from Leucoraja erinaceus, assembly GCF_028641065.1. Lineage (NCBI taxonomy): Eukaryota > Metazoa > Chordata > Chondrichthyes > Rajiformes > Rajidae > Leucoraja > Leucoraja erinaceus. The sequence goes on along the minus strand of NC_073400.1, from coordinate 15,086,938 downwards.
AAAGTAACTATTTAGCGTTCTGCCTTTCATCGAATGACTTGGAGTTCATGATCTGCATATAGAACAGAGAGCATTGAGCAGCACAGTGCTCAAAGACCCTTCAGCCCATAACGTCTCTGCTGAACATGGTGCTGTTAAACTCATCTCATCTGCTTGCACATGATCCATATCCCTACTGTCACTGCATATTTTGCAGAGGCCTGGACAAAAGAGCACAATTAGATTATAGTACTATGATATAAATGCTGATAATAAGCAAGATCATGAATGAGAAAATCAATGTATTTAGAAATAGAAAGCTATCTTATGGATGCCTTCAAGGCTAAGGAGTAAAGCACTCTTGTTGTTAACTGCAAAAAACCATTGATAAGCATTAATGCCGTAACAGGTTTTTAATCTTTGCTGCTTCAAAATGTTGTGCCCGATTGTGAAGTATTATTTCATTAACCCTTTTAAGTCTTTTTACTTAAATCAAAATGTGTAGCCAAATATCAAGAACCCACTCAACACTTGATTCCACAGTCGTTTAATGCAGGGCATCTGCTTTTAATTTGTACATTTTGCAGAATGTGGGGTTTTATCGCGCTTATTTAATTACGCTTGAAAAGATGTTGGGGAGCTGCCTTCTTGAAGGCTGGAGTCCTTCTGGTGAAGGGACTGCATAGTGTTGTTAAGAACACTAAGTTCCAAGTCATAGATGGGAATTTTAGAACACGTGGATCTCAGGTGAACAAGCCAGGCTTGGTGGTGGGAGGCAGAGGGTGGTAGTGAAGTGCTCTATCATTTTTATTTCAAAATAGACTTTATTCAAGTAATAAATATATACAATACATGAACCCTGCAAAAAATTCATCCGACCGTTTCGGAGGCTATACAAATTGTTCAATACAGTTTATACATTTTTTCAAATTCCACAAAACTGTCCCCCACCCGTGCCACTCATGCGGCCCCAGTCCAAGTAATAAATATATACAATGTGTGATCCGTGCGAGAAATTCATCCGACATTTTCGGAGGCTATACAAATTGTTCAATACAGTTCATACATCTTTTAAATTCCACGAAACTGTCCCCCGTTGGCCACGGTAGCAGAAAGCAACTGCTCTATTTGCAAAGGAGTTACAAATTGAATTAAAATAGTGCAATCATCAGGGTACACCACCCACCTCTGACCTTGTGCGAGATGGAAGTACATTGATGGACTAGCTGGAGATGGTTGGACCTAGCATACTGCGTATCTTAAACTTTTCTTTGTCCTTTGACATGAGGCAGTAAAGGATAGAATATAGTTTGCATCATTCGCTGCATCACCATGGCAATCGATCATTACAATAGAGGCAGCATGGGTAGTTGCTGCCTACCGCGATTTCCATTGTTAGTAAAGGCATACACGATCAATTGTTGAAACGGCATCAAGCTCCTCTGATTTAAAGCAGCAATTCTATTCTCACAAAGATTACAAATGTAAGCATCTCTTACATCCTGACTCCCATTTTCTTGCTCCAACATTCTTCTGTGTGAACACCTGGTGCACTAATTTCCCAATGTCAACAGATCAGAAGTTGTGCCTTTCCAGCTATAAAATCATCCAACCACTTGCTTAATTAATATCTTTAACTCTTCCAAATTGTCACTGCCCTCAGCAACTCTTTGGTCTTGAGAGGATGAGCAGACTAGAACTTTATTTTTCGGAGTGCAGGATGGGGTGATCTTGGAGGTTCATAAGTTATAGAATTAGGCCATTAGGCCCATGTCTACTCTGTCATTCAATCTTGGCTGACCTTCCTTTCCCTCAACCCCTTTCTCCTGCCTTCTCCCCGTAACCCCTGACACTCGTACTAATCAAGATTCTATCAATCTCTGCCTTGAAAATATCCATTGACTTGGCTTCCGCAATTTTCTGTGGCAAAAATTCTATCCATTGTACAAAACCATGAGATCAGGTAAATGCAGAGTCTTTTACCTAGAGTAGAGGAATCGAAAACCAGAGGACATGGGTTTAAGGTGAGGGGGGAAAGATTTAATAGGAACCTGAAGGGTAACGTTTTTACACTAAGGATGGTGGGTAAATGGAACAAGTTGCCAGATGAGATTGTTGAGGTAGGTACTATCATAACATTTAAGAGACATTTGGACAGATGCATGAATTGGACAGGTTTAGGGGGTTTTAGGCCAAGTGCGGGCAGGTGGGACTAGTGTAGATGGGGCATGTTGTTCGGATTGGGCCAACATTTGTACTCAACCACATTCTGATGAAGGCAGGCATGCTTAACACCTTCAACATGCGGGGATCGCAGGTACGCACAGACTCTGTGGGGAAAAAAAGGGCCTGTTTCCACGCCATATAATTAATCAACTATCCCACAGTGTGATTATTTTTACAAACTGGTCATCTTCCTGACGTCTCTTATCCAGCTTTAATTCATAGGGACTCTTCTGTCTTTCTATGTATCCTAATCCAAATATTTTTTCTGAATGCAAAATAAAGCATCCATTATTTTGGTCCTTCAGATCTTTCATAGGTGGCTTTACATTTCTCCTGTTAGACCAGACTCCTAGCCTTCCGTTTCCCAGTTCTCTAATTCGTTCTTCAACTTAGTTATGTACTACTAAGCCATATGACAGTGTGAGAAATGTCATATGGCTTAGTAGTGTGAGCTACCCGAGGAATCTATAGAAGCGGATGCAATTACGACTTTTAAAAGACATTTGAACAGATATCTGGATAGGAAGAGTTTAGAGGGCATCAGAGTGATGCAACGTTAGGGTTGCTGCTGTACAGCGCCAGAGACCCACGTTCGATCCTGACTGAATGCATGGATTTTCTTCGGCAGCTCTGGTTTTCCCCCACACTCCAAAGACATACATGTTTGTAGGTTAATTGGCTTTTGTAAATTATCCCTACTGTGTAGGATAGTGGTTGTGTATGAGGTGATTGGTGGTCGGCACAGACTTGGTTGGCCAAAGGGCCTGCTTCCACGCTGTATCCCAAGTCTAAAGGGTTTTGGGTTCGCATGCATGCATTGGGGTTAGTTCAATATGCCAACTTGGTCAGTGTGGACAAGGTGGATGGAAGAGCTTGGTTCCATGCTGTACTGCTCCATGACTCTATGTAAGAGCAAGTTTAATGCTGTGAATTTGTGCATTGTGAGTAATGAGTAATCCTGGCCAGATGATGACAGGTCCAGTTTGATTATTGCACATCCTTATGAAGGAAACTTTTTGAGTTCATTATTTAAGCCATAAACAGACATCACTTTGTTTGCTAAACTTGGGTGATTGTTTGAATTTAAAATCTTTTCTGATCGTATTGCCAGCTTAGCTTGACATGCAAAGGCATGGAATTACAAAACTACCATAAGTTGCTCTATTTTGTTATGTGGTGAAGAGATATTGTGTGCTTTTTGCTGATGTGACAGGGTGCGACTTGATTATGCTGCTGGCCCTGTCGAGAACAACGAGAGTTATAAATGGAGTCTCTTAGGAACATCCAGGTGTTCTTCAATTGGGAAAGGTATTGTCAGGCTTGTAGTATTCTGATTTAAACTGGAGGTCCAAATTTCAGTATGTTTGACTGGTTCTGGTATCTTTCTCCCTTTGATATACTCTGCCACTGGAGGACAGCTTACCAATTAAACTGAAGAACTCGGCCCTCTTTATTTATAAAAGAGCCCAGAGAGCAGAGTGCACACCTACAATGTGATTGCTCCCACTGAGACAGACAGATCCTTGCTGGGAAAGACTGAGAGACTCTGCGAGAGTTTAGTTTAGTTCACAGATACAGCGCAGAAACATGGCCACCGAGTCCGCACAGATCAGCGATCCCCATGCATTCACACTATCCTATATACACTAAGGACAATTTACACTTATACCAAGCCAATTAACTTACAAACCTGTACGTCTCGGAGTGTGGGAGGAAACCAATCATCTCGGAGAAAACCCACGCGGTCATGGGGAGTACGTACAAACTCCATACAGACAGCACCCGGAGTCAGGATCGAATTTGGGTCACTGGCGCTGCGAGTGCTGTAAGGCAGGAATGCTTCCACTGCACCACCACACCGTCTGAAGTATTTGTAGCAACTCACAGAAAGCATCATTCTTGTGGTAGAAGAAGGTATAATTCTCTTATTGAATATGTTATATTAAAGCTTCCTGTCTTCTTATATAATTTGTTTGAAAATCTAGTTATTATACATCTAGTTATACAAGTGATATTTGGGCGGCGCAGCCAGCAGATCCAACGTCTCACAGCACCAGAGACCTGGGTTTGATCCTGCCCTCCGGTACTGTTGGTGTGGAGTTTGTACATTATCCCTGCCACTGTGTGAGTTTCCTCCAGGTGCTCTGGTTTCCTCCCACATCCCAAACATGTGCAGGTCTCCGGGTTAATTGACTTTTGTAAAATTGCCCCTAGTGTGGGGGGGACTAGATGTGAAAGTGGGATAATATTGAACTAGTGTGAACGGGTGATCGATGATAGACATGGGCTCTGTGGGATGATGGGGCTGTTTCCATCCTGTATCCCTAAACTAAACTATGTGGACTCCCGCGTAGTGTAAACTTCCCAGGAGCACTCAAACCAAATTCAATGTTGGCCACATTGGAAACAACTTGGTCAGATATCCAAATGCTTTTTCTAAGAGTTGGGTCTCTTTGGCCAGTTTCATTAACACAAAAAAATGCACATTCTTCATCTGTCTCTTGAATGCTTCAGTTGAGCTTGAACATATTTATGTATTGTAATATTCATGGGACTTTCTGCTCCTGTTGGGCACCTTGTTCTCTACCCACATTCCCAAACGGATGTGTTGGGAATGCACAGCTTTCCTTTAATAAGTTAGTTATGGGAGCACTTAGCTCTGCTAATTTCGACATTTAACTTCTATTAAATCCAGTGCAATCACTTAATTCGAAGATATGTCTGGTATTATCCCAGATACGCTGTTCAACACTACGCATGTTCTATTGAGTAAAAGGCAAAGTGCCAGAGGAACTCAATTAGTCAGCCAGCATCTGTGGAGCGAATGGGTAGGTGATTAGTTTAGCGATGCAATGGGGAAACGCTTCGCCCAACACCTCCGTACAATTCGCATTAACCAACCGGATCTCCCGGTGGCTCAGCACTTCAACTCCCCCTCCCATTCCGAATCCGACCTTTCTGTCCTGGGCCTCCACCATGGCTAGAGTGAGTCCCACAGCAAATTGGAGGAGCAGCACCTCATTTGTCGCTTGGGTAGTTTACTTCTTGACTTCTTCAATTTCAGGTAGTCCTTGCTTTCTCCCTCCTTCCCCTTCCCAGCTCTCCCACAGCCTACTGTCTCTGCCTCTTCCTTTCTTCTTACCCGTCCCCCCCCCCCCCCCCCCCCCCCACATCAGTCTGAAGACGGGTCTCGACCCGAAATATCACCTATTCCTTTGCTCTATAGATGCTGCCTCACCACTGAGTTTCTCCAGCATTTTTGTCTACCCTCAGCCCACTGAGTCTGTGCCAACCAGCAGTCCCCGTACGCTAGCACTATCCGACACACTTGGGCCAATTTCCAATTCTTACTGAAGAAGCCAAATAACCTCTGAAGTGTGGGAGGAAACCTTACCTCCGGGAGAAAACCCACACAATCACAGGGGAGTACGTACAAACTCCGTACAGACAGCACCCATAGTCGGGATCGAACCGGGGTCTCTGGCGCCGGAAGGCAGCAACTCGACCACTGCGCCACCTTGCAGCCCGGTCTTGATGTTTCCAATCTGGACCCTTCTTCAGACTGAACGGATAGAAAATGACCCAACCTGAAATGTCGCCTGACCATTCCCACCATAGATGCTACATGGCCCACTGAGTTCCTTCCGCATTCTGTGTCTTGCTCAAGAGTACAGCGTCTGTAGTTTCTTGTATCTGCAGATGTTATATTGACATGTTTAAGAAGGAACTGCAGATGCTGGAAAATCGAAGGTACACAAAAATGCTGGAGAAACTGAGCGGGTGCAGCAGCATCTATGGATCGAAGGAAATAGGCAACGTTTTGGGCCAAAACCTTTCTTCAGTCTGAAGAAGGGTTTCGGCCCGAAACATTGCCTATTTCCTTCACTCCATAGATGCTGCTGCACCCGCTGAGTTTCTCCAGCATTTTTGTGTACTGAAGTTTAATTAAGACTAAAGTTTTCTGCTGATGCATTTGTCGATTCTTGAATTTCCCTAAATGTATTTAATTCGGTTTGTTAAATAGAGAATAAAAAGCCCCAATAAAATCTTGGGTTGACAATTACACAGCAACCAGTTATTTTGTTCATTAATGCTCCACTGAAATGTTGAGAACTGCACCTTTGGGAATGGTTTACAAAACCATTTTTTAGCTGACCATGGTACATATAATCAAGAGCTAGCTCAAAAAAAAATTCAAAGCTATGTTACTTCCCACGCCACTATGTTATTGTTGGATTAATCTCCCCACCTTCCTTCCATGAGTATTGATTACTGATAAAAATGTAAATGAACTACTGCCACAGCAGATTAGGACATTGTTTTATTGTAGAAAAATGTAAGGGTGACACAGTGGTGCAGCAGTAGAGCTGGTGCCTTACAGCGCCAGAGATCCGGGTTCGATCCTGATTACGGACACTGTCTGTACGGAATTTGTACATTCTCCCTGAGACCACGTTAGTTTCCCTGGGTGCTCTGGTTCCCTCCCACACTCCAAAGACGTGCAGGTTTGTAGGTTAATTGGCTTCCGTAAAACTGTACATTGTCCCTAGTGTATAGGATAGTATATGGAAATCGCTGGTCAGCGTGGGCCGAAGGGCCTGTTTCCACACTATCTTTAAAGTTTGGTATTTCAGATGCCATTTATAATAACAGATGATACCAATACAATTTCTAACTACCAAGTGGGTGTCAAGATTCTGTGAAGCCTCTTTCAGTTTGGCGCATTCTGAGCTTTGGAAGTATCGACTGGCATGCTTACTGCAAAGGTGAAAGGAAATAGTCATGTAATTGCCTCATTGCAATGCCTGTCACCGCCATTGCACATTACTTCAACTCGGGTCATAAGTGATAGGAGCAGAATTAGGCAATTCAGCCCATCAAGTCCACTCTGCCATTCAATCACAGCTGATCTCCCTCCCATTATTCTGCCTTCTCCCCATAACCTCTGACACCTGTACTAATCGAGGACCTATCTATCTCTGCCTTAAAAATGTCCACTGACTTGGCCTCCACAGCCTTCTGTGGCAAAGAATTCTACTGATTCACCACCCTCTGACTAAAGAAATGTCTCCTCATCTTCTACCTAAAAGAATGTCCTTTAATTCTGCGGCTATGACCTCTTGTTCTAGACTCTCCCATTAGTGGAAAGATCCTCTCCCCATCCACTCTATCCAAGCCATTCACTATTTTGTGTGTGATGATCTCTTGATCCTTTAAAGTCTGCTAAAATTGACTTGAAGCTTCTGTACCTTTGGGAACGGCCCAAACTGAGGAGAAATGTGCCTCTACTCAGTTCAAGCAAATCATTTTCAATCTTTTGCCAAAAACTCGAGGCTTCAGTTAAGAATTTGTTTGTGTACTTTACAACAGATAAGATTATTCCAAGTTCCAGCTTGGAACTGCTCTGGAAATATCATTTTATTGAATGTCAAGAATGATCTTCCTTGGAATGATGGAAACGTGGCAAATGCTTTCATGAAGCTGGACACAAAATGCTGGAGTAACTCAGCAGCATCTCTGGAGATAAAGAACACGTGACCTTTCGGGTCAAAACCCTTTTTTTTCATAGCTTGAGGAAATTTTGCAGTGGAGCAGACAAAATGTGTAGGAAGGAACTGCAGATGCTGATTTACACTGAAGATACACAAAATGCTGCCCGACCCACTGAGCTAGTCCAGCATTTTGTGCCTATCTTGAAAACCTGCATCCGCCAATGCTTTCCTGATCTATGCTTTATTTGAGTTTGTCTTCCACCTCCCTGACTGGGTCAAACCCGTGCGTGTCTCGGCATTCCAGTACCTATACAAAAAGAGTTGTGGCTCCTTTAGATCAGGTTTGAAAAGTTATATCATTCAAGCTTGCCCCACAGATGAGATTTATATATTCTCTAATTTCATGTCATGTCCCCATCCCATGCGCTCACATTAGTCCCGCCATCTCCCTAAACCCAGTCACCCTGCTCCTTTCTGCTCCTCGGCTCCCATCCCCGAGATCCCCTTTACTCTTTTATCTTCCTTTTCATCCCCCTCCGTCTTTCATCCATACCTCTCACTCCGGCTTTGCAGTTCACTCCTCCCCTTTCTTTACCTGACACCCTTTTGCCTTTTCAGCTTTGTTGCTCACTCTGCCCATCTGACAATCAAACCACTCCAGCCATTGATCAGCCGTTTGTGCTATTTTTATCCTGCACACTAGGTACAATTTATGGAAGCCAATTAACCTACCAACCTGCACGTCCTTGGAATGTGAGAAGAAACCAGAGCATCTGGAGAAAACACACGGTCACAGGGCAAATGTACAAACTCCGTACAGATAGCACCATTAGTTAGGATCGAACCCGGGTCTCTGGAGCTGCAAGGTAGCAACTGTACTGCTGCATCATTGTGCTGCCCTGTAATGTTGACCTGGGCAGCATTGCTTTCTATTGCAACCTGTGAGGTGTCATTTTCCTTGATATTATATGATGGGTCATTCCTCAAGGAAGGACACAACCTGTTGGCCAGAGGTTCTCCATGGCCAAGACCCTTAATCTCATCTGTATCACTTTATCCATGCTTTCATATCCTTGGTGACAACAGTCAAGCTTTCCTCCGATTGATGTAAAGAATGTTTAGTTTAGAGACAGAGCATGGAAACAGGCCCTTTGGCCCATCCAGACCATGCCAACCTTCGGTCGTACTAGTTCTGTGATCCCACTTTAACATCCACTTCTTACACGCTGGGGACAATTTACAGAACCCCATTAATCTACAGACCTGCACGTCTTTAGGATGTGGGAGGAAGCCCACACGGTCACGGGGAGCACATGCAAACTCCGTACAGGTGGCACTTGAGATCAGGATCAAACTGTTTTCTGGCGCTGTGAGTCGGCAGTCCTGCCTGCTGAGCCACTGTGCTGCCCCTTTGTATTGTGATATCTCAACATTGGCCATGTATAGTTTTTAGAGATACAGCAGGGAAACAGGCCCTTCGGCCCACCCAGTCGTGCTGACCTGCAATCACCCGGGACGCTGGCGCTATCCTACACTAGGGACAATTTACAATTTCCTGAAGGCAATTAACCTCCAAACTTGTACGCCTTTGGAGTGTGGGAGGAAAGCGGAGCATCCGGGGAAAACCCACGCCAGTCACAGGGAGAACATAAAACTCCGTAGGGACAGCATCCGTAGTCAGGATAGAACCCGGGATTCTAGCGCTGTGCGGCAGCAGCTCTACTGCTTTGCCTATAATGATATTGGAAAATTGTACATTTGATTGCTTTGTTTGGAGCTTCTATATCCACCAACAGGTCATGACACAGGAAGGCCACATGTTTCAATGCTACATCAAGATCTTAGCTTAGTCGATGCATGTTAGTACTATTAGTCATTCTATCTATGCACTCTCCAACATTGCAACATGTATTGACGTATAATTGAATCTTCATTAAGCCTGATGAACCTTTGCTTAATTTGCCATGGCACGCTGTGTGGCTGATACCTAACCTTAATTTTATTTGAACTCGTCTGGAGAAATTGCTCTCGGAGTTCTCATTAAAACATGTTGTTATTCTCTCATGTAGCCGCTCCACTGCAGAATTATTTGTAAAGTATGGATTTTTGTTTCCATTTGCAAGCCTCACACTACTTCAGATCCGTCTGACACCAGAGCTCATAATATGCTGATGCTATAGCTTTCCTTGGTTCACTAAAAATTGTATTGAGCGATCTCTTGAGAGGCAGATAACTTTTGTTCTTGAGGAAGCAATTAGTCGATATTTTTTCTGCTCCATTGAAAAGTTGATGACGGTCAGTTTCAAACTTTTTTTTTCAAAGAAATACTTGTGGAAATGTAACGTATGCTCAGCATATGCTCAGCATATGTGCGGCACAGAGTTGCTGCCTGACAGCACCAGAGACCCAGGTTCGATCCTGATAACGGTTGCTGTCTGCACGGAGTTTGCACGTTATCCCCGTGACCTATGTGGGTTATTCCCCGGGTGCTCCGGTTTTCTCCCACACTCCAAAGACGTACAGGTTTGTAGGTAAATTGGCTTCAGTAAAGATGATAAATTGTCTCTTGTGTGTCGGATCGTGCTATTGTACGGGGATCACTGGTTGGCACAGACTCGGTGGGCCGAAGGGCCTGTTTCCATGCTGTATCTTTAAACTGAACTAAACAGCACATAGCCATATTCTCTACTTGTGCAGGTCTATTATTGTCAGATGTAACGAGGTACAGTGGAAAAACGTTATTTCGCTTGCTTTCCAAACTCATCAGATATACTGTACGTGAATACAATCAAGCTGAACTTGAGTACAATAGAGCAAAGAGAAAGATATAGAGTGCAGAATATATTCTCAGGTTGAAGAATCGGGGTTGTACTCAACTTGTGGAAGGACCGTACAGAAGGTTGATAAAAGAGGGAAAGAATCAACTGTTCGTGGTTCTGGTGGTGTGCACTTTCAAGCTTCTCTACCTGCTGCCAGATGAGAGCAGGGAGAAGGAATGACTGAGGTGGGACAAATCGTTTATGTGAGTTGCTTTCCCGAGGCAGTGTGAATGGTGGGGAGTCTGGTCTGTGAGATGGACTGGGCTACATCTACAACTCCTTGCAATTTCTTGCAATCTTGGACGGAGCTGTTCCCAAACCAAGCTGACAGTATGGTTTTCGATGGTGCTTTTGTAGATGTTTGGAGCAGTCGTTGGAGATTTGGCGAATTTCCTCAGTCTCCCGAGGAAGTAGAGGCGTGGGTGTGCTGCTTTGCTGATGCTTCAGTGTAGTTGGTCTATGGCAGATCTTTGGTGACATTTACGTCAAGGAGCTTGAAGCTCTGAATCATTTCTAGCTTGGTACCAATGATGCTGATTGGGCTAAGTATTCCACCATGCCTCCTGAAGTCATTAACTAGATCCTTCAGCTTGCTTGACATTGTGGGAGAGGTAGTTGACCTTGAGGCAAATTGAGCACAGTATATCTAGCCACTGTTCATGCACAGGGAACTTGTTTTTGGATGCTATTAATCAGAGCCACACTATTGTGTAATTTTGGTCACCCTATGACAGGAAGGATATCAAGACTTTGGGGAGGGTGCTTATTCGGATGCTGTCTGGTTTAGAAGGTTACTAGCTACAATTAGTGGTTGGGCATGCCTGGACTGTTTTCTCTGGAGCGTTGAAGATTGAAGGGAGACCTGATAAAAATGTATATACAGTAAGTGGCATAGATAGGATCAATGGTCAGAATAGTATAGCAGTATATCTTCACATTTGCTATGAAGATAGTACTCTGGGTGACATGATGTCTACTCCAATCTAACATACAGGCTTTCATAGAGGCAATAACCTCTATTTTCTCAGCGGGGCAGGCAGCATCTCTGGAGAGAAGGAATGGGTGACGTTTCGGGTTGAGACCCTTCAGTCTTGACCCGAAACATCCTCCATTTCTTCTCTCCAGAGATGCTGCCTGTCCCACTGAGTTACTCCAGCTTTTTGTGTCTATCTTTGGTTTAAACTAGCATCTGCAGTTCCTTCCTACACAAACCTCTATTTTAAGTTGGAGCTAGACAGCTGTGTGTGTGGAAACTTGGAACAAGGCAAATTATTTTATGTAGCCCATAACATTTGGTTTGAAAGACTGATTTTCCCCTTTCAAACAACTTGATTTCAATATTTTTTAGCAAAACTATACATCCACTGAAAATAAGCAGCTTAAAATCAGGGTTTTTGCTCGTAAATCCTGATCCATATTTTAACTGCCGTTTAACAACTCCATTTCCAACAGGTATGGAGACAACTGCCTTTTATGGAACTAGTGTATCAGTGACGTAAAATTACCCTTCAACCTGATTGATCCATCTTCAAGGATAAACTGAAGATTCAATGACTGTGAAGACAATTTGCTGCTGGCATTTTTTACTCACGGTTAAAAAGGCTAACACTCGAATCAAGGTTAATGTGAAGGAACATTCTACAAGCCACATAATGGCAGGTACAATGAACAGATTTTTAGTTTAGAGAGACGGCATGGAAACGGGCCTTTCAGACCATCAAGTCCGTGCCAGCCATCGATCACCATTCAAACATTTATCACTATAATCAATTATTATTGCAAAAAAAACACAGTTAAAATACTAGGGGGTGGCACAGTGGTGCAGCAGTAGAGTTGCTCCCTTGCAGCCCCAGAGACTCTGGTCTGATCCAGACTATGGGTGCTGTTTATCTTCTCCCTGTGACCGCGTGCATTTTCTCTGGGTGCTCTGCTTTTTACCCAAACTCCAATGATAAGCAAGTTTGAAGGTTAATTCGCTTCTGTAAATTGTAAATTGTCCCTTGTGTGTAGGATAGTGCTCGTGTGCAAGGTGATCGCTGGTCAGCACAGACTCAGTGGGCCGAAGGGCCATTTGCCATGCTGTCTCTAAAGTCTCACCTCTCCATCAATGCCTTGGTATGATGGATTGGCACAGTGTTAATTTCGTGGCACCAGACTATTTAATCAAATTTCTTGTATTTACAATACTTTGCAGACAATAGTGGACGGAGCACCACAAATTATGCAATATTTAGCTTAATTTCTGATGATTTGAGCTCCTTGTCAAACCTCCACACATAATACTTGAGAATATAAATGGATTTGTTTATGTAAGTGTTCTCCTGAAATGCTTCATTCTGCAATCCCCAATACGTCACGACTAATGGTGTGATGTAGTTATAATAAAGCTGATAGGCTGAGATAGTTTGGAGTGTATGGCGCACAAAAGTACGTAAAAAATATATGACCTTCATCAAAATGTACTTAGCAGTTCTAAAGGTGATTACATTTTTTTGTAGGTTGTGCTTAAATTGACAAAATACAAAATGCCTTGAGTTTAATGAATTTCCAAATGAAAAGCAGCCTTATTTGTAATTCTACTTGACACTAAGTGGTTCTCAACTTTGTTCAACATGATAATAATCTCATTAGCTGCAGAACTCTACAGTAGCTTTTTTTGTTAATCTGCCAATATCTAAAATATTCCGCCAAAGCAAAATATGAATGACCTGGCAATGGGTCCTGAAGCTGCTATTCTGTGGCTCGAGTCCTGATTATTGATGCAATTGACATCATGGATAAAGAACGCGTCTGAAGAAGGGTTCCGACCTGAAACGTCACCCATCCCTTTTATCCAGAGATGCTGCCTGACCCACTGAGTTGCTCCAGCACTTTGTGTCTATCTTATGGATAAAGCTCGTAAGGGTACCATGAAGTTTTATTCATGTTGAGCCAAACAGCATGGAAACAGGCCTTTCCGCCCAACTTGCCCACATCTATCATTTGCACTAGTCTGTCCTGCCTGCGTTTGTCCCATATCCCTTCAAACCTGTCCTATCGTTATCTGAATGTTTCTTAAACTGTGCAATAGTACCTGCCTCAACTACCTCCTCATGCAGCTCGTTATATACACCCACTACCAATTGTGTGTTTAAAAAAAAAAGAAAAAGTTACCCCACTGGTTCCTATTAAATCCAACCCCCCCCCCCCCCCCCCCCCCCCCCGATGACAAAAATAACTATCCAACTGGGAAAAATCATTTGTTTTTTATCTACAATTAAATGTCATACTTGGACAATGGTGTCTAGTCATGCGTAGTGATCTCAAACGGCGTGTAGCAGTCGTTGTGGTAATAATACTTGGAGAATTGCTTTCCGCTTTGGTCAACCTGCTATAGGAACACTGTTGTTAAGTTGGGAAGTGTGAAGACAAGATTTACAAGAATGCTGAGCTAGAGGGGGAGGGTCATAAGGAATAGGAATAGAATTAGGCCATTTGACCCATTAAGTCCACTCTGCCATTCAATCATGGCTGATCTATCTCTCCCTCCTTACCCCTTTCTCCTGCCTTCTCCCCATAACCTCTGACACCCGTACTAATCAAGATCAGGGCAGACTAGTTGGGCAGATTAAAGGTCCTGTCTGTCTGACGTGACTTTGCAGCATCTGTCTTCGACCTTCAAGCTCGAGGGCACACTCTTGAAAAACCTCGAGCTGGATCGACTGTCGGCGATGAAACTGCGAGCCAAATCGCACGCACACGCACGCACACTTTTTCCTCATGGCGACCTTTTTTTTAACTCAAGGGCATTTTTCAACATGTTGAAAAATTCGCCGTTACCTAGCTGAGGCCTCGATTCTGCGGGGACTACTCTTGAGCATGAAGGAGAGTTACAAACACCTCCTGGGACTTCGTGTCGACCATGCTGCGAGTACGAGTCGAGGGCAAACTCGTCTGAACTCGCGAATTGGGTCGCCGCAGTGGGACAGCCCCTTAAGACTTTATTCCTTGAAGTGCGGGAAGATGAGGGGCAATCATATGTGTATAAGATCATGAAGGGGATAGCTAGGGTAAATGCACAGCCTTTTACCCGCAGTAGGGGAATCAAGGACCAGAGGACATCAGTTTAAGGAGAGAGGGGAAAGATTTAATAGGAACCTGACGGGCAACTTTTTCACAAAGAGGGTGGTGTATATATATAATGAGCTGCAGGAGGTAGTAGGAGTAGGCAGGTACTATAACAACATTTGGATAAGTACATGGATAGGAAAGGTTTAGAAGGATAAGAGCCAAACGTGGGCAAGTGGGACCAGTGTAGATGGGGGCACCTGGAACAGCATGGCAAGGTGGGCCAAATGGCCTGTTTCCTTGCTGCAAGACTCCTCAGCCCACTGAGTCCACACCAACCATCGATTACCCGTTCACACTAAATCTGTGTTATCCCACTTTCTCATCCAATCTCTCCACATGAGGGGCGATTTGCAGAAGTCAATTAATGTACAAACCCGCACGTCTTTTGGATGTGGGAGGATACCGGAGCACCCGGAGGAAAGGCAAGGGGTCAGGAAGTAACAGGGAGAAGATGCAAGTTGTACACAGACAGCACCTGTGATCAGGAATCGAAACAGGGTGTCTGATGCTGTGGGGGAGCAGCTGTGCCACTGTGTCATCCTTGCTTGCTGCATCTTAAGAAGTCCATTAACGTAATAACACATAGTAATATACAATAATTAACAATACATTTGTGTGCAGGTAGTTTAATTGACCACCATGAATGACTCATTAGTGTAGATACGAGGCAAAACAGCGGTGGAGTTGCTGTCTTGCAACGCCACAGATCTGGGTTTGTGACTACGGGTGCTGTCTGTACGGAGTTTGTATGTTCACCCCGTGACCTGATTCAGATTCAGATTCAATTTTAATTGTCATTGTCAGTGTACAGTACAGAGACAACGAAATGCATTTAGCATCTCCCTTGAAGAGCGACATAGCAAACGATTTGAATAAAAAAAATAATAAGTGTCCGGGGGGGGGTGGTGATTGGCAGTCACCGAGGTACGTTGTTTAGTAGAGTGACAGCCGCCGGAAAGAAGCTGTTCCTCGACCTGCTGGTTCGGCAACGGAGAGACCTGTAGCGCCTCCCGGATGGTAGGAGGGTAAACAGTCCATGGTTGGGGTGAGAGCAGTCCTTGGCGATGCTGAGCGCCCTCTGCAGACAGCGCTTGCTTTGGACAGACTCAATGGAGGGGAGCGTGGAACCGGTGATGCGTTGGGCAATTTTCACCACTCTCTTCACCATTCACCTGCGTGGGTTTTCTCCGGGTGCTCGGGTTTCCTCCCACACTCCAAAGACGCACAGGTTTGTAAATTAATTGGCTTCAGTTACATTGTCCCTAGTGTGTGTGGTGCAGTGTTTGTGTGCGGTGATTGCTGGTTGGCGCGGACTTGCTGGGTCAAATGGGCCTGTTTCCACGCTATATCGCTGAACTAAACTAAATGTGTGTAGGTAGTTTAATTGACCACCATGAATTACTCTTTAGTATAGATATCAACAAAAATGTATCAAAGGGAAGATGCTGCAAATTGTAGGGCTACAGGGAAATGATAGGTTGGAGAATGAATCTGATGGGTTTAGCTCCTTCGGGTACTGGCTCAGATCTGATGGACAGAATGGACTCCCTTTTATTTCATAATTAGCAAGTGAGGAAAAAAAAGTATTTGCATGTAACCAATAGGGCATTCTACAATTTCCTAAACAACTGCATCTCCTTCCCATGCAATGTTTCCATCGAGTGCTGTTACAATATAGTTTATTTTAGATTAAAAGGGATATTCTTTACTCAAGCGATCCAATGTTTCTCATCATTTTAATCGCATGCAGTGCTCGATATCTGGGAACGCATCAAAATAAGATCCCAGCTCTACAGCTGATCAAGAGCATTGAGATTATCAACACATTATGTGATGTGTCAAACTTTTATTGTTGAATATAAAACCATAATGTTGTTTGAGTGCGTTAATGGAACCCGAACCTCTGTGACCTTAATATTACTGTTCATGGAGGCATGACAATCTGTTCATAGAAATAGCCTGGGGACACGAAACACAATAAATGGTATTATAGCACAATAAAAGTGATATCTTCGAAACTGTTGGATGTAATGGTATGAGAATGCTGAAGGCTGTTCCGTCATACTCCACGGACACTATTAGAACAGATGCATTAATCCACTTAAAAGACAAATGCCCAGAAATTCGAACATGTAGCCTGTTTCAGATTCAAAATTAACTTTTCTCAAAGTGAAGCACAATTACACCCGTTTCACATCACTCGACGAAATTCAACAGGCAATTGCCGACCCAAACATGAAGATGCAAACAGTTGCTATGGAGCATTGCGTTCTGTTTCGGTCACCCTGCTATAGGAAGGATGTCATTAGCCTGGAAAGTGTTGTATAGATATAGTCATAACTTACAGAAACAGGCTTTTTCGCCAAACGTCGACCAACTTCCCCATGTGCACTATTTCCACCTGCCTGCGTTTGGCCCATATGCTTCCATATCTTTCCTATACACGTACCTGTCCAAATGTTTCTTAAATGTTGTGATGGTTCCTGCCTCAACTATCTCTTCTGGCAGCCTATTCCTCATACTTACCATCCTTTGTGTAGTAAAATGAAGTTTTCCTTCGGGTTCCAATTAAATCTTTCCCCTCTCACCTTAAACGTATATCTTCTAGGGGGCGCAGTCCTGTGTATGGCTAATCAGCCAGCAGCTGTCCATCTTTTTCATCTCTTTTTTTTATTTTTAGTTAAAGTGTTTTTGTTCTGGAGGTCTAGACTTTTCTATGTGGGAGGGGAAGGGGGGGGGGGAAACTATCTTTCAGGGTCCCTACCTGGTCGGAAAGGCAGCTTTTCTCCGGGCTGCAGTTTAACCCGTCCTCACGGCCTACCAGCGGGCCTGGAGCAGTGTTTCCTGAGGGGACCGCCCAGAACCTCAGTTTCGGTGGCGGCACAGTGCTGGAGCGCTATCGTGGAGCGGGCGATGCCTTGCCCGGGTTGCCGCGCTGGAGCTCCGGTGAGCTGAAGACCACCGGGATAAACATTGTGGAGCTGCGGGTCTGTGGAGCGGCCAGCTGCGGGCGGCGGCGCTGAAATTTACACCGGGAGCCTGGGATCTCTCGATGAGATCGCCAGTGGTGGAGCTCCAACCGGCACGGCCTTGTTGGCTTTGGAAGCCGCGGTCTCCGGTGAGGGAAGCGGCCGTTCCAGGGTTCCTATGCCGCCGAGAGGATTCTCCTGACACCGGAGCAACATCACCCGGCGAGAACGGCCTGGAACATCGGGCCTCCTTAAAGGCAACTGTGGAGGCCTCAATAGGCCCGACTATGGGTGGACATGGGATGGGGACTGGACACTGTGCCTTCCCTCATAATGGGAACCATTGTGGGGGGATGTTTTTATGTTTAAATTTCTTTATTATTGTTATGTTTGTATTCTTTCTTTATGTGCTGCATGGCAAGAAGCATTTCACTACATCTAGGTGTGTATGTGACCAATAAAATTATCTTTATCTTTATCTTTATCTTCTGGTTCTTGATTCCCCTACTCTGGGTAAACAACTGTGCATTTACCCTCTATTCATCTCATTCATCTCTTACATCTCTATAAGATTACCCCTCATCCTCCTGCTCGCTATGGAATGGAATCCTTGCCTGCTCAACCTCTTCCTGTAGCTCAGGCCATCAAGTCCTGACAATATCCTCGTGAATTTTTTCTCCATCATTTTCCAGCTTACAAGCTGTTATAGTACAGAGAAGATTTACGAGGATGTTGGCAGGACTCGAGGTCCTGAGCTGTAGGGAGAGGTTGGGCAGGCTGGGACTTTATTCTGTGGAGTGCAGGTGGACAAGGAGTGACCTTATGGAGGTCAACATGAAGTTCTGAGCTAATAGAATTGATTACCGGGCTGTGGTGTTCTGACGTGATCTAGTCTAATCATCCTCATTGTAACTGCTCCATTATTAAAGTGACTTTCTCACCGTTGTAATAACCTGTCTTTCCACACAAAGCAACATCATATAAATGATGATCAAATCAATATTTCACTTTCGTATTTGCATCGCTCCTTTTCCATCCCTGATTGCAAGAACGTTTAGGCTTATTATTGTCACATGATATGATATGATATGCCATTTATTGTCACTATACATGTACAATGTATACTGAGGTACAGTAAAAAGCTTACAAATCAGATAATACTATACACAAATATGATCACGACAAACACAAGTATAACAAACGGGTAGAGCAAAGAGAAAAATACCAGGGTGCAGAATGCAGGACCTCAGCACTGTAAATTATTGTTATACAGCTGGAAATAGTGATGGACACACAATGCCGGAGTATGATGTTGCAGTTGTCGAAGTGAGGCCACACTTGAAGTATTGTGTACAGTCTAGGTCACCCTGTTATTGGAACAACATCATTAAGCTGGAAAGATTACAAAGACTGACGGGAATGTTGCCAGGACTTGAGGGCCTGCGTTATAAAGTTGGGCAGGCTACGACTTTATTCTCTGCTGTGTCGGAGATTGAAGGGTGCTTTTGTAGAGGTGCATAAAATCACGAGGGGCTGGAAAAATGGTGATTGCACAGAACCTTTTACCCTGTGTAAGGAAATCAAAAGCTAGGGGGCAAACATAAGTTTATGAGGGAAATAATTTAGAAAGGTTTAGAAAGAAATTTAGAAAGTTTCAACTTCTTCACCCATGGGGTAGTGCATATATGGAATGAGGTGTTAATGAGAGTGCAGATATTATGTTTACTGCACAGAGAAAATGGTTGAGGCAAGTCCAATAACATTTAATATACACTTGCAGTGTGTACATGTATACAAGGTTTGAGAGAGATAGGCCAAACATCGTTTTAGTTTTTTTACTTTAGTTTATTCACGTGTACAGAGGTACAGTGAAAAGTTTTTTGTTGCGTGCGGAAAGACATGGTTACAATGAAGCCATCCACACTGTACAGATACATGATAAAGGGAATAATGTTTAGCGCAAGGTAAAGTCCAATTAAAGATAGTCCTAGGGTCTCCAATAAGGTGGATGGTAGCTCAGGACTGCTTCAGCTTGAATGGGCATCTTGTACAATATGGATGAGTTGGGTTGAATGACCTTTGTCTGTGCCATGTTATGCTTTAACATGATTACTCCATTGAACTGAGTGGACATCTTTTTGGCCAGAGAGAGCTTTAGTTGTTGAGGTTTTAATTTGAATTTATTGGGGTAATTAAAATTATTTCAAGTATAATTAAAAGTTGTGAAATTGATGCAAACATTGAGTTTGGCTGCAGGGACCTTCAGTGGTTGAGCTAATTACCAAGAAAAATGAGCAGAACGCTGATTTTTGAAACTGGCACAATTCATGACAGCAATTGCTGCCAAAGAACGCTGGTGGTTTGGCAAAGAAGGTGCATAATATTTGGGTCTCGCAAAGCCCAAATGCGTCTTCAAGTTGAAACAAAAACTGTAGCTCTTGGAAATCTGAAACTGAAGCAGGAAATGTTGGAACGCTCTGCAGTTTAGGCAGCATCTGCTGAGAGGCAGAGTCAATACCTTAGGGTGGCACTGTGGTGTAGCGGGAGAGCTACTGCCTTACAGTGCCAGAGACCTGGGTTCGATCCAGACTACGGCTGCTTGTCTGTACTGAGTTTGTGCGTTCTCCCCGTGACCTGCATGGGTTTCCTCCGAGATATTCGGTTTCCTCCCCCACTCCGAAGCCGTGCAGGTTTGTAGGTTAATTGGTTTGGTGTAAATGTAAAATTATCCCTAGTGTGTGTAGGGAAGTGTTAATGTATGGGGCTCACTGGTCAGCGCAGACTCGGTGACTTTCCACACTATCTCTAAAGTCTAAAGAGAATAATGGATATAAGGACACATGGTGCTGGAGTAACTCAGCAGGTCAGGCAGCAACTCTGGAGAACATCAAGATTCAAGAATCACTTTAATTGTCACCAGTGAAATTTGAGTTGCCATACAGCCATACTAAGTAAAAAAGCAAAAATACACACAGCACATAACATGGTAACTGAAGAAGGGTCCCAACCTGAAACATCACCTATCCATGTTCTCCACTGACGCGGCCTGACCCTTTGAGTTACACCAACACTCTGCGTCCTTTGTAAACCAGCATTTGCAGTTACTTGTTTCTACTTCGAAAATATTGGAAATACGCAGTAGTTTGGAAGCACTTTGGAAAGAAAAGTGTTGCAGGGGATCACCTTGCACTGGACTAGGCTGTTCTGACCTAAACAGCAAAGGTTAGTTTCCTGAAACTGAGTCCAATGGCTACCTGTGGCTAGAAACAAGACAAGATGCTGTTCATTGAGCGAGCTATTGCTGTTCATTGATCGCCACCATCGACACTATGACATCCCATTAATCACCATCAACACCCTGTCCTCTGGAGAAATCTTGTGTTTTTATCTGCTTGGTGAATGGGAAAATGAAGTTTCCTGAGAAGGCACAGCTGGGGGTGGTACAATAGCACAACGGGTGGAGCTGCTGCCTCACAGTGCCAGAGACCCTAGTTTGATCTGACCTCGGGTGCGGAGTTTGTACCTTCTATCTGTGACCGGGTGGGTTTGTCCGGATGCTCCACTTTCCTCCAACATCCCAAAGATGTGCGGGTGTGTCGGCTAATTGACCTCTGTAACTTGCCCCTAGTGTGTAGGGAGTGGATGCAAAAGTGGGATAACGTCGAACTAGTATGAACAGGTGATCGATTGTCAGGGTGGGTTCAGTAGACCGAAGGGCTTATTTTCATGTTGTGTCGCCAAACTAAAACTAAAGATGCTGGCTAATACACAAAAGGACACCAAGTTATGGAGTAACTCCGCAGGTCAGGCAGCATCTCTGGAGAACATGTTTAGGTGACATTTTGGGTCGAGAAGGATCTCGATCTGAAACATCACTTATCTGTTCTCCAGAGATGCTGCCTGACCTAAGTTATTTCAGCACTGTGTCCTAAAACAACGAATGAACTTGAATATGGATGGTAGTCTGATGTCTAAAGTCTAAGTGCATTGATTCTAATTGGGAAAATCAGAGAAATATATGATGTTTCTTACATATGGAGTTTAGGATTTTAAAAAACAGCACAATGAAAGGGTTACTTAGTTTGTACTAACATCATTTTTTATATCATGGGAAGAAGCCATTTTAGTAACTGAAAACAAGAGGATTAAGGCTGTCTGGATGTATGCAAGATGAATAGGTGATGAGTTGAAGAAATGTGTAGGAAGGAACTAAAGATGCTGGTTTAAACCGGCGATAGACGCAAAATGCTGGAGTAACTCAGCAGAACAGGCAGCATCTCTGGAGAGAAGGAATGGGTGACTTTTCGTGTCGAGACCCTTCTTCAGACCCATGTTTCGGGTCGAGAATGTCACCCATTCCTTCTCTCCAGAGATACTGCCTGTCCCACTGAGTTGCTGCAGCATTTTGTGTCTATCTTTGGTGATGAGTTGATATCGGCTGCAGTGAGTTTTTTGAAGGACTTCTTGTTGGAGTGAAGTTGGATTGTAGAAGTGCTATCTTGCAGGTGACGAGTGTCCAATGTGGTGTACAGTGTGTGGATCTACTCATTCTACTGTAAGTATGCTGTCCATCATATTGGTCTCAGCTGTTGGACCCATGTCAAGTGTACATAAATAGTGGTCTCACTGTGCAAGCTATCCAGACTTTAGTCACCTTTCCTTTGCATCTATTTTTCTATTATAATTCCTCATCTACAGCAATAGAGATAAAAGTGTAGAAACTAGCCCTTTGGCCCAACGAGTTCATGCCGACCAGCAATCGCCCGTGTGCTAGTTCTATGTTATCCCAGTTTTGCGCCCTACCCACTAGGGGCAATTTACAGGAGCCAATTAACCTACAAACCTACATGTCTTTGGGATGTGGGAGGAAACCCGGAGAAACCCCTTGAGGTCACAGGGAGAATGTACAAGACCATTATCAAACAAAATCTGACGCCAAACCATAAAAGGATATATGGAGCCAAATGAAGCGTAGGTGGATTTGAGTGTTAAGGGGGAAGGGATGGATTTTAAGAGGCATCTTTCTGGAGGAATAAGTTTCAATTCCAAACAGGTTATAACCTGGCGAGTAATCACCCAGAGCATCACAATATCATGTATCTGCACACTGCAGACCTATTGTTTTGACCAATTTTTTTTTAGTATTAACTCTATTGGAAGGTATTTTCTCATAAGAAATTTTATTTCTTCTGGAGTATGAGTAATGTAGCCTTTATTGCATTGTCAAGGATAAAGTCTTTTTAATGTTTTATTTTCCTGTGGTTCTATAATATAAATGGCCTTGTATTAGGAAAAGCACAATGATTTCAAACATTCTCTTCTTCTTGGAGATATAGTGCAGTAGTCTTGTTACTTCTCAATGGACAGAAGATATGGTTACTCGCAGATGGAGTGTGTGACAATGGGCAAGAGGGTAGCTCTTAGGGCTAATGGAATCGAGGGATATGGGGAGAAAGGAGGAACTGGGTACAGATTTTGGACGATCAGCCATGATCATATTGAATGGCAGTACTCCTATTGAATTGCCTACTCCTGCACCTACAATATTTTCTATGTGTCTATGTTACCCAGCGCATCTAACTTTGTTGACCTTACAGGGATTGGACAACTGTATGGAAAAGTATTCAATATCAGTGATAGACAAAATGCTGGAATAAATCAGCAGGTCAGGCAGCATCTGTGGAGAAAACGGATGGGTGACACATCCTATTCCTTTTCTCCTGAGATGCCGGCTGCCCCCTGAGTTACTCCAGCTTTTTGACTCCATCATCGGCGTAAACCAGCATCTGCAGTTCCTTCCTATACAATACCAGTGCCATGTTCATTAGAGAATACAAAGCACAATTCCAATTTATAGAATGGAAGGGGAACATTGATTGTACTTTTAATATTGTCTTTTCTCACCTTATTATAAACCAAATAGTCTCAAAATGTAATATTGATGGATCTAATTTTGGATGCAATTGATCTTTTCAAATCGATAGTTACAAATTACAACTTTAGTTTGCCCTCTAATCTTCAACAGTGCAGATGCTTGAAAACTGGTCAGTGTGTATATGGTAAAGATATTATTTACAGGTAAAATAACAGCATTGAATAGACACTTGGACATGTACTCGGATGGGAAAGGTTTTGAGGGATGTCAACCAAATGCAGCCCAGCTTAGATGGGAAAGTTTGGTCAGCATGGACGAGTTGGGCCGAAGGGCCGGTTTCTGCGCTGTTGTACTTAATCTACAACTCCAGAATTAAGGGTGTTTTGTCATAGTGCCAGGAGTGCCCTATCAAGTATCTGTACACTGTGAGTGACTGGCTTGTTGTCTTTCCGCTGACTGGTCAGCACGCAACAAAAAGCTTTTCACTTTACCTCGGAACACGTGGCAACTAACTGGACTGATATGTCCAGAACGGATCAATGTAATTCTTACTTGCAGGAACACAACAGATATATAAACACAATACTCAATAGATAAGGAAAAAAAAAAAAAAAAAATCTGACCATTTATTAAGTAATATAATTTTTGGAAGATATTATCTCAACTTTTAATGTTCTGTGGGGCATGAATGTTGCAGCGTTAATGGCATGCTTGAGGATGAGGTCTGTGTAATAGTTTTATTTCTGTGACACTATGATATAAATATTGTCTCATGTTAGAAAGAGCACAATGATTTTTTTTTTTTAAATTCTATTTTTTCTTGAGGGTACGGTAGATTAGTCGTCAAACGTGGCATTCATAACAAGAGGAGTTGAGTGTAGGAGCAAAGAGGTCCTTCTGCAGTTGAATAAGGCCATAGTGAGACCACAGCCGGAGTATTGTGTGCAGTTTTGGTCCCCTAATTTGAGGAAGGACATTACTGCTATTGAGGGGGTGCAGTGTAGGTTTACAAGGTTAATTCCCGGGATGGCGGAACTGTCATATGCTGAGAGAATGGAGCGGCTGGGCTTGTATACTCTGGAGTTTAGAAGGATGAGAGGGAATCTCATTGAAACATATAAGATTATTAAGGGTTTGGACACGCTAGAGGCAGGAAACATGTTCCCGATGTTGGGGAAGTCCAGAACCAGGGGCCACTGTTTAAGAATAAGGGGTATGCCATTTAGAACAGAGATGAGAAAACACCTTTTCACACAGAGATTTGTGAGTCTGTGGAATTCTCTGCCTCAGAGGGCGGTGGAGGTCAGCACTCTGGATACTTTGAAGAGAGAGCTAGATAGGGCTCTTAAAGATAGCAGAGTCATGGGATATGGGGAGAAGGCAGGAATGGGGTACTGATTGGGGATGGCAGTGCTGGCTCGAAGGGCCAAATGGCCGCCTCCTGCACCTGTTGTCTATTGCCTATTGGCTTAGATGTTCGTCTAAAGTATTGTGCAGGTCGACAGTAAATTGACTTCAGTGAGAACTCGGGGAAATGTGGTTTACTATAATACCGGATTCCACCACGACCCCTGGCAGTGTATTCCAGGCAAACGCCACCCTGCATCTAAAATAAAATCCTTCCCAGCACATCCCCTTTCAAGCTTGACCCTGACACCTTGAAGCTATGTCATCTAGCCTATTTTGTTCTTGTACCAGGCAACCACCATTTTCTGGATAATGAAAATACCCTCCCTCTTTAAACTTTCCCCCTCTGATCTTGCACCTTTGACCTTTCATCTTTGACATTTCATCCTTTGTGTGCCGTGGTAGGTTGGTTGGAAGTTTATCAGATAAATAGGGCATCTGTTACCAATTTTCCAGGGCATGGCCATTTTCTCTTTTAAATTATAGGCATCTCTTTCAATCTAGGCTGTTGGCAACTCTCCTAGGCCCTAATCTATCTGCTGGCAGAATGAGGACATGGGTGGTTTTCTGTCCTCCCAGTACCAGAGTGCTCTTTTTCTTGCTTATAACTCTTGGGCCCCATATTATCCTTGACTTCCTGCCACACAGATTTGCTCAGAAGAATGGCTGGCCCCACCCCATGTGGCACAATGTGATCTGTCCACATTTCTTGTGGCTAGTCTTCAGCAACGATGAACATTAACTTGCTTTAATCAGTAAGATCCCTTCTGAGCCGATCTAGCCATTGAGAAGATATCCAACTCAATCGTACATCTTGGCTTCATGCTTGGCACAAAGATAGTTGGCTGAAGGTCCTGTTCTGTACTCTACTATGTCCATGCCGAAGACTATGCCAATTTAATCTAATCTCCCCTGCCCGCATCTGATCCATTACTATCCATTTCCTGCATATCCATGCGCCTACCTAGAAGCCACTATCTTACCTGATTCAATCACTACTCCTGGCAGTGTGTCAATTCCCACAAGGAGCAGCACTAACATCCACCTTCTCTCCCACCCTCATTGGCTTCCTAGCTGTCCCCAGGCCCGGACCACCAGGATTGCCGCCCACTTCTCTCCAACTCAATTCAACAGATCATTTTAGATAATTTGTCCACGCTGAAATCACTGAAGCATTTGTTCTCATTGTGTCCTGAAGTGATGCTAGCAAGGGAATTGGATGACCTAGGAGTTATAAATAGCACAATTAATATACAATGTTGGTCTTAGCTGGAAATTTTCACTCTGAATAAATTTCTTCTTCATTGACTTCAATGATTTTGCCACATATTGCACTTCATTCGTGGATTTGTAAGCAGTTGCACAATTTCCCTTTAAAACAATAAACTGGTTTGGCTTTTACAATAGCAGTGGCACAGCTGGCAGTGCTGTTGCTTCACCAGAGACCCATGTTCAATCCTGACCTGGGGTGCTGTCTGCATGGAGTTCGTATGTTCTCTCTGTGACCATGTGGGTTTCCTCCAGGTGCTCCGGTTTCCTCCCATATCCCAAAGACTTGCGGGTTGGTAGTTTAATTGGCCTCTGTAAAATTTCTCCTAACATTTCAGGAGTGCGTGAGAGAGTGCGATAACTTAGAACTTGTGTGAACGGGTGGTCAGTGTGGACTCGGTGTGCCGAAGGACATGTTTCCATCCTTAAACTAAATCAAGCTAATTAATTTAAACTAACTTATAATTGACATTCCATGCTCTAACTGCCCTTCATCTAAAGACTTTGTCCTCACTCCCACTTAATTTATTTGTAACAATGTTCAGTCTGTGTTAGACACAAAGCTGGAATTACTCAGTGGGTCAGACAGCATCTCTGGAGAAAAGTCATAGGCGACATTTCGGGTCGAGACCTTTCTTCAGACTCAAATTCAGTCCAGCATCTGCAGCCCCTTCCCACACATTCAGTCTGTTTTACTGTGTTTGTGATAGGAAAATTCAACTTATCCCTGTTTACCCGAACATAACCAGAATAATATCAAATATTTCTATTAGATTATTCTTAAACCTTTTAGATCCAGTGAGAAAAGCTCCCAATTCTCAAAGCCTGCAGCTTTTCACTTTTTTCAATTTCTATTTTCGATTCACGATCGTGGACGGATTCATGAATATATCAGCTTCAAAGTTAAGATTATTTATACAATGGAGTAAACAGAAGATTGGCTCCAACATAAACTCCTCAACAATATTATTCATCACGTCTTTCCAATTCTTAGAAAAATACAGTTTTCAATCCTTTGTTTGTGTACTTGGGCCATCTTTCTGACCATGTGATAGTCAGAAAATGCTGCAGTAACTCAACGGATTGGCAGCATCTCTGGAGAAAAAGAATAGGTGACATTTTGGGCCAGAGCCCATCTTCAGACTGAGAGTAGAGCAGATATTCCAATTATGTGAGATACTGCAAATTCTCCAATAATTTATTTATTTATTAAAATGCTTTTGAATAATATATACACATGCAAAAGGTATAGAAGTGTAGAAACACACACCACCAGGTTCAGGGACAGTTTCTTCCCAGCTGTTATCAGACAACTGAATCATCCTACCACAACCAGGGAGCAGTGCTGAACTACTATCTACCTCTTTGGTGACCCTCGGACTAACCTTGACCAGAGTTTGCTGGCTTTACCTTGCACTAAACATTATTCCCTTATCATGTATCTATACACTGTAAATGGATCGATTGTAATCCTGTACTGTCTTTCTGCTGATTGTAACGCAACTGTATTTCTTGTCTGCTGATTGGTGGACAGCCAGCAAACACTGCAAAAGCTTTAAATAATTCCGCTCGTTTCACTGTGCCTAACCAGTACACGTGGCTCAGCATAAACTAAACTGGCCAACCTCTCTGTCCAATTTCGAAGCACTGCACCTATTTCCGTTTGGGGAGTCTTCCGCTCGGGCATGAACAGAATTCATTTTGAGTCTTGCTGTCTCCTCCTATCTAGCCCCCGGCTTTTCATAGCCTTAATCCTCCTTTCTTGTCCCCACCCATGTCTTTGGAGTGTGGGAGGACACTGCCTATTTTCCTTCGCTCCATAGATGCTGCTGCACCTGAGGGGAAAACCCTTCGATTCTCCATGTGGTCACAGGGAGAACGTACAAACTCCATACAAACAGCACCCATAGTCAGGATTGAACCCAGGACTCTGGCGCTGTGAGGCAGCAACTCTACAACTGTGCATAGGTTATACTTTAGGGTGGGACGCTACTTCGGACCCAAAACATCACATATCCATTCTCTCCAGAGATGCTGCCTGACCTGCTGATTTACTCCAGCACTTGGATGCTGGAAATCTGAAATGAAAAACAAAAAATAAATGCTGGAAATGCTCAGCAGATCTGGCCAGACCTGCGCGGAATTTCCAATAATTTATTATTTTTTTATTTATGTAGAATGAGCTTTCCTTTAAAAGATGACCATTTGATGAAAATTGGGTTAATTGAATGTGTTCAGACTATGTTGATTTGCGAGGTTTGCTGTGTGCAATCATGCTACAGTGTCACAAACTATCTTTATTGGTGACTAACTGCATTGAAGTGACAGCCAAGCCACATCAATGCTTCTAGTTCCTCCGGAGACTCTGAAAACTCCTGCAAACATCCACAGATGGGCCATGGAAAGCATACTGTCAGATTGCATCACAGCTTGGTTTGTGAACAGCTTTGCCCAAGGCTGCAAGAAGTGACAAAGAGTTGTAGACCTAGCCCAGTCCATCAAAATACCAACCATTGACTCCATCTACCCTTCACACTGCTTTGGAAAAGCAGCTGACGTAATCAAAGACCTTTTCTAACCTGGCCATTCTTTCTCCCAGCTCACAACGGGCAGAGGATACAGAAGCTTTGAAAGTACATTCCACCAGGTTTAGGAACAGCTTCTTCCCCACTCCTATCAGGCTCCTGAACGGTCCTTCCATAAGCTAGGGTACTGGCTGATTCACCTTTGAGTTGAGTTGAGAGTTTTAAAATATGTACCAACAATGGAACAATGAACATCTTAACTGCAGCATAACA
Source organism: Leucoraja erinaceus (assembly GCF_028641065.1). Classification (NCBI taxonomy): domain Eukaryota; kingdom Metazoa; phylum Chordata; class Chondrichthyes; order Rajiformes; family Rajidae; genus Leucoraja; species Leucoraja erinaceus. The sequence goes on along the minus strand of NC_073400.1, from coordinate 15,057,994 downwards.
GAGCTGTAAATGCAATTAATAACCATAATAGCACGTGAGACCCAAGTCCTTACACCAACCAAGGACATTGCATGGAAGTTCACAGTTGCTGAGGTTAGTGTTCAAGAGTCTGATGGTTGCTGGGAAGGGGAAATTGCAAATATTTTAAAGTTTAATTTTATATCTTGACTCCTTCCTTTGTCACGAGTCTTGTCGAACCCCATGCCTAATTATGGCCTTGGTTCTTAAATAATGGTGTTGGGGCTTTTTGGCTTTAGCCTTATGGACATTTATGTGGAAAGCAGAGACCCGGGTTCGATCCTGACCACGGGTGCTGTTTGTCCAGAGTTTTACGTTCTCCCAGTGACCTCGTGCGTTTTCTCATGGTGCTCCAGTTCCCTCCCACGCTCCAAAGACGTACAGGTTTGTAGGCTATCTGGCTTCAGCTAAATTGTCCCTATCGTGGTCATGCTAATGTATGTTGTGATCACTATTCGTCGTGGACTCGGTCGGTCGAAGGGCATTGTTTTTAGCATTGTTTTTCTAAAATCTAAAAGTCAAGTTGCTATCAGACCCGCTAAGTCACTCCAGCACTTTGTGTTCTATGCAGGATTCCAGCATCTGCAGTTCCTGGTGTCTTTATTTCCAATTATGTACTTTGGGATTGATTTTTTTTTTTTTTAATCTTGTATGTCTTTAATTTATCTAAATTTAAAAAAAACTACAAATCTACAAAACTACACTCTATAACCTGTCATGTTCATTGAATAATAGCTGTTGTTTTCAAAATGTTTTGACTCTTATTTTCTCTTTTTCTCAGGAATGCTGTGCATCATGTTAAACCTTTGAGTCTGATGACTGATGACAGGACATCCTATTTCTGCCTCTTTTGGAACTATTTCAGTGGGAGTGAAAGGGCTAACAAGCTTGGTTCAGTAGGCACGTGAACTAGTTCATAAATCTCAGGAGAATTTCTACCAACTGATGCAAAGCAGAAACACAACAGGAAACTAAAAGAGCTACAAGAAACACTGCAAGCGCTCTTGACAAGTGAACATTTAAAATAAAACTACAAACCTCAGCAATGCTTAATAAAATATGCAGCAAAAAATAAGTGAGCCTATTTCAACTCCTCCACAGATGTCTTTTGAAGAGCTTGATGGGCAAATTCTTCCTTTTGTTTGGTGCTTTCTAAGCGGATACGAAATGATTGCATAGACCCCAAACTCCACAGCAACTCAAAGACAATATTTTTTTTTTCCTTGCAGCATTATGCCAGAAATGATTATTCCATGACAATGGCGTGTAAAAGAGATCTCTATTTTTGGTCTGAGTGTTTATCATTGTTTTTATTTCTGTTTAGTTTTCAATGGCTTGTCCCAGTTATCGGCAAGCCGAAAGGACCTTCGCGTCCCCATATGAATTCCATTAGGATTGATGGGGACATAGCCCTGGGGGGGCTTTTCCCCGTTCATTCACGGAGTGGGTCTGGTGCTAACTGTGGGCAGCTGAAGAAAGAGAAAGGGATCCACAGGTTGGAAGCGATGCTGTTTGCCTTGGACAGGATCAACAACGATCAGGAACTCCTTCCCAACATAACACTGGGTGCTCGGATCCTCGACACGTGTTCCAGGGACACCCACGCCTTGGAGCAGTCTTTGACCTTTGTCCAAGCTCTGATTGAGAAAGACAGCACCGATGTGAAGTGCATGAGCGGAGGACCACCAATCATTACCAAGCCAGAGCGAGTGGTGGGAGTTATAGGTGCATCAGCAAGTTCTGTATCCATAATGGTGGCCAACATATTGCGTCTTTTTAAGGTAAGCCTTTCCTATTGAAGTATATATTTTTGTTGTTACTGAGGCAACGCCAATCAAATGATAGATCTACAGGGTTTTATTGAAGAAAAATTATCTTTTGATATTTTTCAGATTTTTGTATGAAAACGGATTGTATTTCTGTATAATGCAATTAAGTTTTACCTGGAGAAATGTTACAATATTGTACAACATTAATGACTTTCCAAAAATATACATGACTTAAATTAACCGTTTTTTTATTATTGTTGAACTGCAGAAATTAGATCAACTAATCCTTGCTCCACACACCTCCTTTAAACTCTTCCCAATTCTCTGACTAATTCTTTATAAAGCAAGTTATGGAACCTATATTGCCAAATCGGAATTTATCCCATCATTAGTTATCTGAGAACTTTGGGGACTAGGTTTTACTCTTTCTCCTCTGAGAACTCTAGAGAGCAATTTTGCGTGCAGGTTCTATATTTATAAAGATTTGCAAAGAAGGGATGGATGGTCAAGTCATGGCATTAAGCATTTCAGTTGAGTGGGGATGAGCATTGTTTTCTCAATTTCCATCATGCACCACCCACTAAATCAAACACATTGATTCAATAATAATCAAAATAGAATCAACAACTTTGATCAATAACAACACTTTTTCCACAAACTACGAAGATCGTATATGGAACCAAGTTGAGCTGGTGAATTTGTATGGTGTTATCACAATTTTGATAGATTATTGAGTAGATTCAAACTTTGGAATATGTCTCCTGTATTGTGTTATAGTGTGAAGAATTGCATTTCAAAACATTGAAAAAATTATTTACTATATAGTACGTTCTGGAAAATATTGTTTTGGTACTGTCTGTTATTTAATGTAATCTTGGAAGAAGCAGCACTAATATGATGTGGCTGTGTTTCAGTGTCAAAACAGGAGTGTTTCAATGTATTTTAGTACATAGCAGTTTAAATCCATGCAAATAAAAAGTTGAGTCTGTCAAGCTATATAAATTGAATTCTATGCTTATAATGTTGAACAAATGTGGATTGTTTTCTCTTGAGCATAAAAGATTGAGAGACGCAAATTATGAGAGGCATTGATAGGGTCGGAATCATTTCCCCCAGGATGCAAATGCAAAAGACTAGAGGGAATAGCTTTAAGATGAGTGGGGCAGAGTTTAAAGAAGATGTATGGGCAAAGCATTTGGCCCCTACAAAGTGTGGAGGGTGCTTGGAATGTGCTGCTGGAGGTCGTGAAGGAGGCGGATATGATGGTGACATTTAAGAAGCTTTTGGATAGGCCCATGGATATGGAGAAATTGGAGTGATATGGATCACGGGCAGGCAGATGAGATTAGTTTATTTTGGCATCATGGTCGGCACCGACATTGTGGGCTGAAGGGACTGATCTTGTGCTGTACTTTTCTATGTTCTATTAACAAAGAAAGCTTAACCTGGAAATAGAGAACATTCAGAAGCATGGGTGTGTAGTTTCAGCAGTCGGCTGCCTGGTCCAAGATTAATTGCCGATTAGTGATGGCAGTGGTTTTGATACAGGGTGATAAAGGGGATCATGATGGTCATGAAGAAAAGGTTTGAAACCATGTGGACCTGTGGAAATTAATGTCGGCTCACTTCCCAGACCATGACCAGCCCATCTTTTCATTTCATTTTCAGTGTGAAATGGGAATTTCTTTTCAACTGTCCAATCTCACCGGCTGTTCAGGATAATCTTACCATAGCTACCAAAGAAAGAGTAATAACAGTTGATTAATTCCTCAGTCACATATGTGGCAAACTTGCATCTCATTTGGGCCGTCTTCCTGTAATGTCCAGTGATTAATTTTGGGTGCAAACCACATCTTAATTTTGCATGATTATGATGCACCATTTCAGCACACCTGCTTAATATCAACTACGTATGTATCTTGTTTCCTTAATGCATTGATTGTCTGAAGTCACCTTTCCCCCAATAAATAGAAAACGGAAAGATTGCAATGATTCCAGACCTGTGTCTCAGCATTGTTCATGATCTATTCGTCAAAACACCAGCCTAAATTTGCTCTCAAAATTCTCGGGTGGCACAACGGTAATGTTGTATGTTGAATTGCACAGCGGTAATGTCAGAGATCCGAGTTTGTTCCTGACGACGGGTGCAGTCTGCACAGAGTTTGTACGTTCTCCCCTTAGACCACCTGGGTTTCCTCCAACATTCCCCAAAGACGTACGGGTTTGTAGATTAATTGACCTCTGTAGAATTGTAAGTTGTGTCACATGTGTAGGATAATGCTAGTGTATGGAGTAATCGCTGGTCAGCAAGAGCTCGGTGGGGCCTTGTTTCTGCACTGTATCTCTAAAGTCTCGAAATTCACTCTCAATTCATATCAGTAACCAAAGGCGTCTCTGTGTATGTCAGGCAATTAGATTCTGGCACTTCAAGCAAGATGAATAAAATATTTGCATCAGTGACTTCTCAGAAGAAATGAGAGTTATTTACCACAGCATTCATTTAATGTGCCTTTTCATGTGCTGTTCTTTCATCTCGGACTGATCCAATTTTCTCTACTGTCAAGTTGCTGACATAATAGGGTATCAAGGGTTACGCGGAGAATGGGGTTCAGAGGGAAAAATAGATCAGTTGTGATTGAATGGCGGAGCAGACTCTCTGAGCCAAATGGCACAATTCTGCTCCTATATCTCATGGTCGTATGGTGTAATAGCATAGCAGGAATTTGTATAAGAAACATGCATAGAACTGATTTAATCTAAGCATCTCCTGCGTGTTCCTCGGCTTTACAGGGAGTTAAGAGTTACCTGAAAGGAATCTGGAGGGAAAAATAACAAGGTTGTGTCTATCAGTAAGTGAAGACTGAGTGCACAGTGGTAACATAGAAACATAGACATAGAAACATAGAAATTAGGTGCAGGAGTAGGCCATTCGGCCCTTCGAGCCTGCACCGCCATTCAATATGATCATGGCTGATCATCCAACTCAGTATCCCGTACCTGCCTTCTCTCCATACCCCTGATCCCCTTAGCCACAAGGGCCACATCTAACTCCCTCTTAAATATAGCCAATGAACTGGCCTCAACTACCCTCTGTGGCAGAGAGTTCCAGAGATTCACAACTCTCTGTGTGAAAAAGGTTCTTCTCATCTCGGTTTTAAAGGATTTCCCCCTTATCCTTAAGCTGTGACCCCTTGTCCAGGACTTCCCTAACATCGGGAACAATCTTCCTGCATCTAGCCTGTCCAACCCCTTAAGAATTTTGTAAGTTTCTATAAGAGCCCCTCTCAATCTTCTAAATTCTAGAGAGTATAAACCAAGTCTATCCAGTCTTTCTTCATAAGACAGTCCTGACATCCCAGGAATCAGTCTGGTGAACCGTCTCTGCACTCCCTCTATGGCAATAATGTCCTTCCTCAGATTTGGAGACCAAAACTGTACGCAATACTCCAGGTGTGGTCTCACCAAGACCCTGTACAACTGCAGTAGAACCTCTCTGCTCCTATACTCAAAAGGGGGAGAGTTGCTGTATTATAGAGCCAGAAACCCAGGTTCAAACCTGACCACATGCGCTGTCTGTACGGCGTTTGCACGGCTCTCCCTGTGACCATGTGGATTTTCCCCGGGAGCTCCAGTTTTCTCCCGCATCCCAAAGACCTGCAGGTTAATTGGCTTCTGTAAATTGTCCCTAGTGTGTAGGATAGAACTAGTGTAAGGGGGATCGCTGCTTGGCATGGACTCTGTGGGCTGAATGAGTCTGCATCTGTAAAACTAAAATATGAAGGCAGCCCAATTTTGATTTGGGATGGTTACTAAATTTTGGGAAGTCACAATTTGGAGGATGAGAGAACGGAAGCATCACAACTGTGCAGAGTTGTGGAAGTGGGTCAGGTAATTAATGGAGTTGGGAAAAAAAAAAGCATTACAGTATAATAAGGTGTTGAATTTGATTGTTGAAAAAAAAAAAACCCTGGAAGGTATCTCATAAATCACCTGAAGAGTCTGCGGGAAAGTTTCTGTGCGAAAGAACCTCAACTTGAAAGTTCATGGAAGTAAGAAATATTCAGGGTGAAAAGGAAATTAAAAAAATGAAAATGCACAGTGGATGATGATATTTATTTATTTTATTCCCAAGTGTGCAATGGTTTGAATAAGATTCACTCAGACTAATAAGGTTACAATGTTATACTTGATATGATTTAGTGACCATCCCCAAAGGCTGCGTTTAACAACCTTTCCTTGAACTAATTTGCAATAGTATTTGGTTTCACATAATTAATTTTGAATGCTGCATTATATTAGAGCTGTGCAAATAAAGAATATCACAGAAATCCATATCAATGAGATTTTAATATATTTAAATGGATTAAAAATGATGACCTGATTTGGTTACATAAACAGAGCAATTGATCATTGACACTCTTTAAACATGAATAATCGGGACAAATGTTGGAAGATTGACACATAATCTTAAGATAATTATCACTTAGATTTTCATGGGAATGGATTTTCATCCAGAAATGTGGAATGTCAATTAAAATACTTCATATTGAGAGCTTTCTGCTGTGATTTAAAAAAATAAATACCAAGAGCTTCCTACAAGGTGAAACTGAGTAGCTCAAATGACAATGATGAGTTTAGTTTAGAGATACTACTTGGAAACGGGCTCTTCGGCCCACCGAGTCCATGCTGACCAGCGACCACCCCCCGGACAATAACATTATCCTGCACACTAGGGATAATTTACAATATTTACTGAAGCCATTTAACCCTACAAACCTGTACGTCTTTGGAGTGTGTGAGGAAACCGGAGCACCAGGGGAAAACCCACGCGGTCGCTGGGAGAATGTACAAGCCACCACTTGTAGTCAGGATGGAACCCGGCACTGTAAGGCAGCAACTCTACCACTGCACCACCGTACCACCCACACAGTCTTCAGACTGAAGGAGGGTCTGGACTCCAAACATCATCCATATTTTATTCTCCAGAGATGTGGCCTGACCCGTTGAGTTACTCCAGCACATTGCTGTGCTTCTTTGCTCGCATTCCCACCGACCTCGGTCTCCGACACCAATCTCTCCATGAACCCTCAGTTGTCTAGCTCTGATGATGTACCTGGCCACATTCTCAAAACCAGCATGGCCCTACTGTGTAGGGTTCTTTGCGGACATAGGCAACCGTTCATTATGATGTTCTGTGGTCCCCGCCTGCTTCAGAAGGACGTCTGCAATACCGGCGACCGGGAAGAGCAAGGGACTTGTGTCAATGATAACCAGTAGCACTCGTGTCCAGTTGATGAAGTACTTCAAGAGGTTGATTATGACACAAATCAACACATGTCTCGGTAAAGATCTGGACCAACTCCAATTCTCCTTTTGCCACAGTGTGCAATGCTGTGGACAGGCCATCAATCAGGGAAGGATGCAATCCTGCTGGCTCTCCACTCTATGCTGGACCACTGAATGGAGTGAATTGTAGTGGGTCCAGATCGTTGCTGAGGCAAGAGGCCGAGCACGCAGACTGGATGTAGTCTCCAGTGGTGGAGCAATGCTGAAGAACACCGCGACTACACTAAGCCTGGCCAACCCTGCAACAACGCCAGGACAACGGGCCTTCATTGTCAGGTCAAGAACCCTGCATTTCCAACAACTGGGACTTGAAAATGGCACCAAGCTGTATCTGTATACTGTGTCAGTGTACTACTGCTATTTACTTGTACTGTTTCTGAGATGCTTATCTAAGGTGTCTAAGTGCTTATGTACTGAACCATATACAAAGATGAATTTCACTATACCTCGGTACATGTGACAAAATACCATACTGGTTTACAAAATAAGAAACACAGTGCTGGAGTAACTAAGTGGGTCAAGCAGCATCTGTGGAGAACATGGATAGGTGACGTTTTGAGTCGGGACACTTGAAATTAATTGTGCTGTGGGGGTGGAAGGGGAGAAATCTGGAGGATAGCAGAGACAAGACATAGAAACAATACCAGTGCACCAATATAGGTGCAAGAGTAGGCCCTCTGGCCCTTTGGCCCTTCGAGTACACCGTTCCTGCTTTCTCCCTAAATCCCTTGATTCTGTTAGCCCTAAAAGCTATTTCTAACTCTCTCTTAAATACCTCAGCTTGGCGAGTGATAGGATACAGGTGAAGGGAGCAGGGGTTTTGAAAGGCAGATAGTTAGACGAAGTCCAGAGATGAAAAGGAAAAGGTGTGAGAAGGATAGAAGAGATATGAATTGTGAAGCCAGAGAAAGAAATGTCAGGGGCAGGGGAGAATTGGGTGTCAGTTCAGTTACTCAACATTAGCAAGACCAAGTATAGAATAGTAGAATAGTTTATTTATTGTCATTGTAACATGGACCATGTACAACGAAATTTAAAATGTCAGCCAGTCAGTGCAGCATTCAAACATTTCTAAAAGCTAACGATACATACACGGTAGAATAATAAAGATAAACAACTAAATAAATATCACAAACACAGCACGCATGCACACCCAACCCTCCATCCTTCTGTCGATTTCACAGTTACCACAGTCCCTTAGTCTGTATCGCCCCTGCTTTCCTTGGCGGCTACATTTAGTGCCTTTATAGCAGTGGGGTAAAAACTGTTTTTGAGTCTGTTTGTCCTTGTCCTTGTAGGTCTGTACCGTCTGCCTGACGGCAACAGTTCAAACAGGGAGTGTCCGGGGTGGGAAATGTCCTTTATGATACTCTGGGATTTTTTGGTGCAGCGGGAACTGTGTAAGTCCTCCAAGGTAAGGAGAGGGCAGCCGACAATCCTCTGGGCGTTGTCAATGGCCCTCTGGAGCGCTTTCCTCTGAGCCGCTGTGCAGCTGGTGTACCACACGCATACACAGTATGTTAGTATGCTCTCAATGGAGCACCGATAAAAGGACAGCAGCAGTCTCTGAGTGATGTATCTATCTGTCTTTACTGGTGGGATGGCAGCAAAAGGTTTTGGACGTTCAAACCTCTGATCTGTTCTGGACCTCCGCTCATTAATGTAATTACAAAAAAAAGCTTGCCAATGTCTCTGTTTCCTCAGAGGTCTGAGGAGATTTGGTATGTCGCCAAATATTCCATCAAACTTCCACAAGTGTGCGGTGGAAAGCACCAAGGTCTCGTTCAGGAATTCAGGAACTTGAGAATGAATGAGGCTGCAGGAAGTGGTGGACAACATCCGGTCCATCACAGGTACTGACCCCTCCACCTGTGAAGGGACCTACAGGAAGCAATGCCTCAAGAAGGCAGTTAATATTATCAATGATCCACATCACACCCTAGCCACACTCTCATCTCACTGCTACATTTGGGAAGAAGATACAGGAGCCTAAGAACTGTTACCTCCAGGTACAAGAATAACAATTTCTTACTATCAACCACCAGGTCTTGAATCTCCCTGCGTAACCCTAACCACAACCCTACGGACCTTGCAATAATACTGTTGAGCCACAAACTTTGTCTTTTATACTATCAAAGTCTAGTTTACTTAGAATAACTGAATGTATTGTGTCTATTTACAGTTGCTACGGCTAATATGCCTGTAAAGTTGCAGTAAGTAACAATTTCATTGTTTGGATTCGCATCCAATGCATTTGACAAATATGTTCATAACTTCTAGGCCATTCGGCCCATCAAGTCTACTCCATCATTCAATCATGGCTGATCTATCTTTCCCTCCTAACCTCATTCTCCTGCCATCTCCCAATAACCCCCGACACCTTTACGAATCAATAGCCTGTCAAACTCCATGTTAAAAATATCCATTGACATGGCCTCCACAGCCGTCTGTTGTACTTAATTAAACACTTGAACTGATATTACACTTTAATGGCAAAGCATGACACTTTGCAGTGCTAATTTATAAATAACTTGCACACTAACCCACTGTTTTGGAAATAAGCACAACTGTTTGCATCTCGGTTGAACAAGGAATAAATATTCTCAGGAGGAGCAAGGAACTGCCGATGCAGATGTTTATAACAAAAGACACAAAGTGCTGGCGTAACTCAGTGGGTCAGGCAGCGTCTCTGGAGGACATGGACAGGTGACACAGCGGATAAATGTTCAGGATGTGTAGGATGAGGTTGCAGATGCAGTTTTATACCAAAGACAGACACAAAGCACTGGATTAACTCAGCATGTCAGGCAACGCCTTTGGATAAATGTTCATTCCACATTGAGCTTTGCTCTCCTTCCTTTTAACTTGAGGCGGCAGGGAAAAGTGGAGAGGTTTCTCATTCTATATTATTGATAAATATTAAAATTATCCTTATGGAATTGGAAAACAATTTTAATCAATTAATGAGATCCAAGTTTTTGGCAAAGCTGCGGAATGAATATACTTCATTCCTATGAGAATCAGCATCAAATCTACATTTTACCTCTTATTCAATTTGCTTGAGACCAGAATTTTCATAGTTCAACACATCAGGACGTCCCCTCGATCAATAACAACACTTCCTGAACTACTGGTCACAGTTTGAAGTGTCCGTAATTGGCTCAGTACCAATGCAACTCGGAAATATTTTGCTGACTGCTGCTTCAGAATAATGATTTCCTTTCCTTCCAAATACATTCTGGTTGCTGCAAATGTGATCTTTGTTCAAAGCCATTTTTGACTTGTATGTAAAGTGAATGGTGTCCATAATTTTTTTTATTTTTTTTTGAAAGAGAAGGCAGCGTTTGTTTGTACCTAATGTTTTGTGTTTAACAAAACATTAAAGCATTGTTCTGTGGAGTTGCTGGCAGGTTGAATGACAATCCCTATAAGCAGCCTCCTTGGGTGAGCCCTTGAAGTCAGGAGTTGTTCAGCATCTGCCACTTGTTGCAGTCATGGACATGTTTAAAGAGGTCTGGAAAGCATGAAGCAGTCCTATAAAGATAGCAAAAGCCAGCAGAAATCAATCCCGAAATAAAAAAATAACAAGGGCGCATAGCCTTAAGGTGAGAGGAGGTTGTGGGGAGAACTGAGAACAGTATATATAATTGAGAGGTAGATGATCTGAAACTCTTTCCCAGAATGGAAACTATGAAAACTAGAGGGCATCGCTTTAAAGTGAGAGAGTCAAAGTTTAAAGGAGATGGTCAGGGAAAGTATCTTTTTACTTTAAAACCCAGATGGTTTTGAGTAACTGGAATGCATTGCTTCAGGGTAGTAGTGGAGGCAGATACGATAGTGGCATTTAAGAGATGGCACAGTGGCGCAGCGGTGGTGTTGCTGCCTTCGAAGACCCGGGTTCCATTCTGACTGCGGGTGCTGTCTGTACAGAGTTTGCACGTTCTCCCTGTGACCTGTGTGAGTTTTCTCCCACGTTCCAAAGACATGTAGGTATGTAGGTTAATTTTACTTCTGCAAATTGTCGCTTGTGTGTAGAAAGGAACTAGTGTGCGGATGATGGCCAGTCGAAGTGGACTAATGGGCCTGTTTCCACGCTGTATCTCTGAACTAAACTATAACGACTTTTCAAGTTCAAGTTTGTCACATGCACCAATTAAGGTACAGTGATATTTGAGTTAACAAACAGCCATACTGAATGAAAACAAAAATACACATAACAATTAGCACATAAAATAAAATTTAACATAAACATCCACCACAGTGGAATCAACACTCCTCACTGTGATGGAAGGCGATAACTTTCAGGCATCATCCTCGTTGTTCACCCGTGGTCGGGGCCTTGGGCCTTGAACCTCTGCACTTGCCGCTGCCGATGGTTCGCTGTTCAAGTCCTCTCGTCTGGATGACCGAAACGTCCGGCATCGGGATGGATCGGAACACTCCGCGGCATGGAGCTCCAGAGTCGGCCTCTTCTTACCGGAGACCGCTGCTTCACGGTGTTAAAGTCCACAGGCCCCGCAGTCGGAGCTCCTTCACTGGCGATCCTCGGCAAAAGATCCCATGCTCCGTGTTGGTAAATCCACGCCATACCCGCGGCTTGAAGCTTCGGCCGGACTCTAGGAAAGGCCTCGCCACTCCACGTTGTTAGACCGTAGGAGGGGATGGAGATGCGACACGGAGAAAAATCGCATCTCCATCGAGGTAAGTGTCTGTAAAAGGCTGTCCTGGGTATCAAGCTCCAACATAGCAGTGCTGAAATGATATAAAGTTACACAATGAATTACATTGTGGATCCTCTCAATGCTGATGAGCACGGAATCTGGGGCAGGGCAATGTGGCGTGGGTGAGTGAATAGGACTTTTAATGTAATCCTTGCTCTGCAAGATAGAGTGATTGAACATTTCGAAGAATATCCTATATTTGTTTTAGAACGATGGCTTACTGCAGTAGCTTAACATGAAATAAAATTATAATGGGGCGATAGGGACAGGAAATAACACAGTACACATTTCAAATTTTAATTATGGATCCAACAGTTCTGTAAGATGAAAAGATATAAAATGTTACACTTGTCTTCTTTGGTCAGGATAATGAGTATTGCGATCGTATTGGTTTGTAGGTTAATGGGTCTCTGTAAATAGTCCCTAGTGTATAGGAAGTGGGTGTGTGGGATAACACAGAATTAGAGTGAATAGGTGAGCGATGGGTTGGCATGGGTTTGTAGGCCTAAGGGCCTGTTTCCATACTGTATCACTAATCTAAACTAAACCAAACCTCTTCTACAGTCCTAAGCTTAAGTCAAGATATGAAGTCCTATCATAGTTTCTCGTCATACCGTTGCTTTAGGGAGATTAGACTATCAACCTATATTTCATAATTTATGTCACTCCCTTAGCCTCTTTTCTGAACGGGTTTACCGGTAACTTATCAATGTTTTGAGCAGTGGGTCCTCTCTTCCAACCAAGCATCAGATACTTTCAGCAAACAAAGCAGTTTAATCAGTCATATTTTTAAATGAAGCAAATTTCAAATCTGAGGAGTAATTTCTACAAAGGTTATGATCTACAAATGATTCCAGCTGCTCTACATCGGTGAGACCAAGCGTAGGCTTGGCGATCGCTTCACCCAACACCTCCGCTTGGTTCACAATAACCAACCTGATCTCCCGGTGGCTCAGCACTTCAATCCCCCTCCCATTCCAAATCCAACCTTTCTGTCCTGGGCCTCCTCCATGGCCAGAGTGAGGCCCACCATAAATTGGAGGAGCAGCACCTCATATTCTGCTTGGGCAGTTTACACCCCAGTGGTATGAACATTGACTTCTCCAATTTCAGGTAGTCCTTGCTTTCTCCTTCTCTTCCCAGCTCTCCCTCAGCCCACTGTCTCCGCCTCTTCTTTTATTCTTCCCGCACCCCCCCCAACCCTCACATCAGTCTGAAGAAGGGTCTCGACGTGAAACGTTGCCTATTTCCTTTTCTCCATAGATGCTGCCTCACCCGCTACGTTTCTCCAGCATTTTTGTCTACCTTCGATTTATAGACCGTTGACATTGAGGGCTAGAAGCACCGTCGACGGCACATGCGTTGCACATACTTTTGCATGTGATGTACTGCGGAGAGGCAGGGGTTATTATGCCTACCGAAGAGATCGATCTCTTAAGTAGGCATAATTCTCCCATGCATTTACTATTAATATTTAATAATTACCATTTTATAATTTTAGTCAGGGAAGCACTGCCTATCTTGATGGTACGTGCCTGGTCTGTACGGAGTTTACACATTCCCTCTTGTGACTGCATGGGTTTTCTCTGGGTGCTCCGGTTTCATCCCACATTCCAAAGGCTTGCCAGTTTGTTGGTTAACTAGTTTCCATAAATTGTCCCAGGTGTGTAGGATAGAACTATTGTATGAGTGATTGCTGGTCAGCATGGACTCGATGGGCTGAACGGCCTGTTTCCACGCTGCAAATTTAACTTAAATCAGCAGGAAAACCCTTCTGTAGTTACAATCGATCCTATCCCTTATTCTGGAGGTACAGCATGGATACAGGCGCTTCGGCCCACCAAGTCCATGTAAACCATTCACATTAGTTCCATGTTATCCCGCTTTCTCATCAACTCCCTGCACACGCGGGGCCACTTGCAGAGGCCAATTAGTTGCAAACACGCAAGTCTTCGGGATGTGGGAGGAAACTTGAGCACTCAGGAGAAACCCACTCGGAAACTGAGAACGTGCAAACTCCACAGAATCAGCACCCGTGGTCAGGATTGAACCTGGATATCTGGCATTGTGAGCCAGCCACTCTGCCAACTGTGCCACAATGTTGTCGTATTGTTGCTCAGGAAAGAGTTGTCAAATAGGTTACACGGTCAATATTTCAATTTGGATTCAAAGGGGCAAATGCAGATGAACCTTTGGCACTGATGCTCTTGTTATCAGAAATGGAGATTCACTGTCAACCTGTATTTAGTTTGACGAATTGGATTGAGTGGATTGATTTGGGGGGTAGCACAGGTTTGATGGGATGAATGGTCTTTGCTTGCGTGATAACAAATGTGAGATTAATGAACTCATTGAAACCTGCTGGATAATGAAAGGCCTAGATAGAGTGGATGAGGAGAGGATGTTTCCACTAATGGGAGAATCTAGGATCTGAGGGCACAGCCTCAGAATAAAAGGATGTACCTTTAGAATGGAGATGAGGAGGAATTTCTTTAGCCAGACGGTGGTAAATCTGTGGAATACATTGCCACAGACGGCAGTGGAGGCCAACATTGGATATTTTTAAAGTGCAAATTGATAGGTTCTTGATCAGGAAGGGTGTCAAAAATTATGGGGAGAAGGCAGGAGAATGGGGTTGAGAAAGAAAAATATATCAACCATGATTGAATGGTGGAGTAGCCTCGATGGGATGAATGGGCTGAATCTGCTCCAATGTCATGGTTTTATGGCCTAATGTACCATACCTTTGTCGTATTCATATGTGAGATGTGGGCATTGCTGGCGGGGCCAGGATCTATTGCCCTTGAGAGCGTGGTGATGAATTGCTGCCTTTGGCAGTGTGTTTTATGAAGGTGATGCAGAGAAATGCATGACCTTGACTCGATAAGCTGTTTCCAAGTCAAGGTGGCATGTGGATCCAAGGTGAGTTTACAATTGGTGGTATTCAGACAAACTTCCTGCCCTTGTTCTTGTTTTAGTTTAGTTTTTTAATTTGGTTTAGTTTAGAGATGCATTGTGGCAACAGGCCCTTCGGCCCACCAAGCCCCTACTACTAGTTCCATGTTAACCCAGTTTTGCATCCTCCACACTGGGAACAACTCACAGAAGCCAGTTACAACTGTTGTATGTCTGGACCCTTCTTCAGACCCGAAACAAAACATCCTGAAAGTTCTTCCAGCACTTTGTGTTTTGCACACGATGCCAGCATCTGCAGTTCTTTGTGTCTCCAACTTAAGGTATAGTGAAGGGTTAAGCATGCTGATGTTAGGACAGCCTCGGTGAGGATGGTGGGTATCCCACCTTGGACTACGTTGGTGAACCAGCTGGATTTTAATGACATTTTGGTGATTTCATGGGCACCATTACCCTTTATAGACTAAGTAAAGTTCCAAATGACTCAATAAATTTAATTTATAATTCCCCAGCTGTTAATCTCTGATTTGTCCCTGGATGTCTGATGCTCGTACACATGGAGCCTACTGAGTATGTTGGTGTACGTCCCATTCATGTTCTGATGGCATCTTCAAAATTCTAGTGGGCATGTGTCATAAATGAGAGGAGCAGAATGAGGCCTTTCGGCCCATCACGGCTACTCCATCATTCAATCATGGCTGATCTATCTTTCCTTTTCAACCCCATTCTCCTGCCTTCTCCCTTAATCCCTGACACTCTTACTAATTAAGAATATGTCAATCTCCGCCTAAAAAATAGCCATTGACTTGGCCTCCACAGACGTCTGCGGCACCTAATTAAACACTTGAACTGACATTACACTTGCATGGCAAAGCATTACACTTTGCAGCATTAATTCATAAATAACTTCTACATCGACCCGATTTTGAAATTATGGCTGATCCATCTTTACCTCTCAATCCCATTCCCCTGCCTTCTTCCCGTCACGTCTGAACATTGTTGGTCTTTGTTCTGGGGTTGAGGCCAGGTTTAGTTTGGTTGGTACAAGGCAGCTTGAGCTTCCCTTGACAGGGAGACTGAGCTATCTACGTTCCACCAGATAAATCCTCTTTTGAGGAGAGTTTATTTTCGCTACAATCAACTCTGCATTCTCCATTTGCCCCCACGACTGACCCCCATCCACACACCAAAACCCTCTTATCTGATTGTCTGAGTTTAGTTTATTGTCACGTGTACCGAGGCACTGTGAAAAGCCTGTGTTGCATGCTAACCAGTCTGCGGAAAGACAATAGAGGATTACAATCGAGCCATCCACAGTGTACAGATACATGATAATGGGAATAACGTGAATAATGCTTAGTGCAAGATAAAGGCAGTGAAGTATGATCAAAGATAGTAAGGGGATCTCCGATGTGTCAACTCGGCAGTCTTCCTCTGAAAGCATCTTCCCTGTACCTCTGCACCCAAGTCATACCAATCTCCCCCCAACCACACCTACTTCCCCTCCACACTCATACCCATCTTCCTCATTCATTTCCAATTCTCCACAAATAGCCCTTCCCTCCTCTCGCTTCCGTGGCCCCACCCTGTCTCTCCTCCTCGCCCGGCCTCCGTCTCCTCCGTCTCCCACCCCCCGTCCCCTCTACCCAACCCCCCCTCCCCATCTCCCCTCTCCCCATCCCCCCCCCCCACCCATCCCCCCCCCCCCCCCCCCCCCCCGTTCACCCCTCCCTACCGCACTCCGTCTGCAAGTAGCAACTATGGACAAACCTCTGAATGAAGTCCAGGACATAAGATCGGTCACATCTTCAGGGTGATGGGGATCATACTTTAGGTGGTAGTGTTTAATACAAAAACCTACAGTGCCAGGTAACCACAGGTCAATATGACTACGGAGTTCTTTTATAATCTGTACATTCTCCCCGTGATCTACGAGGGTTTTCTTTAAAAATGAACAGGTAATGTGAACCAGAGTGGGAGCTGAAGTTTAAGCAAAATCATGTCCTGGGGCCTTTCCACTGTCAGAGTGTGGCCCAATGCAAATTGGGGGAACAGCACCTCATATTTATTGGGCAGCTTACAACAGCGGTATTTTGATTTCAATTAACTTAATTTAATTCACAGAAACAGGCCATCTCGACCCTTCTAGTCCGTGCCGAACACAAATGATAGTTGCAATATACCTGCAAGACCATAACCCTGATTCCGAACCTCCATGAATTATCCATTTATTTTTAAATGATAAAACGAACCTGCCTCCACCACCTTCACTGGAAGCTCATTCCACACAGCCACGACTCTCTGAGTAAAGAAGTTCCCCCCTCATGTTACCCCTAGGTTCAGTCCCTTAATTCTCATGCATGTGGTTTGAATCTTCCCCTACTCTCAGTGCCCACGAACTCTGTCTATCAATCCATTTTAAAAACTCTATCAAGTTTAACCTTCTGTATCCAAAGAATAAAGTAACTTGTTCAACCTTTCTCCGTGACCTAGTTGCTGAAACCCAGGTTTTCTCTCGGATGCCCAGGATAGAAAGGTCAATTTTGGGAATGGGAATGGCGAGCTGAATTGTACACCATACTCCAGAAGTGGCCTCACCAATGCCTTGTACAATTTTAACATTACCTCCCAACTTCTATACTCAATGCTCTGATTTATAAAGGCCAGCACACCAAAAGCTTTCTTTACCACCCTACCTACATGAGATTCCACTTTCAGGGAACTGTGCACAGTTATTCCCAGATCCCTCTGTTCACCTACATTCTTCAATTCCCTACCATTTACCATGTAACTTCAAGTAACACTTGCTTTCGCTCTCTCTCCATCCCTCCCCCGCCCTAGTTCTCACTGTCCTTCTGATTAATTTTACTGATTGTATGCCTCCTTGTCACCTTCCATTCAGCTAACAATGAACCATTTTACATTTCCTTATCATCGTCTGCTTTGAACTGTCGTTTTCACACCTTACCCCTCCATATCTCTAGACTCCCTCTCCTCTGACTCTCAGTCTGAAGAAGGGTCTTGATCCAAAATATCATCCATTCCCTCTCTCCAGACATGGCGCATGTCCCGCTGAGTTACTCCAGCAATATGTGTCTATCTTCCATGTAAACCAGCATCTGCAGTTCCTTCCTATACAATGCGGAGATTGACAGATTTGGTAAGTTGCAAAATTGTCCTTGGTGCTACCGTGCGGGCTGATAGCTGGTCGGCATGGACATGGTGGGCCAAAGGCCCTGCTTCCGTGCTGTATCTCTAAAGTCTAATAGTCTATGTTTAGAAAGGAGATGAGAAGGCGTTTCTTTAGTCACAAGGTGGTGAATCTGTGGAATACATTGCCACAGACGGCAAGTCATTGGGGTTTTTTTTTTAAAGTGTAGTTGAGCAGATTCTTGATTAGTAAGGATCTCAAAAGTTATGGGGAGAAGGCAGGAGAATGGAGTTGAGAGGGAAAGGAAGATCGGCCATGATTGCATGGTGGAGTAGACTCGATGGGCCGAATGGCCTAATTCGGCACCCATGAAGTTCCAATCTACTTTCCGTACCATTTTTTTTCAGATCTATTGAAATTATGCCAGGTGACTGGGAGAATTTAAAATTCCTGCATTATATTGTTCTTGGTAAGAACACAGCATGTATTCTTCTTTTGCCGAACTCAGCTGTTAAGATCACAAGGTGTAATTGATGTAATTAATCACAGCCTCGTGCAATTGCAGGACACTTGCTCTTTGACACATCCGGAGGTTTATCCGAGAATAATTGTTTTTTTGGAGCTTTGCGGCTGCTTTTAAATACCTGGCTACTCCGAGGTCAGGCAAGCCACTGGGGAATTGGGAATTGTGGACTCAGCCTAGACCATCACACAAACCAACCTGCCTTCACTCAACGCCTTTGCTCAGTCCGCCTGGATCTACTTGATCTCCCGGTTGCCAAACACTTTCATTCCCTTTCCCATTCCCACACTGACCTTTCTGCCCTGGGCCTCCTCCATTGTCAGAGTGACGCCAAATGCAAATTGGAGGAGCTTTCAACCCAGTGGTATGAATCCTGATTTCTTGAACTTCAAGTAACCCCGGCATTTCCTCTATCTGAATCCCTCCCCCACCCAAGTCATACCAAAGTTGTCTTGTTGAGTCTCATTGTCTGTGCTCATTCTCACCTAGCACTCAGCTAACAATGGCTTGTTTCCTTTCTCATCGTTACTTTTTTGCATAGCTTTCATTCATTTGTTCTATATCTCTCTACATCACCATCTATAACTCTAATTTCCCTTTCCCCTGACTCAGTCCGAAGAAGGGTCTTGACCCGAAACGTCACCTATTGCTTTCTTCCAGAGATGCTGTCTGACCCGCTGAGGTACTACAGCTGTTTTTCCCTTCCATTGACTCCATTTATACCTTACAATGCCTCAGCAAAGCCAGCTGCACAATCAAGGATGAGTCACACTCTGGCCACTCCTTCTTCTCCCCTCTCCCATCGGGCAATAGGTATAGAAGTATGAAAACTCACATCTCCAGATTCAGGGACAGTTTCTTCCCTGCTGTTATCAGACAACTGAACTATCCTTCCACAACTAGAGCGCAGTCCTGAGCTACTATCTACCTCATTGGAGACCCTTGGATCTTTGATCGGAATTTACTGTCTATCTTGCACTAAAAGTTTTTCCCTTGTGTATCTGTACAATGCGAATGGCTTGATTATAATCATGTATTGTCTTTCCGCTAACTGGGCAATACACCACAAAAGCTTTTCATTGAACCTCGGTACACGTGACAATAAATTAAGCTAAACTAACTGATTGACTTTTTTTTTGGTCGTTGTTTCTGTAACAAAGTAAAATATCTAATATAATAAAATATTTAATACAATAAAATTATCTTGGAATCAAACAGACACCTAGTAATTGAGCACAAGTTGGAGGGAAAGAATGGATTCCAATATTGAGTTTCCATCTCACTAGCATTATCCTGACATTTTGAGCAGGGTGGGTGAACTGGTTATGGTCTAAAATGATGACCGAGGCATTACATTGAAAACATTGTTATGATCTTGTGCTTAGCTTCAAGATGCTGCCTGCACACCATCCTCCCACTCCACCCTCCCCTCCCCTGCCCTGAACCAAATAATGGGTGTGAATCTTGTGTTCAGTCACTCTTGAATTGGTTAACAGGCTATCTTTAATCAGACTTTACTGGCCTTGAACTAAACATTTTTCCATTTATCATGTATCTGTTCATTGTGGATGTCTCGATTGCAATCAAGTATTGTCTTCCCGCTGACTGGTAAGCATGCAATAAAATCTTGCCACTGTACCTCGGTACATGTGACAAAAAAACAAACTGAACCAAAGAAAAGGCAGCTGCAAGAAAATGGGATAATGGAAAAGTTAAAATACATTTTCTTATAGCTACTAAATGTCTTTTTTTCTAAGTGGCCTGGATACTTCCTAATTTTTTTTCTCTGTCAGTTCTATGTCAGAAAGCAGCTCTTTACTTGGGCAGCAGGTATCCTGGAATAAAAACAAAAAGTACTGGAAACACTTGGTAAGTCAGGCAGCATCTGTGGAGAGGGTAACCGATTTAACATTCCAAGTTGGATGTGCTCGTTCACCCGCTGAGTGTTTCCAGCTTTTTCTATCTTTGTTCTGTTCTGCATTTTTATTGCTTTTAATTGCCTTAAGATGTTAATAGACAATAGACAATAGGTGCAGGAGCAGGCCATTTTGCCCTTCGATGCCATTCAATGTGATCATGGCTGATCATCCCCAATCAGTCTCCCCATATTCCCAGACTTCGCTATTTTTAAGAGCCCTATCGAGCTCTCTCTTGAAAGCATCCAGAGAACCTGCCTCCACCACCCTCTGAGGCAGAGAATTGTACAGACTCACCACTCTCTGTGAGAAAAAATGTTTCCTCGCCTCAGTTCTAAATGGCTTACTCCTTATTCTTTAACTGTGGCCCCTGGTTCTGGACACCCACAACATATAACCATATAACAATTACAGCACGGAAACAGGCCATTTCGGCCCTTCTAGTCCGATCCAAACACTTATTCTCCCCTAGTCCCATCTACCTGCACTCAGACCATAACCCTCAATTTCTTTCGCGTCCATATACCTATCCAATTTATTTATTGGGAACATGTCTCCTGCCTCTAGCGTGTCCAAGCCCTTAACAATCTATATTCTATATTCAGGATTCAAATTGTGTTAAGGGTCTATACAGCAGGGCCTGTTGTCGGGCGACGCCGTGAAGCCTGTTGCCGGGCCCATGCCTAATTGGAGAAGGGAAGCATTTTATTGCATTGACTAGGGAGGCATAGTGGCGCAATGGTGGAGTTCGATCCTGACGTGGGTTTGATCCTGACTCGTGGTACTGTCTGTACAGAGTGTGCATGTTCTCCCTGTGATTGTATGGATTTCCTCTGGGTACTCCGGTTTCCTCTCATACCCCAAAGATTTACAGGTTTGTAGGTTAATTGCTCCGTTAAAAATTGTGAATTTTCTCTAATGTGTAGGATAGTGTTAGTGTCCTTGGTCAGCATGGACTTGGTTGGCAGATTGGCCTGTTTCCAACCTGTATCTCTAAAGGCCAAAGTCTAAAAGGGCCTAGATTGCCCTGCATAGAACCAGCATACTTTGAATGGGCTAAGTGTCCTGTCTCTGCCTTACAAATTACTTCATTAATTGATTCTATTTATTAATGTATCAATGTCTTGAGGATTGATGACTTTACACAGTAGACACAGTAGGTAACTGTGCAAAGTTGTCATATGAAATATGAGTAGGCAAATGTGAATAGATTGGATGGGGCTTCTTGGTTGGGCCAAAGGGCGTGTTTCCATGCTGTACCACTGTATAACCCATGGAATTGGCTTAATTACCAAGTGCAGTAAATATGGGCATAGATGCAATCTTTATAGTTGTACTATCAATATTGATAACCAGTGCCAGTAATCATGCCTTCATTAGAGATCTTTGAATCACATAAAGTGCTCCATTATTTCATTAACTCAGATATTTAACAGTTCTATTTTGCAATTGTTGGTTGCCAAAATGAAAGGCTGGGCATGATTCCATAGTCACTGCGTCTTGTCATTTTGCATTGAACTCAGTTTAAAATTATGACCTAGATCTTCCAATAAAATCTTGCTGCTCTACCATATTAAACCATGTATTTTATTTTATTTGTTTCTGTTGATTTGAAGGGCATCTTTCGACTTGGCCTCATTGGCTAATTTCTTTGGTCTGTTTTAAATAATGTTATCAAAGAAGCTCCCTTAATATCTTTTTGGTTTTTTGTTTATTTAGTTATGTTAAAAGTGTATTTTTTTGTGTTTTTTGGTGTTTTTATGTGGGGGAAGAGGGCACGGTGCGGGGGATACCGTACTTCAGCCGCTTCCTGGTGAGGACGCGACTATTATTCGAGTCGCGTCCTCCCCCCCCCCCCCCCCCACAGCGGCCTACCTACCTGGATTGGCGCGGCCTTTCCTGCCGGGATCGACCGGAGCTCCAGCAGTGGCGGGACAGCGCTGGAACATCGCGGGGCTGGCGATGCCTTACCGGGGGTCGCCGTCTGGAGCCCGGAGTGCTGGACCTGCTGCACCAACATCCTGGAGCTGCGGTTTGCGGAGCTCCCAACGCGGGCGGCGCTGACTAACAACGCGGGGTCCTGCGACTCTGCCCAGCTCGGCCTGTGGACTCAGGAGCTGCAGACTCCGGCAGCGGGAGGCGGCTGACCAGGAGGTCCGGGCCGCTGAGGAGGAGGATGCTCACCGTCGGGGTTCGGCGTCAGCGTTCCACCAGCCCGGCGTGAGGGCCTGAACATCGGGCCACCCGGGGCGGCGACTGCGGGTGCTCGGAAGGCCCCGACCACGGATGGACACGGAGGGGAGGCTGGCTGGACTATGGTGCCTTCCTCACCTGGGTGCCATTTATGTTATGTTGTGTTGTGGACTTTCTGTGTTTGTGCTTTTGTTAAATTTTTAATTCAATTTCAATTTTATTTTTAATATGTTTTATTATTTATTTATTATTTATTTTTATTATTTTTCTTGTGATTTTTTTTTAATGATACTGCCTGTACGGGAAATTTATTTCGTTGTCTCAAAGTGAGGCAATGACAATAAAATTTGAATACAAGAATACAAGAATACAATAGGTGTCCACTAGGTGACCATTCAATGACCACTAGGCAAATTGGTTAGGAAGACAATAGCAAGAAGCTGGTGCTCAAGAGTACATGAATAGTGTTACAATTGGGTTTTGGATGGGATCACCCCTGAAATCTTGGTCTCCATGGTTCCTCATGGGAGGAATAGATTGCGTAGAGACATAAAATCTCTTGCCCATAGTAGGGGAATCGCAAACCAGAGTACCTAGGCTTAAGGTGAGGGAAGAAAGATTTAAGAGGAACCTGAGGGGTTACTTTTTCACACAAAGGGTGGTGGGTGTACGAAATGAGCTGCCGGAGTTAAGGCAGGTACTATTCCAATGATTAAGAAACATTTAGACAGGTACATGGATAGGAGAGGTTTAGAGGGATATGGGCCAAACGCAAGCAGGTGGGAGTAGTGCCGTTGGTCGGTGTGGGCAAGTTGGGCCAAAGAGCCTGTTTCCATGCTGTATGACTCCATGACTCTATCTCTAAGGAGAAATAGGATTAGAAGTGCAAATGATTTCTCGGACAAGTGTTTAGATCCATTTGAAGATAGACACAAAATGCTGGAGTAACTCAGCGGGCCAGGCAGCATCTCTGGATAGGAATGGGTCCATTTGATCAGGTTTACCAAAATAAGTTTATAATAAGTGACATTTTGTGGAATGAGAGAGCATTTGAATTATGCTTGACATTTTTTAAAGGTCTTGATGGATTGAATGCTGAGAGTGTTTCTCCCAGCAGGAGAATTCAGACAATTTTAATGTAAGGAAGACAAGAGACGGAAGATGCTGTAATCTGGAGGAACTTAGCAGGTCGGGCGGCATCTGGGACGGGTGATGTTTCAGTCTGAAGAAGAGTCCTGGCCATTCCCTCCCCGGGTGCTTCCTGACCCACTGAGTTCGTCCAGGCCCAGGGTAAAGGATCTGCCATTAGGACTGAATTGATTAGAAACTACTTCACACAGAAGGTTGTCATTCTTTTTCCAACAAGACTCTGGATTTCAAAGCAGCAATGAATTATTTGCAGAGTTATGCAACATGGAAATCCATTGGGAAAGTTAGAATTAAGCTTAAAGATCAATTATGATTTTATCGAGTGGTGGGGCAGGATAGAGAAGCCTCCCAGCCTATCATGCTCTGATTCCTTGGGTTCAACTGAGGACAACTGAGGTTAATGATTATATCATTAATGTTCTAATCAATTGACAAAGCAATCTCAAAGGATGCTTGGCTTGCTCTTGGTCCCATGGATGATTTTAATTCACGTTGAAAGACTGTGTTCAAATCAGACAAGTGTTTTGATCAGAGATAGACACATGGAGTAACTCAACGGGTCAGGCAGCATCTCTGGAGAGAAAAATACTTTTTGTATCAGGATCCTTTTTCAGATTGAAACTAGGGGGGTGGGGTTGGGGTTGTGAGGGGGAGGAGATGAAGAGTTGGGAGTGAGAAAATACCAAGACCAATCGGAGCCAGCATCGAATAACCTTGGGCAGGGCATTGCCTGTTGGTCTATTGTTGGCTAAGGAAGGTGGAATCTCAAGAGAAACAATGTGGAGACTGTGGAACTGTTATGTTCTGTCACCATGTCGCCATGTTAATGTATTTCCTTTTGTTAGTTTCCATTGAGGAGAAGTTAAGTTCAAATGATCCATTCTGAGTGTTCTGCCCAGAAGGATGTATGCAATGTTGACCGCTGTGAGCTTGAATGTTGCAATGAACTTCAGAGTTTTGAAACATGAAGCCGATTACAAAAATGCCACATCGTCTCATTCTTTGCACAATATCGAAGTTGAAGAACTAAAATTGCAGCAAGAATAATAGCAGATATCTGGCCACACTCATCTGGTTGGATTCTTCTGCATTTATTTATGGATTCCCATAGAACATCACAGGAACAGGCCCTTCAGCTCACAATGTCTGTGCTGAACATGATGCGAAGATAAGTTAGTCTTATCTGCCTGCATGCGATCTATATCTTTCGATTCCCTGCCTACCCACGAGCCTATCTAAAAGCCTCCTAAATGCTACTGTTGTGTCAGTCTCCACCACTCTTCCTGACAGGCTTCCATGATCGTGTGTGTGTGTGTGTGTGTTGGGGGGGCGGGGGGTTACTCGGTTACTGCCTGAGATATCTCACTCTCTTACTAACTTTGCAACATTAATATTTTACTCTTTGGCCTGTAATTTGATTGGATTGAAGTACCTGCATTTATAGTTACTGGTTAAATTTGCCACAGAAATTAAGTACCATTTTAATGATGCACTAAGTATTTAGAACAGAAAATTATTTTTAACTACATAATAAGATTTAATCTCTTTTTCTGACTTTCTAATTCGGTTTTTAATTTCCTAATTCCTGTGCCCAATTTGATAATACACTTTTGTAATTGACACTTTGAGGGAAAATCTCAGAACCTCTCATTAACAATTCTTAAATCTGATTGATTACGGCAATATAGATTTTGTTGCCACATTCACACTAGTACTCTAGACTGAACTGTGCCATCTCTTTCTTCAATTGAATAACAAGTTACTATATAATAGCTCATGGATTTTAAGCTTACAACGGAAAATGTTTTGTTTAGTTTAATTTAGAGATATAGCATGGAAACAGGCCCTTCAGCCCACTGACTCCATACCAAACCAACGATTCACATTAGTTCTATAAAATGATACAAAGTGCCTGGATCTCTGACACTGTCGGGCAGCAACTCTACCACTGTGCTGCCCAGCAACATTCCCTGATGAACATCTAGCTGTTCTGGGAGACCAACAAGTTGTGGGCAAACCAAATAACATCTTTCTCTTAGTTTGTGCTCTGCCATAAATGGTCAGTCTCCCTATGTCTAGTGATGCAGCGTGGAATAAGGCCCTTTGGCACATGGAGTCTGCAATCCCCTGCGCTCCAATTCTATCCTATACTGAATTAGGATGTCAGGAAAAAAGACAGAAAGAATTGTCATTAAAAATGACGGGTGGCATGGTGGCGTATCGGTGGAGCTTACAGCGCCAAGGCCCGGGTTCGATCGTGACTAAGGGTGCTTGTCTGTATGGAGTTTCTATGTTCTCCCCATGTCCTGCATAGGTTTTCTCAAGAGTTCCTCATGTTTCCTCCCACACTCCGAAGCCATACAGGTTTGTAGGTTATTTGGCTTGGTAAAAATGTAAAATTGTTCCTAATGTGTGTAGGGCGTTGTTAAATGTGTTAGGATTGCTATTTGGCGCGGTCTCGGTGGGCTGAAGGGCATGTTTCCGCGTTGTATCTCTAAACTAAACCAAAAAAAATATTTTCAGTGCTAAATGGTGGTCATCAACACTTAGTGCATCATTAAAAATTGTATCTAATTTCTGTGGCAGATTTAATTGGTAACTATTAACACTTCAATCCATTTGAATTACTGTTAAAAGGCAAAATATCATTTACATTGTCAATAAGAGAGTACCTTGGACAGTGACTTCAAGCTATTTTTAATATACAGAGGGTGGTGGGTGTCTGGAACGCACTTCCAGGAGTGGTGGTGGAGGCTGATATAATAGTGGCGTTTAAGAGGCTTTTAGATAGGCACGTGGTTTATGCAGGGTATGGATGGTTATGGATCACGTGCAGGCAGAAGGGCCCGTACCTGTGCTGTTGTGTTCCATGTTCCATTTTATCCATGCATAAACAGTCTGAGGAATCCAATCAGATAGTTTGGCTGAATATTTTCCACAATTTTTGCTGCAATTTATTTCTTTGAATTCAACATGGGTCAAAGAAAGACAAGGCATGACATATTAAAAACAGCTCCATGTTTCAAAACTCTGCAGCTCATTGCAACTCTCAAGTTCAGTCATCAATAATGTCAATATTCTATACATCATCCTTATATAATTATATTTGTACATAATTCTCATGTACATGTGTACTTTAGAGATTCAGCCTGGAAACAGGCCCTTTGGCCCACCGAGTCCGCGCTGACCACAATTACCTGTGCACTAGCACTATCCTACACAGTAGGGACAATTTCCATCATCATCAGCCAATTAATCCATAAATTTGCACGTCTTTGGAGTGTAGGAGGAAACTGGAGCACCTGGAGAAAACCCACGTGATCATGGGGAGAACGTACAAACTCTGTACAGACAGCACCTGTAGTCAGGATCTAACCCGGGTCCCTGGTGCTGTGAGGCTGCAACTCTACCACTGTGCCACCCCTTGTAGTGAGGAACAATATTCCTTCTTTCAGCTCTTTCAGTCTCTCTGCTTAAAATGTGTAAAATTACCTGACATTGATGATGCTGTGTTACTAACCAGCTGAGATTTTGTTACCTTAAATCAATTTTAAATGTGGCGCAGTTGGTACAGTAGCTGCTTTATAATGCTAGAGACTTGTTTAAATCTGACCTCTGGTGCT
Organism: Leucoraja erinaceus; assembly: GCF_028641065.1. Classification (NCBI taxonomy): domain Eukaryota; kingdom Metazoa; phylum Chordata; class Chondrichthyes; order Rajiformes; family Rajidae; genus Leucoraja; species Leucoraja erinaceus. The sequence continues at coordinate 15,030,672 of NC_073400.1, read as the reverse complement.
CCAGGTGCTCCCACAACACAATAGAAAATAGACAATAGGTAATAGGTGCAGGAGTAGGTCATTCGGCCCCTCGAGCCAAAGACGTGGGTTTACAGGTTAATTGTCTTCTGTGAATTGCCCCTCGTGTGTAGGGAGTGGATGAGAAAGTGGGATAACATAGAACTAGTGTGAATGGGTGATCAATGGTCAACGTTGACTTGGTGGGCCAAACGGCCTGTTTCCCCTGACATCTATCAATCAATCAATCAATGAAAATGTGTAGTCTATTTGCCGACTAGATACCACGCAACAAAAAGTTTAGTTAAACTGAAAGTTTAGTTAAACTATTTGCAAGGTAAACTTTACTTAAGATAGACACAAAAATCTGGAATAGCTCAGCGGGACAGGCAGCATCTCTGGAGAGGAATGGGTGACGTTTCGGGTCGAGTCCCTTCATCAGACTTTATTGTTTTATATTGTGTCCTCTGTACATGTGACAATAATAAACTGAAATAAACTATGTTAAACTTTTAATAACAATTATGATATTGTACACCTCTTTAAGATCGCCACTCGGCCTCCTCCGCTCCATTGAATAAAGTGCTTACCTGCCCAACCTCTGTCTATAGCTCTGCCTCGAGTCCTAGCAACACCCTTGTAAATCTTCTCTGCACTCTTTCTAGCTCAATGGCATCCTTCCTGTAGCAGGGTGACCAAAACTGGACCCAGTACGCCAAATGCAGCCTCATAAACGTGTTGAGTATTCTGACTAATGAAGGCCAATGTATTGAAAGCCTTCTTTACCACCCTATCGACCTGTGTCACCACTTTCAGATAACTATGCTCAAAGTGAATGGTTTTAAATAAAATTAAAGCTTAAGCTTACTGAAATCTGATTCCTTTAGTTTGAAATGCGGTGCAATGCATTGAGCAACTCTGTTTTGTTAATTAGAGAGAAATTATAAAATGACATGCTTTAATTAAAAAAAACATTTTATTCAAAGAACAAATCATTAAGTACTGGGTCATCAGTAGTTAATTAGTGCAGCATCTAAATAAGATAATACTTTGTATTCCTTAAGTACATCATAATAATTCATCCTAACTAGTGGATTAATGTAGCAAACGCCTTACTCACATCCTAAATTATGAGAAGCTTTAAAATAGAATTGCTTTGGCTTATTAAAAACCTTTTTAAAGACTAAGTGTGTGATGAATCATTTTGTGATACATTGTTATTGTAAGGAATTATTTTTTTGATATTTGGATATGACTATTGTCTCTGCCAGATTCTAGCAACTTGTAGACAAATTTGTAAATAAGAAAAAAACATTTTTAGCTAAGCCCACCCAGCAGATTGGCAACGGCTCACCACCTCATACACTCAAAAATATTGGTTGAGATTATTGCGATGGTGCGGAGGCCGGATGGGTGCCGGACGCGATGCCGAGAATAAAGGGGGACCTGGCATTGGGGGGGACCACCGAGAGAACAAAGGAGGAACATTGGGAACTAAATGGAATACTTTGCAACTTTGTCGGAGCCCAATATGTGGCGATCTTTGCATATTTGTGTACACAGAACGAAGAGTCTCACTGTGCATGTCACGTGATGATAAAGTATCATTCCTCCATTCATACATCAATTCATCAATTCAAATAATTAGACAAGACAAACTAGTTGCACGGTATCTTTGACAATCTAAGGTTGGGAAGAGCAGATCCACCACTGGGCCAAGACCTGCTTGGACTTGAGGGCCTGAGCTGTAAGGAGGTGTTGGGCAGACTGGAACATTAGTCCTTGGAGTGCAGGAGGCTCGGGTGATCTTATTGAGGTGTTTAAAATTATGAGGGGAAGAAATAGAGTTAATGCATAGAAGGCGGAACAAGGGCACAGCGAGGCCGGCACAGTGGTGCAGCGGTAGAGTTGCTGCCTTACAGCGCCAGAGACCCAAGTTCAATCCAGACTATGGGTGCTGTCTGTAGAGAGTTTGTTTGTTCTCCCTGTGACTGGGTTTTTTCCGGATGCTCCAGTTTCCTCCTTTGACCTCCAAAGATGTTCAGGTTTGTAGGTTAATTGGCTTCAGGAAAAAGATTGTAAATTGTCCGTTGTGTGTCGGATAGTGCTAGTGTACGGGGATCGCTGGTCAGTGCGGACTCGGTGGGCGATGGACCTGTATGTCTAAAGTCTTGTAACCAGGGTGTAGAACATCAAAAACATATGAACATATCTATTTATGGTGAGAGGGGCAAGATTTAATGGAAACCCGAGGGGCAACTTTTTCACTCGGTGGGTGGTGGGTTTATGGAACGAGGTAGTTGAGGCAGGCACTATAACAGCATTTAAAAGAAACCTGGACAGTTACGTGGATAGGGATGGAATGGATTGGATGGAATACTATATGGTCACATGTGACCAGGCACAGTGACATTCTCTGCTGGCATACCCAATGTATACAAATAGCAGTCACCTACGGCGTTGACAAAGTCACAAAGCACACCGGCTCCTCCTTTTGTTCTTCCCCTTCTCCCCTCACAGCGGTCCCCCATGCCAGGTCCTCCATTGTTCTTTCTCTTCCCCCCCCCCCCCCCCCCCCACACACACACACCGGGTCCTTCATTGTTGTGGGCCAAATGTGGTCTAATGGAACTAGCTTGGATCTGCATGAACAAGTTGGGCTGAAGGGTCTGTTTTGGTGCTGTGTGACTCAAAGCCATACAAAAGAAAGCACCTTATAATATTCCATTTAATTGTCACTTCTATCTGCCATTTTGTGTTCATCCTAAAACTGTGAATTCCACCCCATGTCAAGTCAAGTCAAGTTTATTTGTCACATACACATACGAGATGTGCAGTGAAATGAAAGTGGCAATGCTCGCGGACTTTTGTGCAAAAGACAAACAACAAAACAACCAAACAAATTATAAACACAATCATAACACATATTCTTTTACATAATAAATAATGGAAGGAAAAACGTTCAGTAGAGTTAGTCCCTGGTGAGATAGGCGTTTACAGTCCGAATTTCCTCTGGGAAGAAACTCCTTCTCAACCTCTCCGTTCTCACCGCATGGCAACGGAGGCGTTTGCCTGACCGTAGCAGCTGGAACAGTCCGTTGCAGGGGTGGAAGGGGTCTCCCATGATTTTATTTGCTCTGGAGTTGCACCTCCTGTTGTATAGTTCCTGCAGGGGGGCGAGTGAAGTTCCCATAGTGCGTTCGGCCGAACGCACTACTCTCTGCAGAGCCTTCTTGTCCTTCGCAGAGCAATTCCCAAACCAGATGGTACTGTGCCCGGACAAGATGCTTTCCACCGCCGCTGCGTAGAAGCAATGGAGGATCCTCGGAGACGCTCTGTTTTATTGTTGCTGTGTGTGGAGACTATTGCTTGGCTGTTTTTGTGCAAGTGAATAAATAATTAATTAACTGTATTGCTGAATTGCAGTGATATAAGATTCTGAAAATGAAATAGAGAAAATCTGCAGATAATGACATTTGCCAATATTAGTGATTCAGATTTTAAACATCTTTTACTGAGACATTTTGACTAGACTGCTCTCTGGATAAATGGCAAAACCTATTATTTCTTGTGCATCCAAGAGAGTATTTTTTAGACAGTGGCCAACATTAGCACATTGATTTCCAAGTGAGTTGTTTATTATTGCATCATAATTACTCAAGGAAGAAGGGTTCAAAATAATTTTGTTGTGACAAAAGACTTCATTGATAATAATCTGCAAAAAAAAATTACATGTAAGTAGGTTTTAAATATAGGATTTCTACAGATGTTAGTTACTCAACAAATTGTTAATCATGATGGAAAATAAATATGTTCGCATCTTTTGGTTAGCAACTTCAACAACTTGGGCAACACAGTGTGCAGCGGTAGAGTTGCTGCCTTAGTGCCAGAGACCCAGGTTCGATTCTGAATGTGGGTGCTGTCTGTACAGAGTTTGTTCGCTCTCCCCGTGACTGTGGGTTTTTTCCGGGTGCTCCAGTCTCCTCCCTCAACCTCCAAAGATGTGCAGGTTAGTAGGTTAATTGGCTTCAGTAAAATAATTGTAAATTGTCCATAGTGTGTAGGATAGTGCTAGTTTACGGGGGTCGCTGGTCAGCCCGTATACGGTGGGCTGATGGGACTGTTTCTCTAAAGTCTTGTAGCCAGGATGCAGAACATCAAAAACATATAATGTATGTTTAAGGTGAGAGGGGCACGACTTAATAGAAACCTGAAGGGCAACTTTTTCACTCGGTTTGCACAAGCTCCCTGTGACCACATGGGTTTTCCCTGGGTGCTCCGTTTCCCTCCGCCATTCAAGACATACAGGTTTGTCGGTTAATTGGCTTCTGTAAATGTGTAAATGAATTATCCTTTGTATGTAGGATAGTGTTAGTTTATGGGGAGATCGCTGGTCGGTACAGACTGGGTGGGCCGAATGGCCTGTTTCCGCACTGTATCTCTAAAGTCTAAAGGCCAAACTTGTTTTCAATGCAAGAAATTGTCTCATAAGAGAATTATTTCCCTTGAAACACATGGGGCTATTCGAGTGAAAGACAAAGCACTTAGTTAAAGAGGCAAATTATAAGCAGCTTCTTTAAAAAGGGTGTGAGATATGAACAGAATCAAAATGATTAAAGATGGGACTCCAGAAATTAATACCTTAGCAAAGGAAGACACAAAGAGTAACTCGGGTCAGGCTGCATCTTTGGGTAGGTGGCATTTGATCAAACCTCCCTTTACCTGTATCCATCCATCAAATGTAGAAGCAAAGAACTGCAGATGCTGGTTAATACGCAAAAGGCCACAAAGTGTTGGGTCAGGTAGCGTCTCTGGAGAACATGGATAAGGCCTTAAGGTCATAAGTGATAGGAATAGGATTAGGCCATTCGGCCCATCGTTTACTCTGCCATTCAATCATGACTGATCTATCTCTCCCTCCTAACCCGAATCTCCTGCCTTCTCCCCATAACCTCTGACACCTGTACTAATCAAAAATCTATTTCTGCCTTAAAAATATCCACTGACTTTTGTGGCAAAAGTCAGTGGATACCTCAACACCCTTTTGTGGCAAAGAATTCCACAGATTCACCACACTCTTTGACTAAAGACAGGTGACGTTTTTAGCCCAGACCTTCTTTAGACTGAAGACTAAAGAAGGGTCTCGACCGGAAAGGTCACCTGTCCATGTTCTCTTGACCTGCTGAGTTACTCCAGCACTCTGTGTTTGCCAGGTTTTTTCCCACCTGCACCTCTCTCCCAGCTACGGATCTCCCACCCCCACCTCTCTTCCAGCTTTCTCACCTCCTACTACTGAAGATGGGTACCAACCTAAAACGTCACCCATCCATGTTCTGTAAAGATGCTGCCTGACCCTTTGAGTTGCTCCAGCACGTTGTGTCATGTTTTGTGAACCGGCATCTGCAGTTCCTTGTTTCTGCACTTACCTACAATGGTGGAGCAATTAACTCTGGCAATGCTCATGAGGTTAGAATTAAAAGAGAATGGATATCACCAATGGTTATAATGTTTGAGGTGAGCTAACGAAAATAAAAACAGGCAGAATGTTGTGGTCAAAATTGAAAACAGATAAACATTTTAAAATAACGGTTGCTTCACTCTTGTAAGTTAGCAAGCTCCGGATTGGTGAGTGAATATGAGTTTGGGCGTTGGAATTTTATTTGCTTTTGGGTTGGTTCAGAAACCCATTAGTTTTTGATAGTTTCCAAAGTTTAATGAATAATGTGATTAACCTGGATGGGAACAAAATGTAATCAATTTATTTTTGGTGGAATCAGGAAGTCTGATGTTTAGCTCCCTCTCTAAATCACCAGCAGCTCCAGTGAGAGTTTCATCACAGAAACAATCCAACAAGGTGCCAAAAGCTTACTGACCGAAACTGTTTAAGAAATAGATGTTGGATGAAATCAACAGGACTTAAATCAGGAATTATAGGGGGAATATATGATGAATCCTTTGAAAAAGCTGTTGTGCTTACTCGTCCTCTGGGATTGTGCATTGGGATTAAGGGTGACCTGGCTTCCATTCCAGGTCTGTTAGTTCTTAGGAGGCTAATAAAGCTGTTGCAGGAACTGCAAACACCCCCATAGATAGGGAAAGAGGTGCTTAATGGCATTGGTGTACAGTTGTAAGGGGATTTGCTCCTTCTACCATTGTCACAAAACATCTGTATGCTCTTGATATTCGGACTCAATTTTCAATACCATCCTGAATGCTGCTTCTCCATTTTGAATGCATGTGAATCTAAGATTCCCTCTGGTGTCACTGAGATTGTTGCATGTCTTCGAGAAGGTTTTGAATACATCCTCAAATCTTTTCCCTTCTCCTTGTGTCTGATAATCTCCTTCTGCTACAGAGCTTGGTGTGATTAATCAATTTAGTACATCTTGTGTTGAGCATGTGAATGATGTGTCCTATGCGATGTGGACGTTGGTCTTATTAGGGCTTGGCTCCTGGGTAGTTGGGTTCGGTGGCTAAGCTTGCTCTCCACATCAGCGAGGTCAAGGAGCTGATTGTTGCTTTCAGAAGAGGGAAGCTGAGGGTCTAAGAACATGACATCATCATGGGTCAGTGGTGGAAAGAGTCAACAACTTCAAGTTCCTGGGCCTACATATCTCTTAAGATCTACCTTGGGAGCCACACGTTGATGCAATCACAAAGAAAACCCATCAATGCCTTTTTGAGGAGATTTGGTAAGTCGGTACATACTCCTTTGAACTTCTGCAGGTGTACAGCAGAAAGCATATTGACTGGCCTGGTTTGACACCTCAAATGCCCAGAAATGAAGAAGATTACAAAATATGGTAGACACCACCTGTTCCATCACTGACCTCCCCACCATCGATGGGATCTTTAGGAGGCGCTGCCTCAAAAAGGCAGCCTGACCCACTGAATTACTCCAGCACTTTGTGCCTTTCCTTTTAATTTCAATATTGATTACTGCTTGTTATTTACATTGAAACGGGTTTTGCTTGAAGACTGCTTCTTTAAAATTGAATAGAAAAATATAGCATGGAAATAAGCCCTTTGGCCACGCTGCCCATTGTTCACCCGTTCACAATAGTTCAATGTTATCCCACTTTCTCAACCACTCCCTCCACACCAGGGGAAAGTTGCAGAAGACTATTAACCTACAAACCCACACGTCATTAGGATGTGGGAGGAAACCGGAGCACCCAGAGAAAACCCACAAGGTCACAGGGAGACTGAGCAAATTCCTGCACAGACAGCACCTGAGATCAGGATCAAATTTGGGTCACTAGCACTATGAGGCAGCAGCTTTAACCGTTGCAGCTGTGCAGCCCTGCTGTTTTAAATGCCTGCTATCGTAAAATCATAAGGCATGGAAGCAGAATTAGCTCATTCAGCCCATCTAGTCTACTCCACCATTCAATCATGGCTGATCTATCTTTCCCTCTCAACTGTACTCTCCTGCCTTCTCCCCATAACTCCTGATACCTGTACTAATCAAGAATCTATCAATCTCTGATTTAAAAAATATCCATTAACTTGGCCTCTACAGCTTTCTGTGGCAACGAATTCCACAGATTCGCCACACACTGAAAAAATAAATTCCTCCTCATCTCCTTTCTAAAGATTCATCCTTTTGTTCTGAGGCTATGGACTATGGTCCCAGACTCTCCCACTAGTGGAAACATCCTCTCCCCATCCACTCTATCCAGGCCTTTCACTATTTGGTAGGTTGACAGTGGACCATTCTCTTGCTAAACTCAACTCCCCCTCCCATTCTCAATCCGACCTCTCTGTCCTGGGTCTCCTCCATTGCCAGAGTGAGCAACACCGGAAATTGGAGGAACAGCACCTCATATTCCGCCTGGGCAGCTTGTGTCCTGATGGCATGAACGTTGAGTTCTCCCAATTTTGCTAGCCCTTGCTGTCTCCTCCCCTTCCTTAACCCTCGAGCTGTCTCCTCCCATCCCCCTGCCCTCCTCTCGGGCTCCTCCTCCCCCTTTTTCCTTCCTTCCTCTCCCCCCCCCCCCCCCCCCCAGTCTGAAGAAGGGTTTCAGCCCGAAACGTCGCCTATTTTCTTCGCTCCATAGATGCTGCTGCACCCGCTGAGTTTCTCCAGCAATTTTGTGTACCTCCATTCTCTTGCTAATACTGGGTGCAAGGCCAATCCTCATGTACACTTCAGTGAGTGAGTGATGGCTTGGTGCTTGGTCTCTAAGCATGGGCAGAATTGCTAGTATTTCCTGCACAATGATGTGTGATTAACAGGGCGAGGGTGACTTTGGTTCTGCAGTGCGTCAAACAGTTTTCCATTAGTTCTAAAGGTCAGCTCCACTCCCACAGGATGTTTGTTGAAGGTGACAAGCAACATTGCTTATTCTTTGTGTAGAAAGGAACTGCAGTTGCTGGTTTACACCGAAGATAGTAGAAACTCCATACAGACAGCACCCATAGTCAGGGTTGAACCTGGGCCTGTGGTGCTGTAAGGCAGCAACTCTATTAGTGCCGCCCTGAAGCAGGTGTCTATCTCTGCCACGTATACATGTTGTAACTGGTGAGGAGGTTACCAGTTGGTTAAGGGGTGACATGATTTGAACAGCATAAGCTGTCTTATGGTTGTGGAGGACAGATATTCCTCATACATTATGTTTCATGGTATCAGCTAATGTATCAGAGAAAAGCGTAGCAATGGCAAACACAACCCAAGATCTGGAATGTATTTTAAACCACCAATGTCTTGGGTTCATACTTTGTTGTGTGGAAATAGCAGAACATTTCCACAGATACACTGCCAAATGAATTATTCAATGTGAATCATTGCATTACCCTGCTGAAAGGGATTAAGTACATCGACAGAGATGTTTTTGTTAACACCATGTTACCAATAAATATGTTCCAATAAAACAGTGTGCACCAGCTCAGAACATTTCCATCTGACTAGTATCTTTAAAGAAACAAACACTGTGTAGGCCAATACAAGTTTGTATGATGTTATGGGGAAAGGTTGGATAGGCAGGCAGGTTTTTCTTTGGAGCAAAGCTTGTTGAGGTGTACAAGATCTCGTGGGACATGGTTAAAGTGATCACTCACAGTCCTCGATAATCTGTTTGTTAGTTCTGTGTTATCTCTCTTTCACATTTCACATCATCACAAGGGGCAATTTACAGAGGCTAATTAACCTACAAACCTGCACATCTTTGAGTGTGGGAAGAAACCAGTGCACCTGGAGGAAACCCACACGCTGACAGGAAGAACGTGAAAGCTCCACACAGACAGCACCCAAAGTTGGGTTCATAAGTTCTAGGAGCTGAATTAAGCCATTCGACCCATCTACTCTGGCATTCAATTATGGCTGATCTATTTTTCCCTCTCAAACCCATTCTCCTACCTTCTCCCCATAACCCCTGACACCCTTACAGATTTGTAAAATCTCCGCCTATAAATTATCTGGCGACTTGGCCTCCACAGCCGTCTGTGGCAATGTATTCCACATATTCACCACCGTCTAACTAAATACATTTCTCCTCATCTTTTATTCTGAGATTATGGCCTCTGGTCCTAGCCACTTCCGTGAGTGGAACATGCTTTTTCAAATCCACTCTATCCAGGCCTTTCACTAAGTTTCAATAAGGTCCCCCCTCATCTTTCAAAACTCCAGCGAGTTCAGGCCCAGTGCCTTCAAACGCTTATCATATGTTAACCCAATTATTCCTGGGATTATTCTTGTAAACATCCACTGGACCATCTCCAACGCCAGCACATCCTTCCTCTGATAAGGGGCCCACAACTGCTCACAATCCAATCTATTCCTCTCATGACTATGTGCAGCTCTGAAATCACCCCTGATCCTCCTGCACTCCAAGGAATAGACACCCAGCCTGCTCAACCTCTCCCTATAGCTCTGGCCTTCGATTCCTGGCAACATCCTCATAAATCTTCTCTGTGCCTTTTTCAGCTTGACAACATCTTTCCTATAACATGGTACCCAAAACTGAGCACAACACTCTAAATGTGACCTAACCAACATCTTATATAGCTGCAACTTAACCTCCCAACAATACTCTGACTGATGAAAGCCAATGTGCTGAAAGCCTCTTGACCACATTCTCTACCTGTGATGCCACTTTAGAGGAACTATGTACCTGCACTCCTAGATCCCTCTGAGCTACAACACTTCCCAGAGCCTTAGTATTCACTGTGTATGTTAATCCATAGGTTTCAGATATGGAATCATCCATTGTTAATATCATGACAGTTAGTCATTTAAACCATAATCTCTTATGGTTTAAATGACTGGTTAATCAATTATGTTTAATCTCTTGATAATATTGAAATCAGATGATTTTTCAGATGATAATCAGGTGATTATTAATTTGGGTTTACTATGAAGGACATCTTTGTCTTAACTTCAGGTCAATAGATCACTAAAATAGGATGTGGATTCAATGGAAGACAAAATTTACATGGATTAGCAATGTATACTCAAAGAGTCATACAGCATCAAAACAGGCCCTTTGGCCCGACGTCCATGGTAACGAAGGCCCCATTTATGTTAGTCTCACATTCCAGCCTTTGGTCCATTTCCCTCTAAACTTTGCCTTGCCATGCACCTGTCTAAATTATTTTAAATGTTGTTATAGTTTAGTTTAGAGACACAGCATGGAAACAGGCCCTTTGGCCCATCAAGTCCACGTTGACCATTGATTCCCCCATTCACACTAGGTCAATGTTATCCCACTTTTGCATCTACTCCCTAAACATTAGAGGCAATTTACGGAGGCCAACTTGCCGACAAAGCCGTAACCCTTGAGATGTGGGAGGAATCCGGACTTCCTGGAAGAAACCCACGTGGTCACAGGGAAAACATACAAACTCCACACAGACAGCACTTCTGGCAGCTCGTTCCATGTATCCATCTCTTCTACCTTTGTGTAATCCTTGACTACTCAGTGGAAATTGGGAGGAAGATTGCCCAAAACCTTCATTTCACTTCCATAACCACCCCATTTCCACCAAGCAAAATGAGATAAAATCCACTGCAAGATCTAATTTACTTTGGGGAAGAAGTTATTTATGCATGAATTTTTAATCATAGCTATAGTGTGAACAGGACAAACCTGATAATTAATTGTGTTGGTGTAATGCTCGGATATCAAAATGACTTCTGGCACCAAAATAATATTTGATCTGTTGACGTGCCGAAATTAGCTTCATCATATTAAAGTATAAAAAGGCAAAAAGTTACTCCAGTATTGTGGTCTACCTGTTGGCCTTCACAGCCTTGTGTGGCAATGAATTCCATGGATTTGCCATCCCCAGCTAACATAATACCTCCTCATCTCCATTCTAAAGGTACCTCCTTTTATTTTGAGGCTGTGCCCTCTGGGCCTACACTCTGGTCCTAGACTGTCCCCCATGTGGCTGCATGTGGCTGTCTTCTTCACTGACCATAGAAGTCCCTGACTATCCATGGGAAGCACGTATACGTTTTTGACCCAGTGTCAGACTGCAGCCTACAGCTAATTGAAGGGGTGGTCTGGGGAAAGTGACTGTGAGGCATTGGTGAGAATGCTGCCATAGAGGTTTTAGTTTCCGAGATACCGTGTGGTAACAGGCCCATCGGCCCACCGAGTCCGCGATCACCAATACACTAGTTCTACCTGACACACAAGCAGTGCATTGTTCCTCACCATCTTGTTGTTTGATTGCTATTTGTAGGTCACCAACTAATTGGCTGCCATATTCTCCTTCAGAATACTAATGAATGCACTTCAAAGTCAGTTATTTAAAAATAACTATTTTAGCGATAAGATGCTTGAAATGCCCTAAATTCATGAAAGTGGAATATAAAATGCAAATTTATATTTAATTATTCTATTAAGGTATATTTGGAATTTGGGGAAATAATTCTGGAAGCTTTCTACAACCTTTAGAACATAAAGCTTTTGAGAAATATATTTAGACTTTAGGGATATAGTGTGGAAACAGGCCCTCCAGCCCACTGAGTCCTTGCCGACCAGCAATCAGCCCGTACACCAGTTCTATCCTACACATTAGAGACAATTAACAGAAGCCAATTAACCTACTACTAACCAAATAGTGAAAGGCTGGGATAGAGTGGATGTGGAGAGGATGTTTCCACTAGTGGGAGAGTCTAGGAGTAGAGGTCATAGCCTCAGAATTGAAGGACGCTCCTTTAGATGAGGAGGAATTTCCTTAGTCAGAGGGTGGTGAACCTTTGGAATTCTTTGCCGCAGAAGGCTGTGGAGGCCAATGGATATTTTTTAGGCAGAGATAGACAAATATTTGATTAGTACGGGCGTCAGGGGTTATGTGGAGAAGACAGGAGAATGGGGTTAGGATGGAGAGATAGAGCAGCCATGATTGAATGGCTGATGAGCCATCAGAGACTTGATGGGCCGAATGGTCCTTGTGACCTAACCTGTATGTCTTTGGAATGTGGGAGGAAACCGGAGCACCCAGAGAAAACCTGCCCGGTCACAGGGAAAACGTACAAACTCCTGAAAGACAGCACCCATAGTCAAGATCGAACCTAGTTCTCTGGCACTGCAAGGTAGCAACTCTATCTCTACGGCATTGTGCCACCCTTAAAGTCTAAAGTATTTTGTCTGTGCCAGAAATGCGGCAACAGTTGTGCACTGCCTAGGTGAGGTCTGCTAAATGATTTTATTGGGTTGTGTGCAAAACAAAGCATTTCACTGTAACTAGGTACAAGTGACAATAAAGTATCATTGAATCGTTAAATAAATCTATTATGACATACACGTTCTAATGTTACTGTTTTTCATGATAAATTAACTTCTAATTGGGTGGTTAATTAGGCTTGATGTCAAAATAGTTAAATGAGGATTTAAAATACACAAAACTTGATGCCATTGGCAGTCATTACTTTGCTTGAAGCCAGTATCGCAATAACCTTGGTGTAGTTTGGAAAGTGAACTGATGTGGTGTCTAATGTAGACCAGAAAACGGATGCATCTCAATCCTTGCCTCTTTCTGAACATTCTTCAGATAATTTTTAAATGAAATTCATTCAATTACAAACAACCACGTTTAATTGAGTCTTTTGGAGAAAATGCAAGATTGCCATTTGAATAAAACAAATACATTTTAGCAGTACAAAGTGCAGGAGTAACTCAGCGGGTGAGGCAGCATCTCTGGAGGACATATATAGGTGATGTGATCTTCCAGAGATGCTGCCTGACCCTTTACTTTACTCCACTACTTTGTGCTTTTTTTTGTTGTAAACCAGCATCTGCAGTTCTGTGTTTCTCTATTTTATAGTGTTTGTTTCCACGTTAATGAGTGTCGGTGAAACACTCGTTAACTTGGGCTGCACAGTGGCGCAGTTCGTAGAGCTACTGCCTCACAGTGCCAGAGACCTGTGTTTGGTCCTGACCACAGGTGCTGTCTGTGTGGAGTTTGCTCATTTTCCCTGTGTCCATGTGGCTTTCCTCCAGGTGCTCTGGTTTCCTCCCACATCCCAAAGACACATGGGTTTGTTATTTAAGGGGCTGTCCCACTGCGGCGACCTAATCCGTGAGTTCTGGCGAGTTTGCCCTCGACTCATACTCGCAGCATAGTTGTCACGAGGTCCTAGGAGGCCTTTGTAACTCTCCTTCATGCTTGGGAGTAGTCCTTGCGTACTCAAGGCCTCAGCTAGGTCGCGGCGTATTTTTCAACATGTTGAAAAATGCCCGCGAGTAAAAATAGGTTGCCATGGAAAAAAATATATACTCTTTTTAATCGTAGGTTTAGTAATAGGTCTTAGTAGGTCGGCATGTTATTCATAGGTAATCGAGGGGTAGTCGAAGATAATCGAAGGTAGTCGCTGTAGTCAGTGGTTCCCAACCTTTTTTTGGCCATGCCCCACCTAATCACCTCTAAAATCCTGATGCCCCCCTCCCCCATGTGGTGATATATAATTCTTATCATTTAAAAAGTGAACTCCGTTTCAGCTGAAGAAGCTTAAAACGCCAATACCTTGGATTATGTAATAACTACACAATAAAGGCCTTTTTTTTTACCCCAAAACAATTATTTACTCAAAATAACATCTGAAACATAAACTACATATGTTTACCTGATGGAAAATCCAAAAAAAAAAATCGAAAATTTGGACCCAGACCTCCTCAGTCGCGCTCAATTGCCCTCCTTAAAAATCAAATTGCCCCCCTGTGGGGCGTAAGCCCCACGTTGGGAACCACTGCTGTAGATAGTCTTCATCATAGTCGAAGGAGATCGAAAGAAGGCATCTTCACTCTCCACCATTCGGTGTCCAATTTTCCCGAAGCTAGTCGAAGCTAGTCTACTACATAGTCGAAGGAGACCTTCAACATGGCATTTTTTCAAACTCTCCTAAACTCACCAATTAGGTCGGCACAGTGGGACAGCCCCTTTAATTGGCTTCTGTAAAGTGCCCCTAGTGTGTTGGGAGTGAGTGAAAGTGGGATAACGTCGAACAAGTGTGAATGATCGATGGTCAGTGAGAACCCAGATGGCTGAAGGGCCTGTTTCTATGCTGTACTTCTAAACTAAACCAAATTAAACGAAAATGACAACAATTATTTTGCTACAGCATTAAGATTTAAGAATAACAGTGAGTGTGGATTTTATCATTTGATCAGGTAGATGAGCTGAGACAGTTAATGAAAGAATTAATTTCACAAACAAATGCTATGGGATTTCCTTTAATAGGCAAACAAAATACACATCAAGCTAGGTTAATTCTGAGTAGAGAGAGAACAAGTTTCTTTGCAACCCACTGAGGCATGTGAAAATACTCCAATTTCATCCACTTTTTTGAAGTTGCTTGATGCACAAATAACAAAAGTGTTTTTTTCAGCCTTGCAAATGTTATTGACGCATTGACAATGTTTTTGGGCAAGAAAGTTCACAGTAAATGGCAGGGCTCTGGGCAATGTTGCAGAGCAGATGGATCTGTGTATGCAGGTACACAGTTCCTTGAAAGCAGCAAGTAGAAAGTAGCACAGTTAGATAGTGTTGGCAAGAAGTCTTTCTTGGGAATCTGAGGGGCATCTTTTTCACACAGAGGGTGGTGGGAATGTGGAATCAGCTGCCAGAGGCAGGTACTATAACAACATTTAAAAGACATTTGGACAGGTACATGGACAGGAATGGTTTAGAGGGATATGAGCCAAATGCGAGCTGGTGGGGCTAGTGTGAATGAGATAACTTGGTCAGCATGGGCAAGTTGGGTCGAAGGGCCTGTTCATGAGCATATAGGAAGGAGCATGATTAGACCATTCCGTCCATCTACTCTGCCATTCAATTATGGCTGATCTATATTTCCTTGTCAACTCTATTTCCCTGCCTTCTCGCTGTAAACAACGACATCCGTACTAATCAACTGTCTCCATGCTGTATGACTATATTAATATATATCCAAGAGCCTTTTTTTGAAAAGAGAGCAGTAATTTTGCATTAACGTAGGGGAAATGGTTTGCCTTTGAGTCGTGGGACTGAATGTTGATACATGTTCCAAAATAATGTTCAGAAAGCATTTCACTCTTGACAGTGATACTCAATGATTAACAGGGGATTTACTCAGTCACCTGTCAACCCTAATCCTTCAATTGCACCTTAAAACACATGATTGTACCATTTAGTTTATTGTTGAAAGCAGAACCCTGTCCTGCTGCATTTTCAAGATTACAACAACGTGGACAACACCTAACAGATTAATTTTGTGAGTAATAATGTTTTTGGTCACTCTAAACTGATTAAAAATATATATATGTGCTTTCGTTAAACCTGGGTTGAATTGAGTAGGAAGGACAGATTGCAGATACTGGTGTATACTGAAGATAGACACAAAATGCTGGAATAACTCAGCAGGTCAGGCAACATCTCTGGAGAATAGGTGTCGGGTCGGAATCCTTCTTCACACCCTCTGAGAAGTCTGAACTCTGAAGCTGCGTCACCTATTCCTTTTGGATGCTGCGGACCTACTGATTTACTCCAGCGTTTTGTGTCTCATCTTCTTGCTTTGAATTGAGGTGAGGTTTAAGATCACTACAATTAGTGGATTTAAAAATATATATTTTTAAGGCAGAGATAGACAAATTCTTGATTAATACATGTGTCATGGTTTATGGGGCGAAGGCAGGAAAATGGGATTAGGAGGCAGAGATTGAATGGCAGAGTCGACTCAATGATCCGAATGGCCTAATTCTACTGCTATAACTTGTGAATCTCCCAGAGTGAAATTTTGGTTTATGATTATAAAGTATCTTCTCTGTGTGGAGTAGCTGCATATAAGGAAGGATATAATCCCCTGGGAGATGTTGTAGTATAGATTTACTAAATTGTATCTTGGAATATACAGGCTGTCTAACGAGCTTCTGATTATGTTGGCCTTTGAGAAGAACAGAGAGGTTTTTATTGACATGGAATCTTGGAAAGTCATAGTCATACAGCGTGGAAACAGGCCATTCGGCCCAACCTGCACATGTCGACCAACGTGCTCCATCTACACTAATCCCACCTGCCCACGCATGACCCATACCCCTCGAAACCTGTCCTAGCCACGTCCTTGTTCAAATGTCTCTTAAACGTAGAGATGGACAGATTTTTCTGAGTGGGGATTTTGGGGGGGGGGGGGGGGGGGGCAAGAGGTCATCATTAGAAATCATTCCTTTACTTTAAGAGTTATAACTCCTTGGGAATTCTCTTCCCAAGGTACTGTGTGTGCTGTGGATACAATGAACTGCAGATGTTAGTATTAAGATGATTGTGGGAAAGATTAATTAAGAATAAGGTGGCAGTGGCACAGCGCCGGAGGCCTGGGTTTGATCCTGACCACGGATGCTATCTGTACGGAGTTTGTCCATTCTCCTTGTGACCATGTGGGTTTCCTCTGTGTGCTCCGATTTCCTCCCACACTTCAAAGATGTGCAAGTTTGTATGGTTAACACAAAATGCTGCAATGGGTGATGTTTTGGGGCAAGATCCTTCTTTGGAGTGTGGGAGGAAACCGGAACACCTGGAAGAAACCCACACGGTCACAAGGAGAATGTACAAACGTCACCTATTCCTTTTCTCCAGAGATGCTGGCTGGCCTGCTGTTACTCCAGCATTTTGTGTCTATCTATAATGTTCACCAGCATCTTCCTTGAACAATTTGGTATCTTCCTCAATTTGTCTTTATGTTGGAATTCCAAGTATCTCTAACGGTTCAAGGTAACAAATCTGAATGTTCAAATACTGCACATGATCCCAATGTTAAACACAATACACACACACACACACACACACACACACACACACACACACACACACACACACACACACACACACACACACACACACACACACACACATCATAACCTTCTTACGTCTAAGCTGTGCAATGAATAGATCTTATAATTGTACTCTCCTGTCAAAGGACAGTATTACTAGAATCATTTCTAGGAGGGCAAGATTACAGCTTTCACTTAGTGAACCATGCAATCACACCCTTCTATCAATAAGTACTATAATCATGCCTTTGCAACAATGACTGTTATCATCTTTTTGTTTGGTCGATGTCCCTGGGTAATTTAGTAATATGTACGGTGAATATTATATCCTCTGCATGGAATAGCTACTTCTGGACCACACTGCCTTAGGGACTCTGCGTAAGTACTATCCTGAGGTTCTTTTGCACGCTTAGAGACAATTGTCCAAAAAAAAATCCTAATGTAGTTAATAAAGAAGGATCGCAACATGAAACGTCATCTATTCATGTTCTCCAGAGATGATGCCTGACTGATCTGTTGAGTAACTCCAGCATTTTGTGTCTATCTTCAGTGTAAACCAGCATCTGTAGCTCCTCCCTGAACAATTTGGCTTATTCCTCAATTTGTCTTGTTGCAATTCCAAGTATCAGTAACAGTTCAGAGTAACAAATCTGAATGTGCCTGATCAGCACTTTGTGTCTTTTTTCTAATGTGGTGGGTTCCCGAGACAGTGAACATATTTTGCAAGCAAAACGGTGGAGAGCATTAGTGCCCACCATTTGGAGTTGGGATCTGTAGAGATGACCAGTGTATTATCAAGTGGGATTTGTAAGTGGGATCAGCAGCAGGGATGTTGTGTAGATGTGATCGAAGGCTGGACTACTGTGGTGGCAAAAACTAGAGATTAAAATGAGACAAAGGGGTGTTGGATAAGGAGAGAAGAGTAGTGAAAAGTAAAGTTAGTGGGAAGGATATGGGTAGAAGGGAACAGGGTGAGAATGGGGTGGGGGAAGGGATGGGATAGTGGGAGAACCAGGATGGGGACATTGGGGCGGCACGGTGGCGCAGAGGTAGAGTTGCTGCCTTACAGCGCCAGAGGCCTGGGTTTAATCCTGACCACTGGTGCCGTCTGTATGGAGTTTGTACCTTCTCCCTGTGGCCGCATGACTCTGGTTTCCTCCCATACTCCAAGGACATACAGGTTTGTGGGTTAATTGCCTTTGGTAATATTGTAAATTGTCTCTAGTATGTCGGATAGTGCTAGGATATGGGTGTGATCGCTGGTCTACACGGGCACAGTGGGGCGAAGAGGCCAATTCGGCGCTGTATCTCTAAGGTAAAGAAAGATTGAGGGGGGAAGGTGAGGCTGGTGGGAGAGGGGGGGAAAGTGGGCTGTTAATTACAACTGGAGAATTCAACGTTCATACCGTTGGGTTGAAAACTACCCCAGTCCTTCTTGGGTTATGATTGTTCATGGGCTCCATTTTCCTGAAGTCAAATGCCTGAAATTAGCTGCTACAGAAAGTTTGAGTTGGATGTGAAGTTGCTGGAAACTCATTCATGTTATTTAAATGGTGGCCAGATATCTTTTTTTTGCTTGGCCCAAAATGATGTAATGCGACAGATGTTGGAGTCTAGTATTATCTTGTCCGTAAATTGGAGGTGACAAACCTTTATCCCGTTGATTGACTGAAAAAGATGTGAAGTGGATTTAACACACTTGTGGGCTCAGTGATGCATCTCTAAACATGTTTTCATACCAGCATGGATTACAGGCTTAAATAAACTGAATTAGGATTGGCACCAATTTAGATTCCATTTGCATTGTTGCTTTCAAATAACATTGCCAAACAATCAAACCAAATCATAGTAATTAAACTAAAAAAGGCAAATTGGCAGAATGTTCACAACAGTTTCATAGCCAGATGCCAGTGTGGGTTGGGAGAAGGATGTAGAGAGGATTTAGAGGATCATAAGACATGGGTGGCACGGTGGTGCAGTGGTAGAGTTGCTGCCTTTCAGCACCAGACACCAGTGTTTGATCCTGCTATGGGTGCTGTCTGTGCAGAGTTTGTACGTTCTCCTTGCGACCTGTATGGGTTTTCTCTGGGATCTCCGGTTTCGTCCCACACTCCAAAGACATACAGGTTTGTAGGTTAATTGGCTTGGTACAATTGTGAATTTTTTCTTTTGTTTGTGGGATAGCGTCAGTGTGTGGGGATCGCTGGTGGGCCTGGACCCGGTGGGCTGAAGGGTCTGTTTCCACACTGTTTCCCTAAACTAAAATAGAGCAGAATTAAGCATTCGGTTCATTGAGTCTGCTCTGCCATTCGAGCATGGCCAATCTTTTTTTCCATCTCATTCTTCTGCCTTCTTGATGGCCTTGCTAATCAAGAACTTATCAATTTCCTCTTTAAAATGCACAGTGACTTGGCCTCCACTGACATCCTTGGCAATGAATTCCACAGATTCACCATCCTTTGGCTAAAGAAATTCCTCCTCATCTCCATTCTGAAGGCACATCATTTTATTCTGAGGATGCATCCTCTGGTCCTATTGGAAACATTGCATCCACTATCTAGGATTTAGAAGTAAAGGGCCTGTCCCACTTGGGCGTTATTTGCACGTCATTTAAGCGTCACAACGCAAAACGCTACATCATTTACGCGTTATGTATGTGTCGTGACGCGCGCATGGCATGTGGTGAGACGCCAAATGACGTCCAAGTGGGGCAGGCCCTTAAACGACAAATATATTATGTGGAAACCTTTGTGAGATTATCTAATTTGATGGCGAAAAAATAAAAAAGTGGAATACTTTTCTAAATCGTGAGGGAATAAGAAATGTTGGTGGTCAAAAAGACTCAAAATTAAAGTCAATTTTGTTCCCCCCCCCTCTATCTCGGCACATGTGACAACACGTGTACCAATAACCTGGAGTGCAAGCTGGCGTTGTTGAAGTGTAGATGTAATGTTCATAGAACAGTACAGTGCCCAGAAAGGCCCTTTGACCCACAATGCCTGTGCCGAACATGATTCCAAGCTACTACTAATCCCATCTGCCTGCACATGATCCACACCCCTCCATTCCTTGCACATCCATCTGGTAATTATTTTACATTATAGAAAGTTTACAAACAAGCCCTTCAGCCCACTGTGTCGACGCTGAGCAACAAACACCCATACACTACATACTCGGGACAATTTTACAGAAGCCAATTAACCTACAACCTGTGTGTGTTTAGAATGTGGGAGGAAACCGGAGCACCCGGAGAAAACCCACGCGGTCCCAGGGAGAACGTACAAACTCCGCACAGACAGCACCCGTAGTCAGGATCGAACCTGGGTGTCTGGCGCCGTAAGGCAGCAACTCTACCGCTGCACCACTGTGTTTATAAAAGCCTCTTCAATGTCGCTATTGTATCTGCTTCCTGCATCATCCCTGGCAGCGAATTCTAGGCACTCACCATGCTTTATGTGGAAAATAAGGACTAGTCCAATGCCTAGTCAATTATAAAGAGACCTGATTTGTATGCCTACCTGTAACATCCCCTTTAAACTTTGTCCTTTTCACCTTAAAGCTATGCACATAAGGAATCTTTGATTCTCGACTTGACTGTTGAATTTGGCTGAAGCCTCTAATGTAGTGTTGAGCCCAGAACTACGAGGTGGCAGAGAGTAGCTGCAATAAGAACCTGGAATCATTGCCTGTCGAGAAATCTTACAAAGGTCCTGATGCTGATTTTCATGCGCAAGGTGGTTAACGCTAAGTTATATTTGAGGCCGCAAGAGGTTATTTAATTCAGAGAGGACAACAAATATATTTTGTGCGATTAAAAAGGTCATCTGATAAAAGATGCTGGTTTATACCAATGATAGACACAAATGGCTGAAGTAACTCAGCGGGTCAGGCAGCATCTCTGGAGAACATGGACAGGTGACGTTTCGGTTTGGGACCCTTACAATCAGAATGAAAATGGGTTCCAATCTTAAACCGTCACCTATCTACATTCTCCAAAGAATATATTTTGTGTGTTGGTCATTTAAACGACACTGTCTCAGTAAAAGAAGATGGTGCTGTAAGTAAATGTGAACTTACATTTATCAGACCAGTAGGGTTGAATATCACACTGGACAAAACCATTGCACTACTATTGAAATTTTACTGCAGCATTTTCTGGACGGGTGCTAACATATAGAGAACTGACCATAGGCCAGCACAGTGGCGCAGCGGTGGAGTTGCTGCCTGACAGCACCAGAGACCCAGGTTCAATCCTGGCAATGGGTGCTGTCTGTAGGAAGTTTGTGCGTTCTCCAGATGAATTTTCTCCAGGAGCTCTGGTTTCCTCTCACACCCCAAAGATGTACAGGTTTGTAGGCTTTGGTAAGTGGTGAAGTTGTCCCTAGTGTGTAGGGTATTGCTAGTGTACGGGGTGATCGCTGGTTGATGTGGACTTGGTGGGCTGTTTTGAGCCCCATATTTGAGGAAGGATGTGCTGGCGTTGGAGAGGGTCCAGAGAATGTTTACAAGAATGATCCCAAGAATGATTGGGTTAACATACAGTTTGACGGCAGTGGCTCTGTACTCGCTGGAGTTTAGGAGGATGAGGGGTCACCTCATTGAAACTTACCAAATAGTGAAAGACCTGGCTTGAGTGAATTGAATTTCCACCAGTGGAGGAATCTAGGACCAGAGGTCATAGCCTCAGAATAAAAGAACGTACCTTTAGAAAGGAGATGAAGATGAATTTCTTTAGTCAAATGGTGGCGAATCTGTGGAATTCATTGCCACAGACAGCTGTGGAGGCCAAGTCATGGGATATTTTTAAGATGGAGATTGACAGATTCTTGATTAGTTAGGGTGTCAAAAGTTGTGAGGAAAGAAAATGGGGTTGAGAGGGAAAGATTGATCAGCCATGATTGAATGGTGGAGTAGACTTGATGGGCTGAATGGTTTAATTCTGCTCTTACAACTTACGAACATATGACGCTTTGCTTATTGCATGTTAAAATATGCCACACAACAAACTTTCCCCACTCTACCACCTACTTTTCAACATATCAAGACATCGCCTGATTTCAGTTCCCTCCTCACATTTTAACATTTTTATCAGCAGAATTGTTGCATATAATATATTTGTACCATTGTTATTTGGGCATTTTGAGAGGAATCACTGGAATGTCCCCATTAAACACACCTGAGACCCAGGTGTGTTTTATTGAATGCAGTGCAGAATATTTTTTTACTCTTGATTCTTATGCAGTATGCGTCACTGGTCAAAATCACGATATTATATAGAAACTTTGGTGAGCAAAGGCAAGTTCTGAATTGGTTTTCAGTAAGGAATGAGAGAACTCTGCAGTAAAAATGTAATCATCTTTAGTCAGTTATTGGTTTTGTGATCAATTGTCATGTTTGTACTGATTTGTACTCGTCTTTCAATGGCCCACATTTGTACAATTGATCACTTTGTGATTTTTTTCAGTAAACTATTCATTCACCCAATTATCATGTTACAGAACGTACAACAGCACAGCAAAGGAACAGACACATGTTATTTCTCATTTGCCCTTTCATCTGGCAAGGCTGTCCCAATGCCAGGCATTTCAAGGCAGGGGAAAGATGACATCAATGCTATATCCACAAACATAGACAATAGAATAGTATAGGTCAGGGACAGGCTGGTCAGCCCCTTAATACCCATGCTGATCATTCATTTGTTAAATTAATCCCCATGCAGAAACAAGTACATGGTTGGATTATGAAGAAGGGTCCTGACATGAAACAAGACCTGAAAAAAGGGTCTTGACATGCTGAGTTACTCCAGCACTTTGTGTCCTTTTAAACTAATCCCCTCTGCTTGCATGTGATCCATATCCCTCCATTCCCTGCACAGAGGTAAGTTGCTGCCTCACAACGCCAGAGACCCAGGTTTGACCCTGACTACAGGTGCCCTCTGTACGGAGTTTGTATATTCTCCCAGTGACCGTGTGGTTTTCTCCGGGTGCTCCGGCTTCCTCCCACATTCCAAAGACATGCAGGTTTGTAGGTTAATTGGCTTCTGTAAATTGTCCCTAGTGAAGTCGGTGGGCTGAACGGCCTGTTTCATAGAAACATAGAAAATAGGTGCAGGAGGAGCCCATTCGGCCCTTCGAGCCAGCACCGCCATTCATTGTGATCATGGCTAATTGTCCCCAATCAATAACCTGTGCCTGCCTGTCTTCTCCCCACATCCCTTGATTCCACTAGCCCCCAGAGCTCTATCTTCCTCACTTTATCTCTAAACTAATCTCTATTCTAAAGAGAAAAGTAGATAAGCCATGATCGAGTGATGGAGCAAACATGATGGGCCAAATGGTGTAATTCTGCTAATGAACCTTACACTCAAATGAAAGAAACTATAGTTGTTGGTGTGCTCCTGTGTTGCACCTTTCACCATTGGAGTTGTTGTCAAGAGAATCAGCAATGTGTGATGCGCCAATAATAAAGGCATCAATATTACAGAAGTATGGAATAAATTTATGCAGAACAAACATTGCACTCGAGGTATCCAATCTTCTGAGAGAGATTTCCACTTTTTCTGTGTAAGTTTGACATGCATGGATTTTCAGCAGGAGCAGGCATGTGGGCGTAAGATTAAAGAGAGCGACGTGTAACTGTTTAAAAGGAGGAGTGGGAGTGTAATTGTGAGATGGAAAATCCAACAGTGGGAGTAAAGACGATTACGAAAGTGGGAGTACAACCAAAGGAACTCAAAAGACTGAGGAGAGTCGAAGCTTGAACCAGAAGATTGGTACTTACAAAAGGGGAAAAAAAAATCTTGTGTAGCGCTGAAAATCTACCCGGACTCACGGTTAATTAATCAACGGGTACTGAGAATGGAAGCGACAGCAAACAGCACGGCTGTTGTTAAAAGAAAGAAACACCAAGAGTGGGGAATAGCTGACTGATACTTTACTCACATTTAACACAGAAGCACAGCATGCAATGCTTTCATGAAGGCTAAAAATTGTTGTTGTGCAAATGTATCGATAGTTGTAGTGTTAATGTATGCTGGAGTAGTCATTCTAGTGTTTAGTTTAGTTTAGAGATACAGCATGGAAACAGGCCCTTGGTCCATTGAGTCCACGCCGATCATTGATCACCTGTTCATCTCACTTTCTCATCCACTTTCTACATAACTGAGGCAGTTTTACTGAGAACAATTAACCCACAAACCTGCACGTTCTTTGGGATGTGGGAGGAAACTGGGGCACCCGGAGGAAACCCATGTGGTCACAGGGAGAATGAGCAAATTCCACGCTAAGAGCACTCGAGGTCAGCATTGAAGATGGGTCTCTGACACTGTGAGGCATTGACTCCACCAGCTGAGCCACTGCACTGGTCTCTCATGATCTAAAACGCCTCTCTAAGCTCACCCCCTCCTTCTCCTGCATTCCAAGGAATAAAGGCCTAGCCTGCTCAACCTGTCCCTGCAGCTCAGCCCCTTGAGTCTTGGCAACATCCTCATATATCTTTACTGTACCCTTTCCAGCTTGACAACATTTTTCCTGTAACAGGGTGTCCAAAACTGAACCCAATACTGGGACTGCTCCTCTGCGCTGTACTTATCTATGTTCCAACCAGCGTTTTTGTAGCACCCGCCCTGAGAGAAGATTGCATTTTAAAGTTCGTGCTACGTTCATGCAGTTTTTGAAGTAATGTGCTGACTCTCCGCGATTAGTAGTCCTTTTGCAC
The DNA here is from genome assembly GCF_028641065.1 of Leucoraja erinaceus. Lineage (NCBI taxonomy): Eukaryota > Metazoa > Chordata > Chondrichthyes > Rajiformes > Rajidae > Leucoraja > Leucoraja erinaceus. The sequence goes on along the minus strand of NC_073400.1, from coordinate 15,005,707 downwards.
ATCATATCTGTAAGAAAATCCCTTATCCCTGCATGTAAACACTTCCATGTACTGTGCCATTTTAGCATGCAATTCTAAACACTTTATGGATTACTAGCCCATTGCCTTTTAAAGGCAGGCATTTAATCAATTCGGTAAAAATGGATTCTTTTACAGAGTGGGTTCCTGTGCTGTCTCTCCATCATGATCGGCAGATCACTTAAAAATGCATTAAATAATTCTGGAGCTGAAGCACTGTGTGTCGGAGACCATCATTAATGATGCACAGTCTGCAAACTCCTCTTGCGGGTATAAATGGCACCCCATAAGTCTCAAGCCTGAAGCTGCCTCATTAAAATTGGTTTTCTCTAACAACATAGCTCCTTTCCTTCCAAGTCATCCCTCTTACAGAGGCTGGAAAGCAATTACCATCTACCATGGACATCGTGGGTAACACCGCATTCGTTAGAAACCCATAGTCAGATGGTGCATCACACCAAATGTTCAATAAATAAGATTATGACATAGGGAGTTTGGTTTGCCGTGAGAAATCTGCCCTAATTCATCCCCAAAGTATTTAAATGTTTTAGATTACTCATTGAATTTTGGCAACCATAAAACAGAGAATGTAGAAAAATACAGCCCGGGAGAAGGCCTTTCGTCCCACAATGTCTGTGCCGATCATGATGCCAATGCCAACACATACCTACTTGCATATCCTTCCATATCCCTCCATTCCCTGCATATCCATGTGCCTGTCTAAAAGTTTCTCAAATACCCCTATCATATCTGCCTCCAATTAAATATTCCTTGCTTTCTCTGGGGCGAGGATGTTGGGGAGAGTTTCATAAACTTCAGGACCAAGTTCAGTTAGTAGAATGATTTTGTTTATACTTGGTGGCCTTGTTTTGTGCTCTTACCTACACTTGATTATCCCTCTGTTTCTTCAGCTTCAATAATGTAATTTGCAATATAAAACATTTCCATTTGCTCATAGTACGAGATAAATGTTTCACAGTTCTTGCCGAAAGTACCTAGTCGGCGTATGTATCCCAAGGATGCCATCTTGCCCCGTAAACACAAAGATAGCTTGACAAACTCCAGAAGATTTGTACAGCTGCTGTTTTAAACTACAGTCCCATGCATAGAAGGATCTGCGGCCTATAGTGTCCAGTTCGCAAACAACTGCGACAAAGCTTCGTATTTGCTGTTTAAAATGTTAAACACTACTGCATATTGCAAAACATTCCTGTACTGTATTTAAAGGTTGAGTTCACAAACTCTATCCGATCCTCGTCCCCATTGTAAGATATCATGGCTTCAGCATGTAGATAGAAACAAGCACAGGTTTTCAGTACATGCTGTTGCCAGTGTGGGTCTTCTATATTTTACAAAAGTACACTGCGCATACTCGCACATTTTCACGAGATTGATAAGATATCTCATGACACAAATCATACCATCCCAGTACTCAGTTCTTAAAGTTACAGTTACCATTATATACACTACAATTTCCATCCTGGGAAAATGCCAGAACATTACTGCTGAAGTTGCTCAGGGTGTTGTTCTGTGCTCAATCATCAAGTGCTTCATAGATGACCTTCAGCAGTGGAGATGTTTGACGATAGCACACTATTTTATTTGGACATCCTCGACAAATGAACCTCTGCATGCCACAAGCCCTGGACAATTTTCAGCATGGGCAAGTATTATTTGTGTCACAAAAGTACCAAGTAAAGATAGTCTGATGACTTATTCTTGATATTTAGCGGCATTAACATCACCTAGACCCCTACTTTTAACATTATTGTGCTACCATTATTGAGTCGAGTCTCAAATGGGCCAAGATACCTAAATACTAGGGATACAAGAGACTGGAAATGCTGGAACTTGGGGCAACAATCTATCTGCTGGATGTGGTAGTGCAGCATCTGCAGAGGAAGAAGGAATTGTGGAACCAGAGAACAGTCCTGAACTACAATCTACCTCATCGGGGACCCACGGACTATCTTTGATCAAACTTTACTGGCTTTACCTTGCAGTAAACGTTATTCCCTTATCATGTATCTCCACGCTGTGGATGGCTCGATCGTAATCATGTATTGTCTTTCTGCCGGCTGGTTAGCACCTAACAAAAACTTTTTACTGTACCTCGGTACACGTGACAATAAACTAAATTGAATGTTTCAGGTTAAAACCCTTATTAGGTATCCATGTCTCCAGAATAAACCATTTTACAGGAAGTTTAGTTGAGAGATACAGCGCGAAAATAGGCGCTTCGGACCACCAAGTCCATGCCGACCAGAAATCACCCCGTACACTAGCACAATCCTACACACTAGGGACAATTTATCATCTTTACCGAAGCCAATCAACCAACAAACCTGTATGTCTTTGGAGTGTGGGAGAAAACCATGCCGTCACAGGGAGAATGTACAAACTCCGTACAGCCAGGCCCCCTAGTCAGGATCGAACCCGGGTCTCAGGTGCTGTAAGGCAGATCTCTATCGTTGCACCACTGTGCCATCCGCTTGTGGAGGAGATTTGAATGCAGATGCTGAGGAATGTCGATCTGCTTTAAGGCAAAAAAAAAGGCAAAAAGAACAAATGCTCAAAATACTCAACAGGTTAGGCAGCATCTCTGGGGAGAGGACAGTCTACGTTTTGGGGAGTAGCAATTGTGTGCAGTTCAGGTCCCTCCATTACTGGAAGGATGTGCAGCCTTTGGAGAAGGTGCAAAAGAGCTTTACCAGAAGGCACCCTGAATTAGAGGGTAATAATTATGATTGGTTGGAAAGACTTGATATGTTTTCTCTGGAGTGTTGAAAGTTCGGGTAAGACCTGGTAGAAGTATATCAAATGATGAGGGGCATAGATGCAGTCGACAAGCATAACTTTGGGGACCAAAGAGCCTGTTCCTGCGCTGTATTGTTCTCAGGAGGATTCCAGAGTCCTTGCACATGGTGCTGTACGCAGACCTGATGCTGGAAAATGCCTCTCTGAGCCTCAGCATTTTACATTTGCAATGGAGATGCTGCCTGCTATTAGTTCATGACATGTAGGGTTCATGGGCAAGATTGGCATCCATTGTCCATATCTAATTATCATTGAACTGTGTGGCATGTTGGGTCATTTTAATGGGCAGATAAGAGCCTAACCATATTGCTGTGCATCTGTCATCAAATAAAGGCCAGAAAAGTTAAAGATGCCAGATTTCCTGTCCTGCAGCAAGCTAGTGAACCAAATCAATTTTCACAACCATTTGGCAGTTTTGTGCTTCTAGAATTTAATTCTAAGTTGAGAAACTTAAGAACTGCAGATGCTGGTTTATAACAAAGGTAGACAAAAATGCTGGACGGGCCAGGCAGCATCTCTGGAGATTTTTTTTTCTCCAGAGATGCTGCCTGATCTGCTGAGTTAGACCAGCATTTGTGTCTATCTTTAACCATTCTGGCCTTTATGCAGCATTCCATTATTTTCTTTAACTTAACCACCTTTTACTCTCTAAAAGGATTCAGACTTAAGGTTTTAGAGTGGCACGGAGGGTGCCACAGTGGCACAGCTGGTAGGGTTGTCGCCTCACAGCACCAGACGTCCAGGTTTGATTCTGATGATGGGCAATGTCTGTGTGGAGTTTGCACGTTCTCCCGGTGATCACGTGGGTTACCTCTAGGTGCTCCCGTTTACAGGTGTATTTGAGTGCCGGATGGAAGTTAGTGGTGAAGTGGATGAAGTCAGTCAGTTGTGTGCGGGTGCAGGAGGTGGCACCAAAGCAGTCGTCGATGTAGCGAAGGTAGAGGTCGGGGATGGGGCCCTGGTACGTATTGAACAAGGATTGCTCAACGTACCCGACAAAGAGGCAGGCGTAGCTGGGGCCCATGCGTGTGCCCATAGCTACGCCTTGTATTTGGAGGAAATGGGAGGAGTCAAACGTGACGTTATTGAGGGTAAGGACCGGCTCCGCTAGGCGGAGGAGAGTGTCAGTGGCCAGGTATAGGTTGCTTCTCTGGTCGAGGAAGATCCGGAGGGCTTTGAGACCATCCTGGTGGGGGATGGAGGTGTAGAGTGACTGGACATCCATGGTGAAGATGAGGGGGTGAGGGACTAGAGAATGGAATGCCCAGAGACGACGGAGAGTGTCTGAGGTGTCTTGAACATAGGTAGGGAGGGATTTAACCAAGGGGGATAGGAGTCAAGGTATTTGGAAATGAGTTCGGTGGGGCACGAACAGGCAGAGACAATGGGTCTACCGGGACAATCAGGTTTGTGGATTTTAGGGAGAAGGTAAAATCGGGCCGTGCGGGGCTGGGGAACGATGAGGTTGGAGGCTCGGTCGGGCAGGGCGTAAGAGTTGATGAAGTCGGTGATGGTGCTGGAGATGGTGGCCTGGTGCTCGTCAGTGGGGTCATGGTCCAGGGGTAGGTAGGAGGAGGTGTCCGAGAATTGGCGCGTGGCCTCTTCTTTGTAGACTACCGCGGCACCTCCCTTGTCGGCGGGTTTGATAACCCAATCTGGGTTGTTGCGGAGTGAGTCGATGGCAGAACGATCATGGGGGGAGAGATTGGAGTGAGACAGGGGAGTGGAGAAGTTGAGGCGGTTGATGTCGCGACGGCAGTTTTGGATGAAGAGTTCTAAAGCCGGAAGATGGCCACGAGAGGGGTTCCACGAGGAGGGGGTGCGTTGGAGACGGAAAAAGGGGTCATCAGTGGGGGGCGAGGACTCCTTCCCATGGAAGAAAGCTGTGAGGCGGAGGCGATGGTAGAAGAGCTCCAAATCGTATTTTGATTTTGATTTTGATTTTGAAATTGCTGACGATTCAATACCCAAAGCAATAAAATAATAAAATAAAATAAAATAATATAAACTATGGCTCTCTACTTTCTCCATTATACATGAACTTTTTACTTGACTGACAAGTAATATTGATCTCTCAGAAATTTCATTCTCTTCACTGTAAAATAAATCATGAAATATAATATTTAATTTCCTATTAATATTTGTTTCTGAATCAATCTTGATTTTTTTTTAATTATTGGTATGTGATCTGATCATTTCTTAACAATTTTCAGGATCTGAACCCTAAGTTTAGGTTCATTATAAACCACAATGTTTTCTCCAATCTGTTTATTGGTGGAATGTATGATGGCACTGGGCCCGTACTAGCTGGAGTTTAGAAGGATGAGGGGGATTCTCATTGATACTTATGGAATAATGAAAGGACGAGAGAGAGTGGATGTGGAAGGGATGTTTCCACTAGTGGAACTGTCTAGGACCAGAGGGCACAGCCTCAGAATAAAAGGACGTACCTTTAGAATGGAGATGTGGAGGAATTTCTTTCACCAGAGAGTGGTGATTCTGTGGAAGTCGTTGCCATAGATGGCTGTGGAGGCTATCATTGTGAATATTTAAAGTGGAAATTGATAGGTTCTTGATTAGTAAGGGTGTCAAAAATTATGTGGAGATCGCAGGAGAATGAGGTTGTGTGGGAAAGATAGATCAGCCATGATTTATGGTGGAGTAGACTTGATGGGCTGAATGGTCTAATTCTGCTCCAATGTCTTATGACCTTATGATCTGTGAACCAGCATTCACAGTTCCTTGTTTCTACAATAATATAATTGTTCCAATTTCAGTGCGTGAAAATTATCTCTCTCGACACTTGACTTGTCTCTTGAAATAACATTATTCACCAGAAATATTGATGCTGTACTCAACCCAACGCAATGAAATGAGTGCGAATGCCATATTAATGCGAGAATAGGAATGATTCTTCATTTTCTGACTGACTTATTAAAATGTCACCCTGGCGATTGTGTTTCATTAAATAATTCAAACCAAGAATCAAAGAAAGTTAACAAAAATGGATCAGTGTCCCCTGCAAGGACACCGTTAAATTTAAAAAAAAAGACAAAATACTGGAATAACTTAGTGGGTCAGGCAGCATCCCTAGAGAACATGGATAGTAGATGTTTCAGGTCCCGATCCGAAACGTCACCAGTCTGAAGAAGGGTCCCGACTCAAAGTAAAGTATCCTTTATTGTCATTCAGACATTTCAGTTTGAACAAATTTGTATACCTTGCAGTCATAACATAGAATAAAATAGCAAAACACACACTTAACACAGTTTAACATCCAACACAGTGAGTCCACCAGACACCTCCTCACTGTGATGGAAGGCAAAAGTCTTAAAGTCCTTGTCTCTTCCCTCCTCGTCTCCCTCTGCGTTGAGGCGATCCAGCTTTCGATATAGGGATCCCACTGGGTGATGGTAGGTCCAGCAGCCGCATCCGAGCTCCGCGAACGGGCTGGTTCAAACTCCGTGGCCCGGGGCGGTCGAAGCTGCCAAAGCTGCCACCCTCCAGTCCAGCGGACAAAGCTGTCGTTGCGGGAGCTCCAGAAAACTGGTCACCAACCTGGGACCTGCGAGCTCCCTACGTTGTCGTCCATTGGGCCTGTGGCTGAGTCCACTAGGCCCGTGGCCGAGCCTCTGAGGCTCCGAAGTTGGGTCGCCACCTCCGCAACAGCACCACAGCCCCGAAGTCAGCCAGTCCTGGCTCCGATTTATCTAGGAGCCTCGAGGCCGGACCCAGTTGAAGGCCTCCAGCTCCGCGATAGGCCTCAGTGGAGACGGAGACGGGGGATACGACAAGAAAAGGAGGAGGAGACGAAAAACAGTTTCTTCCACCTCCCCTCCCCCATAACTACACAACTAAAATAGACGAAATAAACTAAACAACAGGACAAAAGAAAAAAAAAATAAAATAAAAGACAGAAGGACTGCTGGTGATCTGCAACTGCTTGGGCAGTGCCGCCAGTTCCGGAAATGTCACATCCATGTTCTCCAGGGATGCTGCTTGACCCCCTGAGTTACTCCAGCACTTTGTGTCTTTTTGTGAATCAGCATTTACAGTTCCTTGTTTCTGCACAGTTAAATAAACTGTGTATAGGGAAATGTAATATTAAACTTATTAAATAGGCCTTTAAAGAAAATGCTCCCCGATTCACTGTACTTCAGTCTTATAAGGCAATTAATTTCCAAGCAATTATGTTTAATCATGAGATTTAAAATATAACCAGGCCAAGTGGAACCCATTGCGCAGGTGCAGCTGATGGGTTCCCTGTTGAGACGTAATTATGAATGGGAATGGAAGAATTTGAATAAAACGGCTTTTTTTAATCGCTTTTTATAAATGTAAATGAGATTTGGAATCCCATTGTGACGTCATTGTGACGTCGAATGCTGTTGACGGGCAGGGCAAGTGGGAAAGTGGTTTAAAGTGTTTTTGGTAAAGTTTAAAATGACAATAACTTGTAAGATATAACATTAATCCGAACAAAACTTGCTTCTTTTATATCCCAGGACAATGGTGAGGCCAGAAATTGTAGCGCTATCGTGTGCCTTTTGGCGGGGTTTCGGAATATCGCGCACATGCACACATACAAACAAACAAGATGAGGGTTTTAGTAATATATAGATAGATAGATTGCAGTTGGAGTTGAGAAACGATTGATTGTTGTTAATTTTCAAAGAATGAATTAATTTAATAAAGATTAAAATTTTGGACCAATGAAATGCTGACCTTGCTGCATTTAGTATTATTTAGTGATACAGTGCAGAAACAGGCTCTTCGGCCGACCGAGCCCGTGCCGACCAGCGATCCCCGCACATTAACATAATCCGACACACACTAGGGAGAATTTACACTTATTTCAAGTCAATTTACCTATAAATCTGTACGTCTTTGGGGTGTAGGAGAAAACCGAAGGTCTCGGCCAAAACCCACGCAGGTCACGGGGCGAACGTACAAACTCCATACAGACAGCACCCGTAGTCGGGATCAGAACCTGGTGCTGCAAGCGTAAGGCAGCAACTCTACCGCTGCTCCACTGTGTTGTGTTGACAGGATTAGAGGATTGTAAAATATTGACCCTATGAAGAAGATTCAATGTGGATTTTGCTGCCAAAGCTCACATTATGTGCATGAAGTGAGCCAAAATTATAGAAAGAGGGCTCTGGCCTTAGAATGAGGACAGTATGTTGTAGATGGGATGATTTGGTAAGGAGCTGCTCTCAGGAATTTGTGGTCATAATTACTGGGAAATTATGATCTTTCCAATCTATGCTATGTAAAACTGATAGCAATTGGGGTGGCACAGTGGCATAGGTGCTGGCTCACAATGCCAGAGACACATCCTTTATCCTGCCCTTGGGTGTTCTCTATGCACGTTCTCCCTATGACTGCACGGGTCTCATCTGCTTCTGGGTTTTCTCACACAATTCATCGACGTGTAGGTTTGTAGATTAATTAATTGGCCTCTGCAAACTGCCCTAAATACATAGGCAATAGATGAGAAAGTGGGATTACATAGAACTAGTGTGAACAGGTGATCCATGGTTGGTGTGGACTTAGTGGGAAGACGTTTCTATGCTGCATCTCTGAACTAAACCAAACTTTTGTATCTAGGTTTATTCATGAGCCAGTTTCACTCTAATGTGCATTAGAATTTTATGCTTTGTTCCATGTGGGTTAAATTAATTTTTATTATATTTTAAGCATCTCCTTTGAAAACTCTTTGACCTTAAAACAATTTTATATATGCGTTTTGCAATTCCCTTGCGTGAATGTTTTAAAATACAATAGATTTTAAAATGAAATTATACTTTGAGATATTTATTTGATATTTTAAGCTTCTCTCTTAATCACGCATGTTTGTTTGGCCTTTATTTAACACCTTTTGCAATGCGTGGGAGATTAAATATAAATCCTATTTTCTGTTTCCTGGTGTATAGTTTGTGGAAATTCCTCAGTGAGATTTGCTGCTCAGCCAGCTTGATAACATTAAGGCTATTGAGTATCAGCAAGCATTCCTGGATGCTAGAATGATAGAAACATACAGCATGGAAACTGGCCCTTCGGCGCACCATGAGGTTGCCATCACAGCATGGTTTGGGAACAGCTCCATCCAGGACCGCAAGAAATTGCAGAGAATAGTGGACACAGCCCAGACCATCACACAATCCCACCATCTACCTCATTGAAGACCCTCTGACAATCATGCATCGGACTTTACAGGACTTCATCTTGCACTGAGAGTTGTTCACTTTCTCCTGTATCTGTACATAGTGGACGACTTGATTGTAATCATGTCTATCCTTTCCACTGACTGGATAGCACGCAACAAAAAGCTTTTTACTGTACCTCGGTACAGGGACAATAAACTCAACTAAACTAAGTCCATGTGTAGGAAGGAACTGCAGATGCTGATTTACACTGAAGATAGACACAAAAAGCTAGAGTAACTCAGTGGGTCAGGCAGTATATCTGGAGAAAAGGAATAGATTATGTTTTGTGTCAAGACCCTTCTTCAGACTGAGAGTCAGGTGAAGGGGAATGAGAGATTTGAAAGATAAATAGAACAAATTAATGAAAGATATGCAAAAAACAATGATGATCAAGGAAAGGTGGAGCCCACAATGGTCTATTGTAGGTTGTAGGGTAGGTGATAATGTGTTATGCAGACAGTGTATGCTGTCCCATCATCCACCCATGTGCACCATTCCTAGATCAGTCCCATTTCTTTTCCACCCATTCGTGTCAACTCGCGTCTGATTCTACCACACAAGAACACACTCACTTTGAGTCAATTCACAATGGCTAATCAATGATACTTTATTTAATTCTAATTAATCTTTTTTTTTTCTAATTAATTATTTAATTGATTCTATTGATTCATTCTAATTAATTACCTGACCTAAGCACATGTCTGCGAAAACCAGAACAGCCAAAGGAAACTTGCACAATCACAAAGAGAGTTCGTAAATGCCACAAGGATTGGTCCCAAAGTCAGAATTGAACCCATGTCTCTGGCACTGTGAGACTCTACTCACCTGACAGCAGGAGGTGTTGGATCAGGAGAAAACCGTTGTCGCAGGAGCTTGGGGGACGTTTCTACCAAAGTTGGAGTTATTGTTGTGGATTTGCTATTGATTGTTTATTCGGTTCACCCTACCCAATGGTGGGCATTAGGCGAACTCTGTAACTGGAACTGATGCGCTACAATGCTGAGAACTATGTTATGCAGTCTGTATCTTCCCCTTTGCTATATGTATGGTGTTATCCGATTTGATCGTGTAGCACGCATAGCATGCAAAATAAAGCTTTTTACTCTATCTCAGTACACACAGTAAATTTTGTACAGGCATCTTTCCTTCGTGTTATATGATGTCTTCTTTATCCATGTAGAATGGAACTCTTGCCTAATTTTGGTTGTGAAACATGTCACCTATCTAAATTTAAATCAAAGATTTTTTATTTTGAAGTGATATGCTATTCTTACACTTCGTTGGCATTTTGAGGTGATTTACATTCTCCTGAGTGTGCTAACTGAGCTAAGTGACCCATTTAAAGTAAGCTGTGGTCAAGATGTAAAATAAATCCGGGCATTTCTGTTGCACCTTTAAAGTTTCTCCCACTCTGTTCCATAATGGGCTACCTAGCTCCACCTTAGTATGGTAGTTTTTGAAGATGTATTAAACCAACACTTTGCTAGATGCTTACCGCCGAAGCAGTCCCAACCTTTTTCATCCTTTTTCATCACTCATCCTTTTTCGCCAGAGATTTTGCAAAGGTCATTTAATCCACAAACCTGCCCATCTTTGGGAAGTGAGAGGAAACCAAACTGCCTTGGATTGGGAGAGAGACATCATTAGTAATTTTAAACACACATGAGTTGGTGTGGTATAAACAAAAAAAATCTATAACATTTTTTTAAAATTTGAGAATCATAGCCCTGTAGACCTTTCGGGCAAATTATTTTGTTGAACATAAAATGTTTTCTTACTCCAAAAAATAAACTGGTTTATCCTGTGGAAAAAACCCTTTTGGATGACCATGGCCATTCTGAGGATTTGGTCTGTGGGTACCTGTACAATTTTGCTGCGGATGTCGCTGCAGCCCTGGTGGAATGAGAGTTTAAAAACATTAGTGTCTATTCCTGCCAACTTTAGGACCTATTTGAGCCACCCTGGGATAGTTTGGGTCGTGACCCTTTCATGCGGTTTCTTGTAAAAGATAAACAGCTCCATTCTCTGACCTCAAATGTTCTTAGTATATTCTATGTATTGTTAGATGTGTCTTGCTATACACAGTTGTTTGCCATATGGGTATACCATAAATTCAACACTTGACGCGAGGAACCCGATCTCTGGTAAATCTGTGAAATGACATCAGGCTCAGTTTGCCAGTTGTGTGTACCACAGTACCAACCTCTGTGCCATTGTGCCAATCTAAACGCTTAACTTGTGCCTGGGACAGACCTGGGGCCTGGTACTCACGTCGCCTGCATGCTGCTCGCTCTCTTCGGCCCTGCGACCAGAAGCTCCCTTCACGTGGCGCCAACTCATCGGGTAGCTGGCCGAAGTGGGGGGGGGGATGTGCTACGGGAGCCTCGGTCCGCTGTAACCAGAAATTGTTTTTTAGAAGTCCGTTGTTGTGAGGGTTCACTGTATCTAACGATATTTATTTGAACAAAAGGCAGATTAGTAACTTGAAGACGCATACCCCAGAAGGTCTAACTTTTTAAAGCAAGGATTTGAAAATCAAGGAATATCCATATTTGTACATATTTGGAATTATCAACAACGTGGCCTAAAGATTCATCGAAATTTGACGTCATTCAGGTTTGCTATATTACACAGTGCAGTCACATCTCAAACTTTGATGACCTTTAACCATGCCTGAATAAGTCTTCACACATTATTTACGTCCTCAAATTCCGGAGCGTCAGATGCGTTTTGTGCAACACTGCTTCCTCAGAGTTTTCAGACAAATGCAATTGACCTTTGCAGGTGCAGCAAAATAAGACATTTTTCTGTTGCTTTGAAGTTGTTTGAGCATTTAATGAATAAGTATGTTCACTGACAGAGTATAATTGTTCCACTCTTCGACCTGTTCTGCCACTCACTAAGCCTCTGGTTGAACTTTTACCATGTCACCAATATCCTGCACTAACCTCATATCCATTGATTCCATATGTATCTTAAAACATTAACAATCTCACTGCAATTGACTGTCTGCACTATGTCATTGGCAGAATAAGGTGAGAGGAGAAAGATTTAATAGGAACCCAAGGAGCAACTTTTTTAGTCGGAGGGTGGTGGGTATATAGAATGAGAAGCCAGGGGGGGTAGTTGAAGCAGGTACAATTACAACATTTAAAAGACACTTGGACGGGTATATGGATGGGAAAGTTTTAAAGGGAATATAATAAAAAGGAACTCCAGATGCTGGTTTATACCAATGACGCACACAAAATGCTGGAGTAACTCGGCGGGCCAGGCAGCATCTTTGGAGAAAATGGAAAAATGATTTTTTGGGTTGGGGTTGAAGTCGAAAGAAGGGTCTTGACCTGAAACATCACTTGTCCATTTTCTGCCTGGCCTGCTGAGTTACTCCAGCATTTTGTGTCTATCTAAGGTTTAGAGGGGCATGGACCAAATGTGGACAAATGGCACTAGCTTAGAATATGGCATTTTGGTTGGCACGGACGTTGGAACAAAGGGCCTGTTTCCATGCTGTATGACTCTAATAACAACACCTGCACTGCAATTTGTTTCCTTCAGTGAATTTTGTACCACAGCATAATGTCATGTTGAAATTTAAAAGGTTTTTTTTCCTGATTCAAGGTTCCTTGACATGCTGTGCCTAATGTGCATGGCTGATGGGTAAATGAACTGAAACTTTAATTTTCACACTGATGTGGATTTGATGCTTTGCTTGCTGACTCTTAAGCCCCCAAATGGGATGTGTTAAAATCATTCTTTTAACGGCAGTATTGGATTATTGTCATATGTACTGAGATACAATGAAAAACATTTGCTTTACATGCTCACAGGGTAAAACAAAATCCATACACGATTACAATCAAAAACAATACACAACAGGGTATTGAAAGAGATAGGGAAGAAAATACTGATCAGTGTTACAGTTAAAGGGAAAGTGCGGGTAAAAAGTGTGAGGTTTGCATCAACACCGTTAAAGATTCCTCGGAGCGCAGATGCTTGTACCTCCTCAGCATTTTTCAGACAAATGCAATTGACCTTTGCAGGTGCAGCAAAAAGGTTTTTCAGACATTTTTCTGTTGCTTTGAAGGTAGATTGGGAGATCGGGAATACAAACCTTTTATTGTGAGAAATTTGTTTAGTCATCTGAAAACAGTGGGGAATAAGCTTCTCTGAATCTGGTGGTATTTGTTTTCAAGTTTTTGCATCTTATGCCCAATGGGAGAGGGAATGACTATGGTGGGAATGGTCCTTGGTTATGTTGGCTGCTTTCCGGAGGTAGTGTGAAATATAGAGCTCAGGACAGCTCTCTATTTGTTGATAGGGTGGTTCTGTTGCCTGATAACAGCTGGAAAGACACTGTCCCTGAATCTGGAGGTGTGCGTTTTCACACTTCTGTATCTCTTGCCCGATGGGAAAGAGGAGAAGAGAGAGTGACCTGGATGAGACTTGTCCTTGATTATGTTGGTGGCTTTTCTGAGGCAGCGTGATGAGTAAATGGAAGGGAGGTTGGTTTGTTTGATGGTCTGGGCTACATCTTCAATTCTCTGTCATTTCTTGGCGTTGGATGGAGCTCTTCGGAAAAGCTCTTTCCATGGCACATCTGTAGTTTATTTTAGATACAGCCTTGAAACAGGCCCTTTGGCCGCTGACCATCGATCTGTTTATACAAGTTCTATGTTATCACATTTCTCATCCACGTTCGACACTCTATTGGGAAATTTACAGAGGCCCTTTAAACTCCAAACCCGCAAGTCTTTAGGAGGTGAAAGGAAACCAGAGCACGTGGTCATGAGGAGAACATGCAAACACCACACAGACAGTAGCCAAGGTCATGATGGAACTTGGGACTCAGGTGCTGTGAGGCAGCAGCTCTACCAGTTGCACCTCTGTGTCACCCAGATTGCTGAGTCCTAGATCCTGGCTTTATGTTAAAGAAATGTGAGGGTATTTTGACGACAGCAGAAGTATTGAACTAGTGCATTTTGGTGCCCTACTTTTTGCATGCCTGCAGGCCTTAATCCTTAAAACCTACTTGAAAATATTCTGTCGAACTTTAATGGCATAAATTTAGAGAGAGAGAGAAAAAAAAGTCCAAAAATGCCCCAGGAAACTCAAGTTCAATTGTCAAGGAGACTTTTGCTGAAAATAATTGCTAGCAAGATTAGCAGATAAATTCTGTGCACCATTTTGTGACACCCTAATCGGCATGTGTACCCAATGTCAATCTCGCGACATCCAACAAATTAACCTATCATTAAAATAATGGACAGAGAAACATCATGTGAAAACATTAAGCATGAATCCAATCATGTGGCGATCTCCTGTTTCTGGCCTACTTTCTTTTTATAGGCACTGTTATGTCTTTAAACATGGCAATGAATCACAAATGGGGTTGCTTTAGTTGAAGGTCCATAGACAATGGAGATCCTGGATGGTCAGCACTGAAATATAGAGATGTAATGCTGAGGCTCTATAAGGCTCTGGTATGACTGCATTTGGAGTACCGTGAGAAATTTTGGGCCCCATATCTGAGGATGGATGTGCTGGCTCTGGAGGTCTAGAGAAGGTTTACAAGAATAATTTCAGGAAAAAGTGGGTAAGCATATGATGAGCGTATGACAGCACTGGGCCTCCACTCGCTGGAGTTTAGAAGGTTGAGGGGGACCTCATTGAAACTTACAGAATAATGAAAGGCATAGATAGAGAGGATGTGGAAAGGACTGGTGGGAGAGTCTAGGACCAGAGGTCATAGCATCAGAATTAAAGGGCGCTCTTATCGAAAGGATGTGAGGAGGAACTTCTTTATGCAGAGGGTAGTTAATCTGTGGAACTCATTGCCACAGAGGGCTGTGGAGGCCAAATCAGTGGTTATTTTTAAGGCAGAGATGGACAAATTAATTAGAATGGGTGTCAAGAGTTATGGGGAGAAGGCAGGAAAATGTGATTAGGAGGCAGAGATCAGCCATAATTGAATGGAGGCGTGAACTCGCTGGGCCAAATCGCCTAATTCCACTCCTATAACTTGCGTGAACTTGTGTGAACAATGATAGGATGGCACAGTGGTGCAGCTGGTAGAACTGCTGCGTCACAATGTTCTGTTGAAGGGTTCCGACCTGCGACGTCACCCATCCTCTTTCTCCCGAGATGCTGCCTGACCTGTTACCCCAGCACTTTGTGTCTATTTGCAGTTGTTGACCTTATGCCTACAATATGTTCGTGCCTATGAACACTGTAAATTTCAAGACGGGTGGATATAAAGCCAAGAGCTGATCCAATGAACGAGACTCATTTGCAGCACTAATGTGTTCCCTTAAGACCCTGTCCCACTTAGGAAACCTGAACGGAAACCTCTGGAGACTTTGTGCCCTACCCAAGGTTTCCGTGCGGTTCCCGGAGGTTTTTGTCAGTCACCCTGCCTGCTTCCACTACCTGCAACCTCCGGCAACCACCTGCAACCTCCGGGAACTGCACGGAAACCTTGGGTGGGGCGCAAAGTCTCCAGAGGTTTCCGTTCAGGTTTCCTAAATGGGACGGGGGCATAATACTCCAATCGTACTTGCCTAATACTCCAATCGTGCTTGCCTTTCATGCACAGCACCTAACAATCCCCTGGTGATACAACCCTTATACATAGTGGAGTAGCCTGATAACAGTGACTGAGCCACTGGGAGTGAACACCAGTGCTGTTTTTAATGTGACGGCAAAAAGTTTAATAAAAGTTTTTGAACTAGATTCTAATCCACAAATCTAAAACCTAGTTTTTCAATTTTGAAGAATTTTTAATATTACAGAAAGATTACTAAATATTTTATAAATGCAATTTATTAATATAAGCTAATGAATAACCATCTCCTGGTCAAAGGCAACTTCCACTGTTTTTGATCTAAACCATTTATTTCAAAAATATTTAAAATCGATATTAAATTAAGAAGCATTTGTTTTGATAAAACACCATTTGGTTTTGGTCTAAGCGAGATTAATTAAACTGGGGGAAAAAAAATCTAAGCAACCAACAAAAATACGAAAAAAAAGATTGCTATAACAGACATTTGCAGTAGAAGAGATTTCAACAGCTACATGGAATGGAAAGGTTTAGACTGTGCAAACCTTTCACACAGACAGCACCCGAGGTCAGGATTGAACCTGGGTCTCTAATGGTTTGAGGCAGCATCTGTGCCACTGTGCTGCCTGAAAATTCTAATTCCCCAGCTCTCATCTGTCAGGTTAATTGCTGGTCGCCAGGAGAACAGAGGAAATCCTAATAATGTTGTTCTTTGGAGCTCACAATAGAAAATCTCAATCTTTTGGAAATTTCAGAAATAATGTTGTGGGGATGAGCCTGTTTTAATGCCACCCTGGTGCTTCTGGTGGAACTTCTGGCTCACAGCACTGGAATCCCAGGTTTAATCATGACCAGTTTTTGCATGCTTTCTCTGTGACTGCATGGGCTTCCTCCCACATCCCAACACGTGCGGGATTGTAGGTTAATTAGCCTCTGTAAATTGTCCGTAGTGCGTTGGGAGTGGATGCAAAATTGGGATAACATGGAACCCGTGTGAACGGGTGATCGATGGTGCGTGGTTGTGGTCAATGTGGGCCAATGGGCCTGTTTCCCTGCTGTATCTTTCAATCAATGCTTTTAAAATGCCGTGATATAATTTTGCGGAATTGCTCCTTTACTTACATTCTGTTCAGGTCAGTAAATATGACGATAAAAATTGCATATAATCCCACAAATGGCAAGATGGTTGGTAAAAAGGTTGAAAGTTAGAGGCTGCAGGAGGTAGTGTGTCAAGTAAGAAACAATATTTAAAAGATATTTAGACAGTAACACTTAGTCACAAAGGCATACAGCACAGAAACAGGCACTTTGGCCCAACTTGCCCATGCTAACCACAATGCCCCATGTACGCTGGTCCCACTTTTTTGCGTTTGGCCCATGTCCCTCTAAACCTTTCCTATGCATGTAACTAAATGTTGTAATAGCACCTGCCTCAACTCCCTTCCATGGCAGCTCGATCGATAGACCCACCACCTTCTGTGTGAAATGTTTTGCATTTGGCCCATATTCCTATAAACCTCTCCTATCCATGTACTGGTCCAAATGTCCTTTAATATTATTCCTAATAACATAATTATGTGTATAGGATGGATTGCTATAAATAGTTGGAAGCCACACGGAATAATCATATTTGCAGTCAGTCACTCTTTCTGCTCAGATCAGTTTGATATCGCATGCAATGCAGCTTGCTTCAGTGAGTTTTTGGTCCTTCAAGGCATCTGATGCGCGTGGCTTCATTGTATGTGCAGTGGCATCTCAAGTTAATAATAGGCAACCTACTGTTACTGTATTATTCTTTAGAGGGAGACAAAGAAGTGCCTTGCTCACCATTTGGAATGAGAAGTGAGAGAGTGGGAGTATGTAAGTGTTTGGAGAGTGTGTGTGTGTGTGAGTGGGTGGGTGTGGTGTGTGTGATAGTGTGTGTGTGAGAGAGTGTGTGTGTATGTGAGAGTGGGTGGGTGTGTTAAGAGTGTGTGAGAGAGTGGGTGGGTGTGTGAGGGGTGTATGTGTCTGCATAGGTACGGAGGAACGGGGAAGAGCGAATGGCCTAGAAGAATGTTTTTAGTTTTCATCTCCATATATATATAGTATGCTGACACTCGTTACCCAGCTCCATGCACAGGAAGTCAACCACCACCAGGGAAGGAGGCAGTGAGATAAATTTGATGGGAAAATTCTTAAACTGATTGCTGCAGATATCTTCTCTTGATTGAAAGTATATTTGTTCAAGGTTCTGACCTTGAATATGAAGATGAATGATTCATCTACTTAAAAATTGTTCCTGGCTATTCATTGTGATGGAGAATCATTTAATTCCCAGAGCAACTGTACTATTAACATGTACAAAACTGCTCCTTCTGAAATAAACAGTGGAGGCAGTGGAAAGGCACAAAAAAGGCAGCAGAGGTCAATTCTCTGGATGCTTTCTAGAGAGAGTTAGCTGGAGCTCTTAAAAATAGTGGAGTCAAGGGTTATGGGGAGAAGGCAGGAATGGGGTACTGATTGTGGATGATCAGCCATGATCACTGTGAATGGCGGTGCTGGCTCAAAGGGCCGAATGGCTTACTCCTGCACCTATTGTCTATTGTCTATGTTTATATAAACCCTGTTCAATTTGCATGGAAGAATTGATTCATCGGGCCACTGAGTCCACCATTCATCTGTTCACATTAGTTCTGTGCTATCCCATTTTTTCATCCACTCCTTACACTCTAGCGACAATTTACAGGGGCCTATTTACCGACAAACCTGTATGTCTTTGGGATGATAGAAAGGTACCAACTACCACATTAGGGATCCTCGGACTGTCTTTAATCGGACTTTATCTTGCATTAAACATTATTTCCTTTATCATATATCTGTACACTGTGGATGGCTCGATTGTAATCATGTATAGTGTTTCCACAGACTGGTTATCACACAAAAGCTTATCACTGTACCTCTGTAAACATGGGAATAAACTAAACTAAACTAAATGTAGGAGGAAACCGGAGCACCCGGAGCAAACCACCGACACCACCCACGGGCGTGCTTTCCCCTCGCCTCCCGTGACCACCGCTCGGCCGTTCCCCAGGCGCCTCCTACAGCCAACCACGAAACTCCCAGAGCCTTCCCAAGGCCACGGTAACCAAGCTCACAACTTCCTCACAGATTCTTCCATCTGTACGTTGCTGCCACCATCTTGAAACTGTATCTTTCAATAAATCGATCTATGAGACAAAAGAGCAGAATTAGTACATTTCACTGTTCTATCACGGCTTGACCTATTTCCCCCTCAACTACATTCTGCTGCCTTCTACTCATAACCTTTGGCACCTTTATTAATCAAGGGTCTATCATTCTCTGCTTTAAAAATACCCAGTGACTTGACCTCCACAGCCGTCTGTGGCAATCAATTAATCAATAATAAAAGTTTAATTATAGAATATTCTAAATGTGTAAGAGACCATCATCATTCTCATTTCACTTGAACGGTATACCCATCTTTCACATGTCTAACCAAGATTGTTTAAACTTTGTACTCAATGTTCCAGAGTTTTGCCTATCAAGAGTTTTACGCTTGTGTGAAATAACAAGCAGTTTTTAGAAAAGGCAATGAACTGAATAAAGAGTATTACACGGAGGGTTTGTGTATCTAGTGTTGAACTGGATGACAGCTAATTTGTTTTACTGAATACTCACTGAAGCTTTGAATGTTACCACGAAAGGCAGTCAAAGGACCATAATATGTCACTCTGAAGACACCAGGAACTGCAAATGCTGGAATCTTGAGCAAAACACAAAGTGCTGGAGGAATGCAAAGGGTCAGGCAGCAACTGTGTAAGGAACGGGCAGGCGAGCTTTAAGGTTAGGACAATCCTTCAGACTAATTAAAGTAGTTAAGGTTTGAGATACATCATGGAAACAGGCCAGTAGCCCATCGAGACCATGCCGACCATCGATCACACGTTCATATTAGTTCTGTTGTCCCATTTTCATATATCGATTCCCTACACACTAGGGGCAATTTAAAGAGGAAGGAATGTAGGTGAAGGAAATAAATAGATGTGTCCGGGTGGGGGGAGTAGAGGGAGTTCGGAAGGAGGGTGGGTGAGGGGGGGGGGGGGTTTCAGTTACCAAAAAGTGGAGAATTCAATGTTCAAACCTTTAGATTGTAAGAATATTTGCTTAATTCTCAACTTAAAAAGAAACATCAGGTGAACCATCCAGTGACTTTGTTGCTTATCTTGCTCTGTGCTATTGAAGTGTGCATGGAGTCTTATTGATGTGCTTGAAGGTGGAAAGATGCCTTTGAAAATTAATTCACGAATATACCCTGATGCAGAAATAATTACACCTCAAATGGATCTTACATGTATTTTGTAGAATGTAGTAATTTGATTAATGATTTTGCAAATCTTCAGCTTTAAGGGCTTAAGCCCATCAGTTTACGCGGTAGTATTTACTTTAGACTTTAGAGATGCAGCACGGAATTAGCCCCCGTTCACTACCACTACCTTACACATTAGGGACAATTTACAATTTTACTGCACCCAATAAACCTTCAAATCCGTGAGTCTTAAGAGTGTGGGAGGAAAATGAGCGCCTGGAGAA
This sequence comes from Leucoraja erinaceus, assembly GCF_028641065.1. Taxonomy (NCBI): domain Eukaryota; kingdom Metazoa; phylum Chordata; class Chondrichthyes; order Rajiformes; family Rajidae; genus Leucoraja; species Leucoraja erinaceus. The sequence goes on along the minus strand of NC_073400.1, from coordinate 14,985,508 downwards.
AACCAACGTGGTCCCAGGGAGAATGTACAAACTTCGTACAGCAGGCCCCGTGGTCAGGATCGAACTCGGGTCTCTACCGCTGTGCTACTGTGCCATCCCATAATATTTGCTCGGCAGATATTTTAACTCCAAGACATACCTCTTTGGAATTATCCAGTCTGTTTTTTTTATTGAGGATTCTCTATAATTGCTTGAGGGAAGAAGTGATGATAATATTGTAAAGGAATTGTAATTCCCTGAAGAAAACTGGGACGTTAAATATTAAAAATGTGAGTTCAACAATGACACCCAGATGGTGTTTTTTAAAGAGAATTTCACTACGCCTCCCACATATTGAGTATAGCCTGGTTACATTTAAGGAAATAGAATGGTTGATAAAAATCATAATGGTTGATAGGTACTTTTGTGATTGGAATCTTAACATTACAAGATATAGCTTACTCCCTTGGCGAAATATTGCGATTTTTTTTAGACATGATGGTAAAGATTGCGTACAATCCCACAAATGGCAAGATGGTTGGAAATAAGGTTGAAAGTTATAGGCAGCAGGAATTGGTATATAAAATGATAACAACATGTGATAACAATAAGAACATTTGGGCAATAACAATAATTAATTATTCATAGAGTCATATGGCACAAAAATAGGTCCTTCAGCCCAAGTTGTCCAAGATAACCAAGATGCCCCATCTACACTAGTCCCACCTGCCCGCTGTTCGCCCATATCACACTAAACGTTTCCTATCCATGTAGCTGTCCAAATATCTTTTAAATGTTGTTACAGTGCCTGCCTCAACTACCTCCTCTGGCAGCTTGTTTCATATACCCACTGTGTGAAATGTCTTTAAAAGACATGGATAGGAAAGGTTCAGATGGATAAGGGCCAAATCCGGGTAAATGGGATTAGCTTAGAAGGGCCGTCTTTAGTTGGCATGGATGAGCTGGGCTGAAGGGTCTGTTTCCATGCTGAATGGCCCTTCTGCAGTGACCCTTCTATCATGAAGGAATTGTGTTCCCTTCAAAGCTTACACAGATGCATGAAGTATTTTTTAATGAGAATACTAATATTGGGAAAAGGAGCAAAGGGAAAGCACGGAGGTTGAGGAAGATGTGTAGGAAGGAAACGCAGATGCTAGTTTACACCAATGGACACAACATGCTGAAGTAACACAGCGGGTCAGGCAGCATGTCAGGAGAAAAGGAATAGGTGACATTTCGGTCACCGAAATGTCACCTATTCCTTTTCTCCAGAGGTGCTGCCTGACCCTCTGAGTTACTCCGGAATTTTGTGTCTAAAGTCTGGACAGGATATATCTATCAAGGTTCTTTATTTCTCCTGCTGTTGTTAAGGAGACGTCAAAATATATTGTTTTTTCCAAAGAATCAGAATATATACTCTTCCATGTATCCAGAAGCAGCAGGTAAAATAAGCATGTGTTTTGCAGTGATTACTATGCCACTTGCATTGTTGCGCCTTGCAGCCAACAGATGCCAACTCAGATCAGTGGAAGAGCTTCCAGTACTCGAGCCACACTCTTCCACTATCTATGCTGCGTATAATTGCGAGGCGTCTTGGCACCATGCTTTTATGTTCCTCCAGCAAAGCAGCGTGTGCAACATTCAAAAGCAGTGGGCCAATTCTCTCTGGTGTTATACCGCATCTTCTACTCTTGCATTGGCCTTGAAAACCAGCCGCAGCTAGGTTTGGGAACAGCTCTGCCCAAGACCACACAAAATCGCAGAGAGCTGTGAATGTAGCCCAGTTCATCACACAGACCAGACTCCCCACCATTGACACCATCTACCCGTCACCTTGCCTTGAGTAAGCAGCCAACATAATCAAGAACCTTTCCTCCTTCTCCCGCTCTTAAAGGGCAGAAGATTGAAAGCTGTATCTTCAGACTCAACCAGACTCAGGAACAACTTCTTCCCATCTGTTATCAGATCGTTGAACAGCCCCTATAAACTAGGGAACAGCCCGTATTCCCCAACATACCTCATCCAATTGGAGAGCAGTCCTGAACTGTTATCTACCTCATTGGAGACACTTGGACTATCTTTAATCGGACTTTATTGGACTTTATATTGCACTAAATGTTATTCATGTTACTCTCTTTATCATGTATCTGTACACAGTGGATGGCTCGATTGTAATCATGTATTGTCTCTCCGCTGACTAGTTAGTACGCAACTAATGCTTTTCACTGTACCTCTGTACACGTGACAATGAACTAAACACATAAACTCAATATCTTTTCTATATCTTGACCAACAAAATTATCCTTCGTTTAGCAGGATCCAAGGCCACAGCAAATGATCAGTCAATTCTTTTCTGGCATGCAGTTACATTTCAACGTTAAATTTGAGTATTACTTATCAATCCTTTCTCACAGCATCAACCTCGCTTGCAAATTAGCATCAGGGAACGAGCCCAAGCAAATTCTCATGGCAACTTTCGCGCAACACAGAAATTTACAGAAAAAAACATTGATTTAAAGTCAAGATCAAGGTCAGTTTATTGTCACATGTACCAATTAAGGTACAGTGAAATTTGAGTTAACATACAGCCATAGTAAGTGAGAAGCAACAAGACACACAGCCACATAAAAGTTAACATGTACATCCATCACAGTGGATTACACATTCCTCACTATGATGGAAGGCTATAAAGGTCCATCTTTTTCCAGTGTCAGGGCAGTCAGGGCGATCAAAGCCCCTGCAGCCGATGATTGAAGCCCCCTGGTCGGGGCTCTCACCGCGGCATGGAGCACCAGTGTCAGCTTCTTCTTATCAGAGTCCGCGGGCTTCACGATGTTAAAGTCAACAGGCCCTGCGGTCGATGCTTCAATCTCCAGCAAAGGGATCGCAAGCTCCGCGATGTTAAACATAGAAACATAGATAATAGGTGCAGGAGGAGGCCATTCAGCCCTTTGAGCCAGCACCGCCATTCATTGTGATCATGGCTGATCGTCCCCTATCAATAACTCGTGCCTGCTTTCTCCCCATATCCCTTGACTCCACAAGCCACTAGAGCTCTATCTAACTCTCTCTTAAATCCATCCAGTGACTTGGCCTCCACTGTGGCCTCTGTGGCAGGGAATTCCATAAATTCACAACTCGCTGGGTAAAAACGTTTTTTTCTCACCTCAATCTTAAAAGACCTCCCCTTTATTCTAAGACTGTGGCCTCTGGTTCTGCCCAACATTGGGGACATTTTTCCTGCATCTAGCTTGTCCAGTCCTTTCATAATTTTATATGTTTCTATAAGATATCCCTCCATCCTTCCAAACTCCAGTGAAGTCCCGCAGACTCCTGCAGCTTGGAGTGCCGGGACGGTCTCCAGGAAAGGCTGCCAACTCCACGATGTTAGGGCGCAGTGGGGACGGAGATACGGTTATAGAAACAAAATTGCATCTTCGTCGAGGTAAGAGATTGAAAATAAAGTTTCGCCCAAACCCCCCCCCATTCCCCACATAAAACAAACCAAGGATTACTAAAACATACTTTTTAACACATACTGGATAAAAAAGAACAGACTGTTGGCGAGGCAAAACTACTCCTTATTTATTCTAACTTTTTTTTCAAGAGTATCATTTAGCATTTCAATTCCAATTCCTTCTGGCAAAGTACACTTTGTACAAAACTGTATGAAATATTTTTGCTTTCATTTAACAAGGTTTCACAGCAAAATGAATAATCTCTGCAGCTCTTGAACTGTACTCCATCAGTCACATCATTTCCAAGTCTCCGACCATATTTACTTGTCAGAAATTTTCGAATGAGATACTCACCAAGAACATGAAGAGGACTTTGTATTTTGGAGATACAAAAGTGGTGTTTAAGAGCCTTTTCGATAGGCACGTCAATGGAGGGATATGGATCTCGAGCAGGCAGAAAGCGTTTAGTTTCATTTGGTATTATGTTCAGCACAGACATTGTGGGCCAAAGGGCCTGTTCCTTTGCTGTACTTTTTAAATGAATCGTGAATATGGTCAAGTACCAAACATGGAGTTTTGTTTTTGGATTGGATTGTTTTTTTAGATACTTTTACTTTTAGAGGTACAGCACAGAAACAGGCCCTTCAGCCCACCGAGTCCGCATCGACCAGAGATCAGCCGCAAACCAGTTCTATTTTACACACTATACTACACACTATGAACAATTTGACAATTTGACAATTTTACCAAAGCCAATTAAGCTACAAACCTGTGCATCTTTGTAGAGTTGGAGGAAACCGGAGCACCTGGAGAAAACCCACACTGTCACGGGTAGAACGTACAAACTCCATGGAGACTGGGCCCATTGTCAGGATCAAACCAGGTCAAACCTGGTGCTGTAAAGCAGCAACTCTACCACTGCACCACTGTGCTGTTCCTCTGCTGTACTTGGTTCGTGGTTCTATGTTCTACAGCTGAAGAAATATCGAAGGCCGGTTCTCGCCTTTACGTTCCAGCATGATTAGGCAATGATGAATAAAAGTACCTGCCTGAGGAGCACTATCCATCATGTTCATAACATTTTACCCACCTAATTCTTCAAGAACACACAGAGGAGAAAGGATTGTAAAATACTATTTTTATTTTATTGAACTTCGATCTACTTTCCAAACTTTACTGCACTTAAATCAACACAATGACTGATAGATTTTGAATCTTTGAAGCACATATGAAATTGAAATAAAAAGACCCAAAGCCTTGTAGTAACTCAGTGGGTCAGGCAGCATTTCTGGAAGACATGGATGTAACGTTTTTAGGTAGGGGCCCATCTTCACGGTCCAGGTCAGCACAGTGGTGCAGTGTGGTAGAGCTGCTGTTTTACAGCACTGGAGACCCCGGTTCGATCCTGACTTTGGGTGCTGTCTGTGCAGAGTCTGTAGATTCTCCCTGTGATGGTGTTGGTTTTCTCTGGGTGCTCATGTTTCCTCTCGCGTCTCACATCCCGAAGGTGTAGAGGTTTGTAGGTTAATCGGCTTCAGTAAAATTGTGAATTGTCCCAAGTGTGCAGGATGGTGCTAGTGTACGGGGATTGCTGGTCGGCGCCGACTCGATGGGCCAAAGGGTCTGTTTCCACGCTCTATCTAAACTAGGCTAAACTAAACTTCCGTTATCAGCCAAAATCATAAAACTTGCAAATACAGAAAATCTATTACATTAAAAAATTGCTGTTAATACTCTGTATTTGGGAGGAAGAATCTTCTCAGCGTGAAGAAAGGATTTTCAGATTGAAGACGTTAGGTACAGGATTTACTCTATCAATGAGAAGTTACCTTCTTCTTGCATATGGCGTGCATAGCCTAAAGTTGTAGGTCATATTTCTATTCTATTTGATCTTGGTTTGTGCATGTTGGGATGATTGCATTGGTCAAAACAGGGTGGACCACGTGAAGGTTGCAATCTCCCACCCCAATGAGTCATGCTCAAACTGTACGAGTCTCTTTTCTATTGATTTTATATTTTTGATTCTAGCACGAAAGAATCATGTCCGTTTTGAATATCTATCAGTCATTTCAACACAAAGTGCTGGAGTAACTGATGGAGTCAGGCATTGAATGAACAGGCAACATTTTGGATTGCAACCGTTCTTAATGCTGACCCGAAACGTCACCTATCCATGTCCTCCAGAGATGCTGCCTGACCCGCAGAGTTAGTCCAGCACCAGATCAAAGATATCTCAGCAACGAGGAACTGTACATGCTGGATACCAAGGAATCTTTCCAAAGACATCAAATACTGGATTTACTGTATAATTAGAATTGTCTTGTTTCCTAAGCTCTGGTCAAACTGTAGCTGTTTCCTGGGTTGACACAAAATGCTGGAGTAACTCAGCAGGACAGGCAACATCTCTGGAGAGAAGGAATGGGTGACGTTTCGGGTCGAGACCCTTCGTCAGTTCGTCAGTCTCCTACCTATTTGTTGGTTCTAGCAGGAAATAGTTTGAAATGTGAGATTATCCACTTTGGTATCAAAAATAGGAAGGCAGATTACTATCTAAATGGCGTCAATTTGGGCAAAGGGGAAGTATAACGGGATCTGGGGGGTCCTTGTTCATCAGTCTAGGAAAGTAAGCATGCAGGTACAGCAGGCAGTGAAGAAAGCGAATGGCATGTTGGCCTTTATAACAAGAGGAGTCGAGTTTCGGAGCAAAGAGGTCTTTCTGCAGTTGTACAGCACCCTAGTGAGACCACACCTGGAGTATGGTGTGCAGTTTTGGTACCCTAATTTGAGGAAGGACATTCTTGCTATTGAGGGAGTGCAGCGTAGGTTTACAGGATTAATTCCCGGGATGTTGGGACTGCCATATGCTGAGAGATTGGAGCGGCTGGGCTTGTACACTCTGGAGTTTAGAAGGATGAGAGGAGATCTTATTGAAACATATAAGATTTTTAATGGTTTGGACACGCTAGAGGCAGGAAACATGTTCCCGATGTTGGAGGAGTCTAGAACCAGGGGCCACAGTTTAAGAATAAGGGATAAGCCATTTAGAACGGAGATGAGGAAACATTTTTTCTCACAGAATGTTGTGCTTCTGTGGAATTCTCTGCCTCAGAGGGCGGTGGAAGCCGGCCACAGGGAGATCAGATTGGTTAATGCGGACCGAGCGGAGGTGTTATTGCATCCGCTGCTCTAGACCATCCCGTCCCCTCCCGTGTGCCCCCCCCCCCCCCCCCAACCAGTCTGGGGTCGGCCAGGGACATCAGGAGTCAGACGGGAGCAGCACCCCCAGGCCCACAGCCAGCGTGGAGAAGCAGCGCTAAATTCAGCTCAACTCTGCCTATCTCGCCAGGTTAACCTACCAGTCCTACCTGGACTGATGGGACACCAGCCCGGAGCCGTGGAGTTTATGGAGTCTTTGTCTATGCCGCAGCACTGCTGTCGAGAGTGTTTTTCGCTTGTGACCTATGACCTGGACATGCGCAGTCGGAATACCGAACTCGCTTATTCTCATTGAAAAAGAAATAAAGTCATTTTGGAACATTTTTACTTGTAAGTCTGTTTCCCCTCTCAATTTTATATATAAATTTGACAAATGGCTCCTGCTATCATTGCTGCTTCTGACAATAATTAGTTGTTGGGGAGCATTGCAGAATTCCTACTGTCCCTATTCAAAAATACTGTACATCATGGTCTAGTGCCCTGTTAATGTATAAAGTCTGAATATAGGGACTGTTTACATGGGCACTAATTCATTCCCTCAACAATGAATAGAGAATGCTTGACACAAATTAATCCCTGTGGAAAACAGTTTGTTTACAATAGAGAACATCCATTAAATTGGATGTTTTTCCATATCTTTTCTGCAGTTCCACGCTCAATTACTGCTTAAAATACATACAGGTTTATTAAAGTTGAGAAATACAGCAGGGAGATCCAGCAGATCTCAGTAGAAGTTCAATTTAGTTTGGAGATACAGCAGGGAAACAGGTCCCACTAACAAGGTTTCTCAAGAACGCAACTGTGATGTTTGATTAATTGATTGAAAGATACAGCATGGAAACAGGCCCTTCAGCCCACCAGGTCCACACTGACCGCCTATCACCCGTTCACACTCGTTCTGTTATGCCACTTTTGCATCTACTCCCTACACTAGGGGCAATTTTACAGAGGCCATTTAACCGACAAACCCCGCACGTTATTAGGATGAGGGAGGAAACCGGAGGATCCAGAGAAAACCCACGTGGTTACAAGGAGATCATACAAACTCTTGCAGACAGCACCTGAAGTCAGGATCGAACCCGGGTCTCTGGCGCTGTGAGGCAGTGGCTCTACCTGCTGCGCCATTGTGCCGCCCTTATTAGTACCATATACCATGTTGTCATTTAGATATTATGGGTTTCATTTCCTCCAATAAAAAGTTTTGTTAGCGTGTACAATTTTGAACTTTTCATCTGTTTTTTTGAGAATAATCTAGGCTTAGAAACATAAAAAAATATGCAGGGGGAGGTCATTCAGCCCTGCGAGCCAGCACTGCCATTCATTGTGATCATGGCTTCCTGCACATTTACAAGGAAGTTTGCTAAACAATCATAGTCATTGTGTCTTACAGCGTGGAAATGCCACCTTTGGCCCAACATGCCCACATCTCCCATCTACACTAGTCCCACTTGCCTGCATTTGGCCCATATCCCTCTAAACCAGTCCTATCCATGAACCTGTCTAAATGTTTCTTAAACATTGCAAAAGTACCTGCCTCAATTACCTCCTATGGCAGGTCGTTCCATACACCCGGTTACATGCAGTTACCGTCTCAGGTTCCTATTAAATCTTCCTCCCCCTCACCTTAAAGCTATATTCTCTGGTTCTCAATTCCCCTACTCTGGGCAAGAGACTCTGTGTATCTACCCGATCTACTCCTCCCATGACGCTCATGAATCATAATCATTCATTCTCTTTCTACAAGGGACAGATCTATCATACAGTGCCAAGAGAATCACTGGTCAGTGCTATTTCCTCTCCAGTGGAGGGGGTCTTGGACAGTGGAGTATGTCTATCCAGACAATTAAAATCATGAGGGAAAAATATATGGTGAATGCACAGAGTGTTTCTGAAGAAGGGTCTCGACCCGAAACGTCGCCCATTCCTTCTCTCCAGAGATGCTGCCTGTTCCGCTGAGTTACTCCAGCATTTTGAGGGGCAACCTTTTCAATCAGACGGTGTGGGGTGTATGGAATGGTATGCCAGAGGAGATAGTGGTGGCAGGTGCTGTAACAGCATTTAAAAGGCACTTGGACAGGTACTTGGATAGGAGCGGTTTAGAGGGATATGGGCCAAACGCAGGTAAAATGGGATTAGCTTAGATGGGGCATCTTGGTCGGCATGGATGTTGACCTGAAAGGCCTCTTTCTGTGCTCTGTCTCCACAACCCTTCATAGATTTATAGATGGGGGAATGGCAGAGAAGATTATTTGTCCTTGAAGGGCAACTCTCAAGCTGCTCATACAGAGCCTAATACCACCCTGATGGTTTGATTGCTATCAGAAGCTTGAGTACAAAACCAAATTGCAACACCGCATTATAAGATGCTTCCCCCTTTTCTAGATGTGACTTTTTCTCTGAATTTTGCAGTTTATATGATAGTGTGCATTATGTTAGAGAGAGTCGTGGCTATTTATTAAACCGATCAACAGTGATTTCCAAAGAACCTATCGACTGCAATCTGAGTGCAATTATTTTGTGACTTTCAATTACCATACCAGACATAAAGTCTACGAGGCATCAGTCATTGTTTGACCTAATTATTTAATTCATTATTCATCTGTTTTATCTTTTTTTTGAGAAATCGCATAATTTTGTTGTAGAAACCAGGAGCTGCAGATGCTGGTTTCCTAAACCAGCCTGGATGTCTGATGAAGAGTTGTGAGTGGTTTATTGTCATACGTCCCAGACAGAACAATGAAATTCTTACTTGCAGTAGCACGGCATAGTACTCTGTAAAGAATATAATAAACAAATCAAAGTTTTGTATGGTTATATACATACAGAGACACAGGCACACAAACACGCACGCACGCACACACTCTTCCTATCTATGTAGTTCAGAGCTTATTTGGTGGTTGTAGAATTTAATATCCTGACATTGGGAAGAAGCTGTTCCTGAACCTGGATGTTACAATTTTCAGGCTCCTATATCTTCTTCCTGATTGCAGGAGTGAAATGAGAGCATGGTCAGAGTGGTTGTGGGTCTGTGATGATGCTGGCTGCCTGCCTTTCTCAGGCAGCGACTCTTGTAAATCCCTTTGATGGTGGTGAAGTCAGATCGCATGATGGACTGGGCAGTGTTCAGTGGGCAGAAGGGTTCCGACCTGAAACGTCACCCATCCATATTCTTCAGAGTTGCTGCCTGACCCGCTGAGTAACTTCAGCACATTATGTCTTCCTTTAATATTGTTGTTCAGTTTGTATGATAGAGTGCTGATCTTGTTATTCATTAGTCAAGTGCCATTCAAAAACAGAGTTATTAATTATTAGAAATAATATCCATGATTTGGAACCAGCAATGACGAGTTACTGCTGGTAAATTTCCACCCCTTTCCGTCTTCCGCAGAGACCATTCCCTCTGCAACTCCCTGGTTAACTCATTCCTTCCCACCCAAACCATCCCCTTCCCAGGTACCTTCCCCTGCAACTGCAGAAGATGCAACATATGTCACTATACCTCCTCCCTCGACTCTGTCCAGGGACCGCGACAGTCCTTTCAGGTTAGGCAAAGGTTCACCTGCACCTCCAGCCTGATCGACTGGATCCATTGTTCAGGATATGGACTCTTATACATCTGCGAGACCAAACGCAGACTGGGCGATAGTTTCACGGAACACATTCGCTCAGCCTGCCTGAACCGACCTGTTCTCCTGGTTGCTGGACACTTTAATTCTCCTTCGAATTCCTACACGGACCTTTCTGTCCTAGGTCTCCTCCATTGCCAGAGTGAGGCTAAATGTAAATTGGAGGAACAGCATCTCATATGTTGCTTGAGCAGATTGCAGGCCAGTGGTATGAATATTGATTTATCTCACTTCAGGTAGCTCCAGCATTCCCTCTCTTTATCTCTCCCCCACCCGTTGCACTAGCTTCTCATTTTCACCCTACAAACAGGCTAGTTTCCTTTATCATTGTTACATTTTTGCATATCTTTCATTCTTTGTTCTTTATCTCTCCACATCATCGTCTATCTCTCGTTTCCCTTATCCCTAACCAGTCTGAAAAAGGGTCTCAACCCGAAATATCATCCATTCCTTCTCTCCAGAGATGCTGCATGTCCCACTGAGTTACTCCAACTTTTTGTGTCCCTCTGGTAAATTTCCAAGCTAGAAATTGTGTCTGACTTGGAGGGGAAGCTGTGAGTGATGGTGTTCCCGTGCACCTGCCCTCGTTTACAGCGGTAGAGGGCAGATGTTTTAAGGGGTGCCTGAGCAAGTAACTGCAGCTTGTACCTATCTACAGTGCTCCAGTGAAGGGAGGCATGAATGTTTAGGGTAGTGGATTGAGTGCCAAGTCATCAGGTTGCTTTGTCCTGGATGGTGTTGCGTTTCTTGAGAGTTTGTCGGCATTGCATTCATCTCGACCAATGGAGAATATTCCAATCGTGGCCATGGTAGCGCGGCAGGTAGAGCTGCTGCCTCCCTCACAGTACCAGAGACCCAGGTTCGATCCTGACCTCAGCTGCTGTTTGTGCAGAATTTGCACGTTCTCGCTGTGACCGCGTGGGTTTCTTCCGGTGCTTCAATTTTATGTTCATAAGTTGTAGGAGCAGAATTTGGCCATTCAGCCCATCCAGTCAATTCCATCTCCATTCAATCATGGCTGATCTATCATTCCCTCTCAACCCCATTCTCTTAATTTCTGCCCATAACCCCTGACACCCGTACTAATCAAGAATCTATCAATCTCCACCTTAAAAATATCCATTGACTTGGCCTCCACAGGCGTCTGTGGCAATGCATTCCACAGATCGCCACGCTCTGACTAAATAAATTACTCTCACATCCCAAAGATGTGCTCGTTTGTAGGTTAGTTCCCCAGGTGTGTCGGGAGTGGATGTGAAAGTGGGTTAATATCGAACTAACGTGAATGGGTGAGCAATAGATGGCGTTAATTACCAATTATCGTTGACTAGCCTGAATGTTTCCAGGTCTTCCTCGTGTAGACATGAGCTGCTCTGTTGGCTGAGAAGTTGCCCTGAACTCCAACTCAATGATTCATTGCTGTTGCTTTATTCTTCTTGCCGCCAAGTAATGCTATTTATGATGATTTCCACTGGAGCAGTGCCAGAGATGCAAATGGCTTTGCCCATTGATTCCTGCTGTCTCATTTACATCAGCAATTTGTCATGGACTTTGGCGCTGCCTGTGGAACATTCCAAGCAAGCCACTGCCAGACGCATAGTTCTGAGCAAATTCCAGCGATGAAAAGTAACCACTCCACCTGCCATCACTGTTGCAACATGAGGAACGATGCCGATTTATTCAGTACAAAGGAAAATGTAAGTGAAAGAGTTGTACATTGTGGAAACATGCCCTTCGGCCCAACTTGCCCACACCGGCCAACATGTCCCAGTTACACTTGGGCCTGCGTTTGGCCCATCTCCCTCCAAACCTGACCTATCCATGAACCTACCTAAATGTTTCTTAAATGTTGCAATAGTTCCTGCCTCAACTACCTCCTTTGGCGACTCGTTCCATACACCCACCACCATTTGTGTGAAAAAGTTACCCCTCAGATTTTTATTAAATATTTTCCCCTTCACGTTAAACCCATGTCTTCTGGTCCTCAATTCCCCTACTCTGGGCAGAAGACTGTGCATCTACAAAATCTATTCCTCTGATGATTCTATACACCTCTATGAGATCACCCCTCATCCTCCTGTGCTCCAAGGAATAGAGTCCCAGCCTACTCAATCTCTCCCTATAGCAGACCCTCGAGTCCTGGCAACATCCTTATCAATTCCAAGTTAATTCATAGACCATAGAACATAGAGCAGAGAAGAGTACAGCACTAGAACAGGCCCTTTGCCCCCCCCCCCCCCCCCCCCCCCCCCTGTGTGCTGAACATGATGCCAAGACCATTTTTTATCTGCCTGAACAAACATAAATCCTTCTCTTCCGTGCATATCAATGTGCCTATGCGAAATTCTCTTACGTGCCACTATCGTATCTCCACCAACCATCAACAAGTAATGTCTGATGCAACAGGCATTAATGTTAAAAGTTGCATTGCCTGTTATTATTGTGATCACATATTTATTTAAGTGATACCATTATGTTATGGAATGAGTGGATAAAGAGTAGTTAGTTGACTCTTTGGGTTGGAAACCATCTTGAAACTCAGTCTTGTAAACCAGTAATATACAACAATGTCAGAAAACTAATGACATCAAATTCTAATGGTCCCACTTTTTTAGGAACAACTAATTGCAATTGAAAGATTTTAACCCGGATCTAGGAAAAAAAAATGTCGGATGGATTATTTTGAATCTAATATTATTTTACCTTATTCAAAAGCCATTGATCGTGATGGTTCAAATGTGATTTTTTTTTAGTGCACAAAATCATCGAAACAGATACTTAGTTACAACCTTGATGAATATACAATTCTGATATCTACTGTAACTGTTGAATGAAATATATTTTTAGTTTACTGTCACGTGTAACGTGGTGCAGTGAAAAGCTTTTTGTTGTGTGCTAACCAGTCAGCGGAAAGACTGCAGATGATTACAATTGAGCCGACCACAGTGTACAGACACAGGATGAAGAGAATAATGTTTAGTGCAAGATAGTCCAGTAAAGTCCGAGGGCCTCCATTAAGGTAGAGAGCAGCTCAGGATTGCTCTCTAGTTGGTGGTAGGATGGTTCAGTTGCCTGATAACAGTTGTGAAGAAACTTTCCGTGAATATGGAAGTGTGCGTTTTCACACTTCTGTGCCTCCTGTCTGATGGGAGAGGGGAGAAGAGGGAGTGACCAGGGTGAGACTCGTCCTTGGTTATGCTGGTGGCCTTACCGAGGCAGCGTGAAGTGCAAATTGAGTCAATGGAAGGGAGGTTGGTCTGTGTGATGGTCTGGGCTACGACCACAAATCTCTGTAATTTCTTGCAGTGTTGGATGGAGCTGTTCCCAAACCATGTTGTGATGCATCCCGATAATATGCTCTCTACGGTGCATCTGTAAAAATCTACAGCGCTAAAAGAGATTTTGTGCATTCTGCAATATTCTTTGTGAGGCACAAATCCAACCTTAAAGACACAAAATATAGAGTTTCTCTGCTTTTGTAAAAAACTGTCTATTGCATCTTTTGAGATCATACCATGACAGTTGTATAGTTGGAGTCCTGTACAGCAGAGAATAATATGCCCATGTTATAATTAGTAAAGTGCATCTGGAAAAGCATAAATCTATACAAATATTCTTTTTTTTAAATTGGTAGCAGTTCTGTGTCGATACATTAGAGTTCCGAATCAAGACCATCAGAACCCGTTGAGCAAGCAATATGTTCACCAGTCTGCCTTCACACTCATCTGTTCCTGAAACTCAACGGGAGGGAATCATTATTCAGAAGATGGGCATCTATCCTTTTTTTGTTGCATGTAACTTCAATGTACATGAATTGGCTAGAAATTAGATCTCTTTTTTTTTGGCATGTTTAAACAATGCTACATATAAGGACTTTTACAGAATTTCATAATGTGAAGAGTCAAATTAAGTTCATTTTGTTGTCCTGGAAGAACATTAAATTATTACTTGCAGCAGCGCAATAGATATGTAAACATAGTACTCTGTAAAACCCATAATAAATACCAATAAAAGTCATATGTCAGTCACACACACACACGCACACGCACACACACACACACACACACACCTCTCTACTGTATAGGAAGGAACTGCAGATGCTGATTTAAACCAAAGATAGCCACAAAAAGCTGGAGTAACTCAGTGGGTCAGACAACATCTCTGGAGAATAGGTGACGTTTCAGGTCTGAAGAAGGGTCACGACACGAATCGTCACCTATTCCTTTTCTCCAGAGTTGTTGCTCTCTACTGTACACCTGTAGAAGTTCATGAGAGTATTTGTTGACATACCATGACAAGATGTGAGATTATCTATAGAGTGCTATGAATGTTGGTGTTTACATTCAAAATGATTATTGGCACGACTTACTCTTGATTACATTGATCTTGGATCCCTCAGTACTTGGGAAAAAAAAGTTTTAAAGGATTAACTCATGTCAGATTTCATTAATGATAAATCAATCTTACCTTGTCTACATTTATATCTTAACATGGGGGATGCCTTTAGGTGGTGCTGTGGTTCATGTGCGTGAGCATAAAAGATTCACCATCCTTATCATGGAATTGTGACCATATTCTTAAAGCTGCCATCAATGGGGGTACACAAACCTACCGAGGGGCAGGACTGAAGGGAGAGTTGAAAATGTGTAGGAAGGAACTGCAGATGCTGGTTTAAATCAAAGATAAACACAAAATGCTGGAGTAACTCAGCAGGATTGGCAGCATCTCTGGAGAGAAGGAATGGGTGACGTTTCGGGTGGAGTCTGAAGAGGAGAGTTGAGGATGATGTACATTATGTACACAATGTGCTGAAGTAACCCAGCAGGTCTGACAGCATGTCTGGAGGACATGGATAAGTGCCGTTTTGGTCGAGACTCTTCCTCAGAAGAAATGTCTGAAGAAGAGTCTCAACCAGAAATGTAATATCCACGTTCTACAACACATGCTGCCTGATCTGCTGAGTTACTCCAGCACTTTGCAACCTTTTGTGTGGTCTGAAGAAGGGTCCCGACCTGAAACATCATCTGTCCAATCTGAAGAAAGGTCCCAACCTGAAACGCTGTCTATCCATTCCCTCCTCAGATGCTGCCTGAACCATTGAGTTCCTCCTGCACTTTGGGTTTTGCTCAAGATTCCAGCTTTTGCAATTCCATATCATGCTTAATATTTTTTGAGTTATCTATCATGGCATGATACAGGTAATAAAGTTATCATGTACTGCTTGTGTACATGCTGCTAGTTACAAATGTTGTTGCACAAGCTGGTTCCTAATCTGCATTGGGGCCAAATGGGATGTTTATTTGCACATGGCAGCACTGATGTTCTGAAAAGTCATGTTTAATTTATTGTCACGTGTACTGAGGTACAGTGGAAACCTTTTTCTTGCGTGCTAACCAGTCATCAGGAAGACTATACATGATTACAATCGAACCATCCACTGTGTACAGATATAGTCTAACTGTAATAATGTTTAGTGCAAGATAAAGTGCAGTAAAGTCTGATTAAAGATCTCCAGTGAGGTAGATAGTAGCTCAGGATTGCTCTCTAGTTGTTGGTAGGATGGTTCAGTTACATAGAAAATATAGAAACATAGAAAATAGGTGCAGGAGGAGGCCATTCAGCCCTTCGAGCCAGCACCACTCGATAACAGCAGGGAAGAAACTGTCTCTGAATTGGACAGGGGAGAAGAGGGGGGTGACAATGCTGATGACCTTGAAAGAGGTAGCATGAAGTGTAGATGGAGGGGAAGGGTGGTTGGTTTGTGTGATAATCTGGGCTGCGTCGACATTTGTCTGCAATTTCTTGCAGATGGAGCTGTTCCGAAACCCTGCTGTGGTGCATCCTAATAAAATGCCCTCTGAAAGATTCTGATACCCGGGTTAATATACTGCCGTTGTTTTGGAAAATTGGTTTTCAGTCACAGCCTAATAATGAGTAAAGAATGCATTGGGTGTTACAAAGTAATAGATCTTGTCATGTAAGTGATTTGTATGGTATGTGCAGCCTTTAAATGAGCCAGAGCTTTCTGGCGTTAATTGTTTTTTTCACTTCATGGTATGTTTGCTAATGTAATTTTTGCATGAAATTTATACTCATTTTAAAAGTGCCTTGTCAGCAAGATTATGAGTCTAATCAAACATTTTTAAACGTTCATGGGTCATCAATGGAGAAACATTTTCAACTTGCTGCCCTTTTCTTAATTGCCAATGAGAAGGCTGCCAAGTGTTGAGCTCTGTTTGGCTACAAATTCAGTGCGTCTTTAAGGTGCGAAAAACTGTATCCAGCAAGTGATAGGGCTACATTCAATGGTGGTATCCAGTAAATGTCCTCAAAGAGTCTACAGGGTCAGTGAAAATTGTCTCGTGAAAATAGAGAACACAATATCACCAATCACTCAATATTCCAGCACCAAATGAAATGCTGAATCTTAATCCATCATCAGTTGTGGTAAGTAGGGATGGGTGGCGTTTCGGGTCGAAGAAGGGTCTCCCATTCCTTCTCTCCAGCCTGTCCCGCTGAGTTACTCCAGCTTTTTGTGTCTATCCTTGGTTTAAACCAGCATCTGCCGTTCCTTCCTACATATCAGGTGTGGGAATCTGGCCCCAAATCTCCAGCAATTTATTTCAGATGGCGAAGAAGAAATAATTGCAGGCAGCTAAAGATTGATGCAGCCTTCATTTCTTGGTGTGATGGAGACATAAGAAACTGCAGATACTGAAACACTGCATAGAGCACAAAATCCTGGAGTAACTCATCGGGTCAGGCAGCATCTCTAGAGGGAAAGGAGAGGTGACAATTTGGGACGGGACAACAACTTCAACTTCTATGTCCTCCAGAGATCCTGTTTGACCTGATGAGTTACTCCAGTACTTAATGTTCTCTACACTTGGGGATCTACTGGACTATTATGGAATTTCACTCTCAATATAGATATAAATGGAAATAACCCCATTAGTAGGAAATAAAATATATAATGTATGCAATGAAACATTTAAAATTGATGTTTGCAGCTTGCAATTAAATTTTGAATGCACTGAACTCTGAGTATGAAAATGGCCTGTGTTCTTACAAGCAAACCTAGGTTATTACAGGATGTAGAACATATTCACAAAATAAGTGCAATTTCCTGTGTGTAACAGCAGGATTAAAAAACAAAATCAATCTTGCCAAAGTGTATTACAGATTTTAATATAATTTTGAAATCTAACAGGACAATGTTCAAACTTTATCTTGGTGTTTTATAAAGGTGATAGAATTCCAGATTGCCTTGATTAATAGATTGATTAAAAAGATACAGTCGGGAAACAGGCCCTTCGGCCCACTATGTCCGTACCGACCATCACATTAGTTCTATGTTATCCCACTTTTGCATCCACTTCCTACACACAAGGCGCAGTTTTTCAGAGGCCAATTAATCTAAAAGCCCGCACGTCTATAGCACCCAGAGGAAACCCACGTGGTCACAGGGAGACAAAAATGCTGAAGAAACTCAGCGGGTGAGGCAGCATCTATGGAGCGAAGGAAATAGGCAACTTTTCGAGTCAAAACCCTTCGTGCAAACTCCAAACTCTTATTTTCTCCATGCTGCATTCACCATGTTCTCCAAAGGTTATACATTTTTTAATATATAATGTTTGTCATATTGAATTGTCAATTTTATTGTGAGTTTTTATTTTCATGGAACACACATTTTGAATTAAAAACCCATTTCAAATGGACACAAATTGCTGCATCATAGTTTATTCTATAAATCATGCCACCCTGTTGTTTTTTACGTGTGAGAAAAAATCTTCTAAAACACACTTAAAAAAAATAAATGCTTGCCTCTTAGGAAAGAAAATGTCAGCCAACATTTTGCTGAATCGTTTAAAAGGCCAGCATTTAAATATAATTAAAATAATTTCCATTCTTTGTTTATTTTAGAGAAGTTCCACAAATCTCAAAGAGCCATTATTACACTCTCTCCAGTGTTCGTTAATCTTTCTCTTGCAATTTTTAGTTACTTTGTCGTTCGTTTGAGTATGAAGCGAATCGCTGAAAGACTTTTGCTTGACTCCTCGCTTTAGACTTTAGAAATACAGCGCGGAAACAGCCCCTTCGTCCCACAGAGTCTGCGTCGACCAGCGATCACTCCGTACACCAGCACTATCCTACACAATAGGTACAATTTTACCAAAGTCAATGAACCTACAAACCTGCAAGTCTTTGTAGTGTGTGAGGAAATTGGAGTACCCGGAGAAATCCATGCAGTCACAGGGAGAACGTACAAACTCCATACACACAGCACCTGAGGTCAGGAACAAATCCCGGTCCCTGGTGCTGTGAGGCAGCAACTCTACCGCTGCACCATTATGCCACCCTATGCTATTCCCACCTGCTTCAAACGCAAGGAGGCAAGTGGCTCTTCAGTTGAATTAAGTGCACCAAATCTCTTTGGAAGCCAGGTCCAGTTGGATTTGAATAGAAGGGTCTTGACCCGAAACGTCATCTATTCCTTTTCTCCAGCGATGCTGTGTGACCCATTGAGTTACTCCAACATTTTGTGGCTTTCTCCATTTGGACTTGAATTGCACCTGAAAGAATTTGGCCTCCCATTGTTCACCACAATTGCTATGTCTTAATTTGCAAGGCTTGATAATTAACCTTCTCTTCAGTTTTATTAGCTACCTTTTCCTTACTGCATGTTTCAGTGTCAGTTTTGATACACGGATTAAGATGCTTTGATAAATACTCTTGGACAAACTCAGATGGCTGGTTTCTCCTTGTTCTGCAAAGTTACCAGATTTCAATGCGAACGTGTCAGTTCTGGTTTGAACCTGCTCTTGGCAGGAATGGAGGATGCAGGCTAGGAAAAGGCCAAGTCCTTTAATCGATATACAAAGGTTCAAAGGTTATTTTATTGGTCACATACATCTAGGTGTAGTGAAATGCTTCTTGCCAATGCAGCACATAAAGAAAGAATACAGATATAACAGTAATAAAGAAATTTAAACATAAAAACATCCCCCCCACAATAGTTCCCATTATGAGGGAAGGCACAATGTCCAGTCCCCATCCCATGTCCACCCATAGTCGGGCCTATTGAGGCCTCCGCAGTTGCCTTTACAGAGGCCTGATGTTCCAGGCCGTTCTCGCCGGGAGATGGTGCTCCGGCGTTGAGAGAATCTTCTCAGCGGCATGGGAACCCTGGAACGGCCGCTTTCTTACTGGACACCGTGACCTCCAAAGCCAACAAGGCCGCGCCAGACGGAGCTCCACCACTGGCGATCTATGCGAGAGATCCCAGGCTCCCGCTGAAAAGTTCAACACCGCAGCCCGCAGCTGGCCGCTCCATAGACCCTCAGCTCTGCGATGTTTCATCAGCGGTCTTCAGCTCACCGGAGCTCCAGCTCGGCGACCCGGGCAAGGCATCGCCCGCTCCGCAATAGCGCTCCAGCGCTGTGCCGCCGCCGCTGAAGCCGGGTTACTGGGTGGTCCCCTCAGGAAATGCCGCTCCAGGCCTGCTGGTAGGCCGCGAGGACGGGTCGAAAGTGCAGCCCGGAGAAAAGTTGCCACTCCAACCAGGTAGGGACCCTGAAAAGTAGTTTCCCCCTTCCTCCCCCCCACCCCCCACATAAAAAAGACTAGAGCTCCAAAAACAAAATACTAAAACTCACTAAAAAATTTAAAAAAGAGTGAAAAACGAACAGCTGCAGGCTGGGCAGCCATACCACACAGGACGGTGAAAATCAGCGCCAATTCAAATTTAATGGGAACTGGAGATATGAAAGACAGCATATGCTGTAATCTGGACCAAAAATCCAAACTGCCTGAGGAACTTAGCGGATCGAGCAGCATCTGTGGAGATAAAAGAATGATCCCGGTTTCTTTAGACTTTAGAGATACAGAGTGGAAACGGGCCCTTTGGTTCACGACGATCAACGATCACCCCATACATTAACGCTATCCTACACACTAGAGACAATGGACGATTTTTACCAAAGCCATTTAACCTACAAACCTGTACATCCTTGTAGAGTGGAAACCGGAACAACCAGAGAACACCCACGCGGTCACAGTGAGAACGTCCAAACTCTGTGCAGACAGCACATGTGGTCAGGATTGAACCTGGGCCCCTGGCGCTCGAAGGTAGCATCACTACCGCTGCACCACTGTGCAGCCCTGTTTCGAGTCAGACCTTGCAGGGTCCTTGTTGGAGGGAATTTTGTGCTTGTCTTGGATTTCAACAACGCACAAAGACAATCTCATAAAGCAGCAGTGAGATTCTCAAACAAGCATAACTCAAACCCTGAACAGTAATATTCAGAAACACTCTGAGAGAACTGGAAAGGTTTGGTGAGATATGGGCCAAATGCAGGCGGGTGGGACTAGGATGGATGGAGCATCTTGATCGGCATGGACAAGTTGGGCCGAAGGGCTTGTTTCTATGGTGCATGACTCGATGATTCCATGACCCAAAGTATTTCAATGACACGCAGGACCCACGGCATTTTTATATTTTCAAGCGGATTTTACATTTTTGAGACCATTCAGTGATCAATGTTTCTTTGTAATCTTTCATCATCATGTTTTATTCCCCAGAGTTATCGTAAGCCTTCTGTTCCCTGTTATTTAGAAAATCATTGTCAATTTATCTTGCAAATGGGAGCAATAAAGAACACCTCTATTTCCTGGATAGACACAAAATGGTGGAGTAACTCAGCGGGCCAGGCAGCATGTCGACCCAAAACGTCACCCATTCCTTCTCTACAGAGATGCTGCCTGTCCTGCTGAGTTTATCCAGCATTTTGTGTCTACCTTCGATTTAAACCAGCATCTGGTTCTTTCCTGCACCTCTACTTCCTGGTCAGTATTATTTCCCTCAGCCTGGTTTATAAACTCCGAGGTTTATCATTATGCCTTTAGCTGTGCGTTGTAGACTGAACAGTTCCTAAATCTATTTACTGCCCCATCTAACATGATCTTTCAGTTCACTTCTTCCCATCATGCTTCCCCCTGATGTAAGCTCGTGAGGTGAGCAGATTCCAAACTTGCTAGATTTTCTAGTAGAATGTAGAACAGTGCAGCACAAGAACAGGCCATTTGGCCCACAATACCTGTGCTGAAAGCTCTCCCTGTGACCGCATGGGTTTTCTTCGAGTGCTCCGGTTTCCTCCCACACTCCAAAGACCTAGAGGTTTGTATAAGTGCTGGAGCACTTATCTCCCTGTTCATAACCCACATCCCACCATTCACTCAATATCAAAGTGCCTATCCAAAAGTCTTTTAAAAGTCACTATTGTATCTGCTTCCACCACGTTCCAGGCAGCACCTTCCAGGCAGTCAGTGGTTCCAAGCACTGCCTTCAGTGTACAAAACCTGCCCCAAACATCTCCTTTAACCTTTGCCTCTCTCACCTAACCAAAGTCCCATACTTTTTCAGAATTTTCTGCATTGGTGACTGGTGGTTTCCCTTCCAGAGTAAGCAATACTGTTTGGGAGTAGCAATACTGTTTGGGAGGGGGGGGGGGGGGGGGGGGGGGGGGGGGGGGGGGTGGGATTGGTCTGTTGCTGAAAGATAGATGCAAAGTGCTGTTTTAATGTAGCGGGCCAGGCAGCATCTCTCAATGTTTTGGGTGTTGACTTCTTCAGTCTGAAGAAGGGTCCCAACCCGAAATGTGAGTCCGAAGATGGGTCCTGAACCGAAATGTCCAGAGATGCTGCCTGACCCGCTGAGTTACTTGAGGTCGATCTTTGGTATAAACTAGCATCTGCAGTTCTTTGCTTCGACATTGATCTGTTGCACACTGGCCACATGCCATATTCTGCCAACTTTTTTGCTCAATGGCAAATGACATCAGGACATTTAAATCTCCCAGGCATTCTTTTGCCATGGGCAAGATGATTTTCCTCTTGCTTTGTTTGACAGTTCCTCAAGGGCAACATAACACCGCAACAAAATTAATCTGATATTTATTTTGCTCGGATGAGCATAAGGAATAATTTAAATGAAATTATTAAGAGATTTATGCTAAAGTGTTTATGAATTATGACAAAACGACAGTGGCAATATTTGCATGGAAGTATAGTTGCTGCATTTGTGAATTCGTTTAAAACAAATCTGTAGTGAAAAGTCATTTCAACACATTTTTAATGGAAAGTGTGCTTGCTAAAGTTTGTGTCAGGCACCAGAACATTTATTCTCGAGAGATGCAGAGTAAATAAGAAATGGTAGGCCCACTAAAAGCAGTTTTACATTCATATGTATATTTCCCCATGCAGATTTTTGAAGCATTCTTTTCAAATAATTTGAGTGTTAAGGATAATTCCAAGAAAGAAATTGTTAAAATACCTGAAGAATTCACGTACTTTAAATTATTCTGCAGAAAATATAATTTTGAAGATTGGACAGTAACAGCTTTGTTTATATCCTGCTGTCAGTTGAGACAAAGTTAGTAACATTCTCGTTTCTGAGTCGGAGTGTTAGGATTCAAGTCCTATCTCGGCAAGTTGAATAAAAATGCATAGGCTGTTCGTCCATTGCATTTTTTGAGTGGATGGTGTTGTGTTGGAGGTTCAGTTTAATCAGACTACATGTTGAATCAAGTCCCTATTTTCTCTATAGTGGTGTAAAAATATTGTGCACTATTTCAAAGGAGAGTAAAGATGTGTAGGAAGGAAGTGCAGCTGCTGGTTTACACCCAATGTAGGTACAAAATGCTGGATTAACTCAGCGGGACAGGCAGCATCTCTGGATAGAAGGAATGGGTGACGTATTAAGTCAAGACCCTTCTTCAGACAGAGTCAGCGGAGAGCGAGACACAGGGATAAGGAAGGGTAAAGTGTATGAAAACGAGGCATCAAAAGAGATGATCAATGAAAATGTAGAATAAATCGTTGTTAGCCCGGAGGTGGTGACAACAGGATAAAATGAAATCGGGGACAGACGGACTGGTCGGTGAACTGGGAAAGGGGATGGATGGAGAGTGAGGGAAATCGAGGGTTACTTGAAGTTAGAGAAGTCAATATTCATACCGCTGGGGTGGAAGCTGCCCAAGTGAAATATGAGGTGCTGTTCCTCCAATTAACGTTGGCCCTCACTCTTCTAAAGTCAAGTCTTGTCATTGCATTGTTCTTCTTATCGAGTCCACATCACAAGAGCTGAGCTGAACACATTTCTCGGCATTTGCATACAATGGTGTCTTGCGCATCTTGTGTTTCTTGTGCGTGGTGGTGGAAAGAATTGTGGAAACAGTGCCGCAACGCTTCCCTTGACCCCGTTGCATTGTTAAGATGCCAAGTAGTTTTTGTTGAAGGTTACACTGCAACCCTCACAGTTCACCAATATTGAAAAGTTCATTTGTTATAGGAGCAGAGTTTGGCCATTCAGCCCATATTAAACAATGCAAGTGCAAAGACAATGTCCCCAGGTCTATGTAGTTCTGAGTTTATCAGAGGTTGTTGTATTTAATAGCTTGATGGTCGTTGGAAAGAAGCTGCTCCTGAACCTGGACGTTACAGTTTTCAGGCTCCTGCACCTTCTTCCTGGTGGAAGGAGTGAAATGAGAGCATGGCCAGGGTGGCTTGGGTCTCTGATGATGCTGGCTGCCTTTTTGAGGCAACAACTTCTGCAGATTCCTTCGATGGTCAACACAAGTGATGGACCGGGCAGTGTTCACCACATTTTGCAATCTTCGTCGTTCCTTGGTGTTCGAGTTGCTGAACCAAGATCACGTGTTTGAATAGTGTGCAAGAGTTAAGCATTTAGCTGAATGTAACAGGCCTTTGTTTCTGTTAATAACAGCATTGTAGAAGGCTTTATGGAGAAAGAATGAACTTGTCGTGCCCTACAGTTCAGCATGTGTGCAGAAAGTTAATATTGTGATGGGAGATTGAATGTATTGTCGCATTTTCAATACATTTGAGGTACTGTCAGCGGGGAATCTTTATGCAGGAAATTTGTCGTCAAAGAGTCTGCCAATGAATGTCTCCACCAATCTGTACAGCAAAATAAATTACAGCTCTGTCAACCTCTAAGTCCCCTTTGCAGTTACCAAACATGTTTGTACACAATAAAACCATGAACCTGCATCTTCCTATTTCTGTAAAGAATGTGACATTTCAAAAAGCTGATTTGTGACTGTTGTGAGCTTTATTTCAGGTTTACCTGTGTGCTGTTAGTTGCTGCTTCACAGCACCATAGACCCACCTCCCTGTTCGATCCTGACCTCGGGTGCTGTCTGTGTGGGGAGTTTGCACATTCTCCCTGTGACCGCGTGGGTTTCCTTCAGGTTCTCCGGTTTCCTCAAACATCCCAAAGACGTGCGGGTTTGCAGGTTAATTGGCCTATGCAAAAAATGCGCCTATTGTATAGGGAGTGAATGAATGCAAAAGTGGGATAACATGGAACGAGTGTGGACGGGTGATCATGGACTGCGTGCCGGCCTAAAGATCACTGTATCAATCAATCGATTCAAACCTGAGAAAAATTCTTCTTGCCATGATCTGAACAGTCAGGATAATAGCAGTATGAAGAAGGGTCTCGACCCAAAACTTTACCTACTCCCTTTCTCCAGAGATGCTGTCTGACCCGCTGAGTTACTCCAGATTTTTGTGTCTATTTTAGGATATTATCATCTTTTGTTTTCCAACAAGGTCTGAATTTCCTTAATTTGTGACTTTTGTGCCCCAGGCATTAGGTGACAATAAGGTTCTTACTTTCCAGGCATCCATCTAGGTCATTTTCGTGTAATTTCCTTTGCATTCTTTAATGGCCCTACATATATTAAGAATTGCAACTATGCTTCCTGAGTGCCCTGCAATGTCCAGGAAGAGCCTGTTGTAACAATTCCCACATGGGAACTAGTTCCTTATCTCAACAGATAAGTGGTTTCAGGCAAGTGAAGTTTGTAAATAACAGGATTGCAAAATACTCATCCAAACCCATGCCAATCCTTCTACTGTTTCCATGGTTTAATATTTAATAACTAGGAATGGGACTGTTATAACCTTGTTTAAGTAGCACTGGGCGGGTGGCACAGCGGTAGAGCTGTGGCCTCGCAGCACCAGAGATCCACGTTCAATCCTAACCTCGCATGCTGTCTGTGCAGTTTCAATGATCTCCCTGTGACCACGTGAGTTTCCTCTATCCACTATCCACTGTCAAGCAGATGGACATGTTTTGCACCTTGGGATGATATAGAACTGCCGTGAATGGGTGATCGATTGTTGGAGTGGACTCGATGGGCTGAAATCCCAGAGATTAGTTTAATTCAGAGATATAGCATAGAAAAATGCTCTTTGGCCCACCGAATCCACACGGATCTCAATGTTCACACTAGTCCTAAATCATCCAGCTTTTCCTTCCACTCCCTCCACACTGGGGGTAATTTACAGAGGCTCATTAACCTACAAAGATTGATAAAAGTCAGGTTACTTTAAGGATATCACTGGTATCCACGGTATGGGCCATGTAGTTTGGGAAACTTACAACCCATGAATTCTCCAATTTTCAGTCACTTCTACAAACACCTCCTCTTTCTCTCCCAAACCACCCCTCCGCTTTTTTTTTTTTTACCCCTTCACTCCCCTCCCATTAACCCTGGCTGACCATGCACTGATTTCCCCTTTCCCCCTCCATCCTTCCTCCAGGTATAGGGGGGTTGCACGAAAGGTCACTGGGTCAGAGGGCTCGACGCACGGAGCCGCTAAATCCATCTGGAGGACATCCGTCACTTCCGGTATATGTTATTAATGCTAAAAATGCGTACTTTCCTACCTGTTAAAAACCGCCATAATGTTGAATTTTTGCGCTGAAAAAAATTGTGGGAGTCAGGGTAAATGTGAGAGACATGTACCCAACTTTAGAATTCCAAAAGTGAAGCGAAATGAAGGTATAGAGAAGTGAGAACTGAAGGGACTACAGCAGCTAAAGTGCTTGATAAACATTGGCCGTGCAGATATCGGAATTGAAAATATTGGGAATTATCGCGTTTGCTCACTGCATTTCATCAAGTAAGGCATTATTTGTGTTTTTTTCTGGATTCCTTTGGTATCTAAAACATCTCAGAAGTGATAAATCTGGTTGTACATTTTTCTTCAGATGCGTTTTCATTTTGTATGTAAAAACCCACGGGAACTATGGGTGATTAAAAAGAAATTACAGCCAGATTTATCACTTCTGAAACTTTTTAGATGCCAAAGGAATCAAGAAAAAACACCTTAGTTAATGAAATGCAGTGAGCAAACGGCCAATGTTTGCTAAGCACTCTGGCTGTTGTTGTCCCTTCAGCTTTCGCTTCTATCTGCCGTCATTTCTCCTCACTTTTGGAATTCTGAAGTAGGCTAAATGTCTCACACGCTTATCCCGATTTCCATAATTATTTACAGGCACAAATTGACAATTTCAGCGGGTTTTAACGGGCCCGCTACGCTGGAAACAATGGTAAGCGCCTACCTGCAGTTCATCGCGTGTAATCCATTTGGAGTAGCGTAGCAACAGTACGGGTCATGGGTCGTGACCCGACTGCCGTGAAACCTCCCTATATCATTCACAACTTTTCTTACCCAAAGTTTTAAAATTCACAACTCTTTATCCTTTTGGGTGCATGCCTGTTTTTTTTATCATCCCTCTTTTTGTCCAACAATCTGCCTATCAGGATACCCCCTCGACTGTGTTCACCTATTATCGGCCAGGGATAGTCCTGCCCACCTCACTTCTAGCTTTCTTTCATGCCATCCTTGCAATCAGTCTGAGGAAGGGTCCCAACCCGAAACGTCAACCACCCATATTCTCCAGAGGTGCTGTCTCACCCGCTGAGTTACTCCGGCACTTTGTGTCTATCTTTGGTATGGATCAGGTAGTTCAGGTGGCATGACATGGGCACTGATTTCATAAATTCATGAAGCAGAATAAGGCCATTCGGCCCATCAAGTCTACTCTGCGATTCAACTGATCTATCTTACCCTCTCAACCCCATTCTCCTGCCTTTCCCCATAACCCTTACTAATCAAGATTTATAGTTGGTATCACAATGGAACCTTGCCTTCATCAATCAAGATTGTGCTGATGAGTTCTCATATCATTTATATTATATGCAAAAAAATGTCACTCCATTATAAGGACTAATAGGAAAACCCACCATTAATTTGGCACCAATCTATCGTTCCTGGCGTCTGGATTTGAATCAGGCCCAGACTGAAATATTGGTGTTGTCTTTCTGTTGGCCATATGTGACCAATAAATGATGGGTTTGGATTATTTCCAATTATTTAAATAACATTAAATTGCTCCTAACTTTACAATTGATGGCAACTTCACTCGGGCTCTTCAGAAAGCTGATTTAGGAAATAAAAATGTGCTGATGCATTATAGATTTGCCTTTGGGGTTAGGGAGCATGAAAAGATGTGCAATTTGCACTGCACTTTGCTTTTGAGCATCTTACTACATTCGACAAGGATGGTCAGTTTTTGCTCCAAACATTAGTCACTCCTGCCTTAATGCTACGTGTTTAGTTGCTTCAGTAGTTGTATAGAGGTTTCAGAAGCACAACCTAAAAGTAAACTGCTGGAGTTACTTAATTGGTCAGGCAGCATCTGTGGAGGCAGAAGGATGGTTGGTGTTAAGAGTCACAATCGGACTGAAGTGATGGCGTTCTATGCAAACTTCAAAGGAACCTTTCCACAAATGGTGGCGCAGCGGTAGAGTTGCTGCCTTACAGCCTCAGAGACCCTCGTTCAATCCTGACTATGGGTGCTGTCTGTGCGGGGTTTGTAGGCTCTCCTGTATATCTCTGGAGTGTAGGAGGAAACTGGGGCATCCGGAGAAAACCCACATGGTCACCGGGAGAACGTACAGACTCCGTAGTCTTATTCAGACTGGTCAGACAGCACTCGCAGTCAGTCTCGAGAGAGAGAGAGGGAATGAGAGATGCAGAGGGAGTGAGAGACACAGAGGGACTGGGAGACAGTTTACAGTCATAGAGCATACAGCATGGAAACAGCCCCTTCGGCCCAACTTGCCCATGCCAACCAAGGTGCCCCATCTGCACTAGACCCAGATGCCCAACTTTGTCCCATATCCCGCCAAACCTTCCCTATTAATGCACCTGTCCAAATGTATTTTAAATATTGCTATAGTACCTGCCTCAGCTACATCCTGTGGCAGCTCATTCCATACACCCACCACCCCCTGTGTGGAAAGCTTGGCCCTCAGGTTCATATTTCAATCTTTCCCCTCTTACCTTAAACCTAGGTCCTCTGGTTCTTGATTCTCCTTCTATGGGTGAAAACCTCTGTGCGTCTATCCTATCTATTCCCCTCATGACCTTATACACCTATATATAAGACCACTTTCTTTAGACTCTTTATTCCTTGCACATACGGAGGCACAGTAGCATAGCTGGTGGAGCTGCTGCCACACAGCACCGGACACCTGGTTTCCATCCTGACTTTGGGCATTGTCTGTGTGGAGTTTGTACATTCTCTCTGTGACCGCGTGGGTTTCCTCCAGTTTAGTGTAGCTTAATATTATCACGTGCACTGAGATACAGTTAAATTACTATTAAAACACAAAATACTTGTGCTACAACACCAGGATCAGTGCTCAACCAAGAACAAGCCTAAAGCCAAAGTAGTATCTAAACTGTTTATACACACTTTTGCGAAGGACTATAATTAACTCCATATGCAATAATAATGTATCTACATGTTAACAAGCATATAAAAACTGATTGTGTAAATGCAAGTATATAATTGATGAAAATCTGTTTTATTGTGTGCTATCCAGTCAGAGCAAAGACTACATGACTACCATCAAGCCGCCAGACATGTGGGATTGTAGGCTGATTTTCTTCTGTACACTGCCCCTGGTATGTGGGAAACTGATTTGAAAGTGGGATGACATAGAATGGTTGGTGATCAATGTGTAACTGGTGGGCTAAAGAGCCTGTTTCCATGCTGTATCTTTAGACTTTAGAGGTTCAGCATGGAAACAGACCCTTTGGCCCATCAAGTCTGTCCCGACCAGAGATCACCCTGCACCCTGGTACAATCCTACACATTAAGGACAATTTACAACTGACAGAAGCCAATTACCCTGCAAACTAGTCCATCTTTGGAATTTGGGAGGAAACCAGAGCACCCGGACAAAATCCACGTTGTCACAGGGAAAACGAGTACAAACTCCATACAGACATCACCATTAGTCAGGAGTGAACCTGGGACCCTGGCACAGTGAGGCAGCAATTCAACCACTGCATCACTGTGTCACCTTATCTCTAAAGCTAAAACTAAGAACTAAACTAAAACTAACTCCATTGGTTACAAGATTACAAAGAGCATCTAGAATTGATGGGAAGGCAATGAGTTGCTTCTGACTTCACCAACCCTGTGAGTTCTAATGTCTAACAAATCCTTGTCTTTGTTTGTACTCTTGTAGTCTCATGTCCAAAACATCCCTCTGTTCAGTGAAGGCCATGGTTACCATGGATACAGCCTTGGGGGCAACACTTTAGTTTAGTTACAGACACAGCATGGAAACAGACCCTTTCCGCCCACCGAATCTGCACCAACCAGTTATCACGCCATACACTAGTGCTATCCTACACACTAGGGACAATTTACAGAAGCCAATTAACCTACAAACCCGCACGTCTTTGGAGCATGGGAGGAAACCGGAGAAAACCCACATGGTCATAGGGAGAAGGTATAAACTCCAGAACGACAGTACCCTTAGACAGGATTGAACCCTGCTCTCTGGCACTTTAAGGCAACAGCTCTACCACTGTGCCATGTCGCACACTGCGCAATGAAGGATAGTTTTCTAGGAATAAATTCCAGTGGGACACTTTTTTTCTCATACTGCTAAGTTGACAGGTTCAACTACACAAACCTGTCTAACTTTTTGTTAGGATAAAATTGAATAGATAGTACTTTTGTCTTCTGATGTGCGTTATTGTATAGAAAGCGAGCTAATCCTGCACGTTAATTCCAGATGTCCAGGATATTCTCCTTAAATCTGCTCAAAGTGGAAATGAGTGAGCAGCTCTTTGAGATTTAGACAGCCGGTGTTCTGATGGTGAAAGTAGCTTTGAAGTGAGATGGGCAAAGTTTAAAGGAGATGTGCGTGACAGGTTTTTTATACAGAGGGTGGCGAGTGCCTGCTACCTGCTACCAGGAATGGTGATTGAGGCAGATACGATTATGGCATTTCACAGACGTTTGGAGTGGCACATAGATATACGGGCAATGGAGGTATATGGATTGTGTGCAGGCAGATAAGTCTCAGTCTTGGTATCTTTTTCAGCACAGACATTGTGGGCCGAATGGCCTATTCTTGTGCTGTACTGTTATATATTATATGAAAATATACTTGAGATGAACCTAGTGAAATGTAGACACAGGGTTTTGAATAAAGTTCCCGACTCAAAACGTCGCCTTTGCAGGTTCTCCAGTTATGCTGCCTGACGCACTGTGTTACTCCAGCAATTTGCATCTCCTTTTAATGACTGACTTAATGGAACCATATGTTCTTGCCATTAGGTCAATCCCACACCGTTGCTTATTAGTGTGAGGTCTTAGAGTATCTAATCAATGATGCACAACGTCTACACAGAAAGCTCAATGCTCATTTTACCTGATGGTGTTTGAGATGAGAGGTGATTTGTGAGTTGTCAGATTTATGATTCTATCATTTTATAAATCTTCTGCTTAAGGCACTCGAGCTACGATCAAATGGACCCCTCTATAATTTGTGGCGCACTGAGTCACCTTACTGCCATGCACTGCAATAATTACAACTTGTCAAAAATGACGAGACTCTTGGTTGATATTTATTGTCGTGGTACTTGTTCAAGGAAGAAAGATTAGAGGCTAGAGGAAGTGGACAAAAACGCCTGTGACAGTGATTCAGTATTATTGTTTTATCGTCTGGATAGGATGGTTTCTGAGAATCCGAATAATTGGACAGTATAAAATTCTATGTAATTTCCATTTTGAGTATATGGCCGCAAACGTGCATCATCCACTTCACAGCAGCCTTCAAGTGTTAATCTTTTTTTTATAGTGCTTGTTTTATGTAGGTTGCCTGAAAAAAATGTTGTCGGTTTTATTGTAATATCATTCTGCAAGGTAGAGTGTGGAGTGGATTTACAAGGATGTTGCCAAAACTCGAGGCCCTGAAGTTGGGCAGGACAGGACTTGATTCATTGCAGCACAGGGGGCTGAGTGGTGATATTATAGTCATACAGCAGAATATCAGGCCCTTTGGGCCAACTTGCCCATGCCGACCAAGATGACCCATTTATGAAACACACCATCCTGCATTTGGCCCATATCCCTCTAAGCCCTTCCTCTCCATATATAATCATGAGGGGAATAGATACGGTGAATGCACATAGTCATTTACCCAGGAGAGGGGAATCAAGAACTAATGGACATACAGTAGGTTTAATGTGAGAGGGACAAGATTTAATAGGAACCTGATGGGCAATGTTTTCACTCAAGAGTGTGGTGGGTATATGGAATGAGCTGCCAGAGGAGGTAGTTAAGGCAGGTACAATAACAGCATTTAAAAGACATTTGAACAGGTACATGGTTAAGAAATGTTTTGAGGGATGCAGGCTAAACACAGACAGGTGGGTCCAGTGTAGATGGGGCATATTGGTTGGCATAGACAAATTGGACTGAAAGGCCGATTTCCGTGCTGTATGACTCCATAATTCTAAGACTATAACTGAGGCCTGTTTTATAAGAGTCTTTCTCATGTGAGAGTATGTTTGGAAATTGCCCCCCCCACCTTGTTTCTATCAATGACAAATTAAAGTAACACTTCCAGTTTTAACCTTGGGTAGTAAATTGGTAACCTGTATTACATTGTCACCACTGTTTTTGGCATTTGAAATGATTTATTTCTCCTGTATTAAATGCAACAACAGAATGGTGACATTCAAAGTCTTCTAGTTTAGTTTGTTGTTGTCTTGTGCACTGAGGTACAGTGAAAAGCTTTGCTCTCCAGTCATCAAAAAGACTATACCTTTAACCCTGAGAATGTGGGCAAAGTTTTCTGTTTTCTTAACTCTTTATTTAAGTTGAATTTAGCATCTAGGGGGGAAAAAACAAAAATTTAAATAAAAATCCTTTAAAATGCATTCCTCGCAATATTTAAGTGTGATGATTAGTTAAAACAATTCAACACATTTAAACGTTGTCAGTCAACAACAGCCAGGACTCTATTGGAGTGCAGGAGGATGAGGCGTGATCTTATTGATGTGTACAAAATTATGAGAGGAATTCTGAGAGTAAATGCACAGTCTCTTGCCCAGAGTAAATGAATCAAGAACCAGAGGACATAGGCTTAAGTTGAGGAAAGATTTAATAGAAACCTGAGGGGTAACTTTTTTGCGCAATGGGTGGTGGGTGTATGGAAGGTGGTTGAGGCATCGCAACGTTTAAGAAACATTAGACAGGATAGGGTTAGAGGGATATGGGCCAAATGCAGGTAGGTGGGACCAGTGTAGATGGGACATGTTGGTTGGTTTGGGCAAGTTGGGCCACAGGGCATGTTTCCACGCTGTATGACTCTTGGACTAATTGGGAAACCAGTTGTGTTTTTCGGGAAAGAAGGGAATAAAAGCACTCAATACATTTTTATTGACGGTAATTTAAGTTTTTCTAAGAAGAGCATGTCCTTTGCTGGAAATCTGACATTTAAAATGAATTCTTTGGATGTGGCAAAATTGCAAAGTCAAATTTACTGCCAAAAATAAAATACTGCAGATGCTAGACACGAGAAATAAATCATGAAAGGTCATTGATATGAAACATTTGGGCTTGCCAAAAGAATGTGGCAGTGCCTATATATAATTTTACTTAAAATGACATTGATTTTTACACATAGAGTTGCTGGGTTTCTTCATGCAGTACAAGGCTGAAATCACATTAGGTTTTGTCTTGGGTGTAGAGTTCTCTAGACTATAATATATCTTATAAACCGAAGGGGGCATTCCAAATAATATACGGTAATAAACAGCAGCAAAACATGGCGACTATGCATTTGTGGTTGTGCAAAAGAATTTCACTGGGCTACAGTATGCATACATGACAATAAAGAACCATTGAAATAGAATTCATGTCCTCTTGCAATTTTCAACAAATTGCAGCAGTAAATTGGCATGTGCTTAGTGTTTTGGTCTGAAAAAGGGATCCGACCCGAAACGTCATCTGTCCATTCCCTGTACAGATGCTGCCTGAGTTCTTCCTGAGCTTTGTGTTTTGCTCAAGATTCCAGCATCTGCAGCTCCTTTGTCTCCATCTGTTTGGTGTTTTCGTTGTTCAAACCAGATGAATCATATTTTATTTAGGATTTCACTGCAGCCTCTATCGTGTGCAACCTCTGTAGATAAGGTTTGGAATTTTTGTTTCATTGAATTGTTGCAATTCAACGATATTATTCCGAATTTGGAAACATTCATCAAAGATTTCAGAATTTAAATAAAAATCACACTCCAACCAATTTGGATTTTCAGTCTTTTGTAAAATAGTTTGAGACAGAAGTTGCCAACAAAAGTGATCATACATCCAGTTTGAGTTTTATCACCAATGGGGATTATATTGATTAGGCTGCAAATATTATGTTTGCTTTTTTGGGTCGAGGAAATCTAGCAATTTTGAAAGGGATTGAATGTTTTAACTTCCTCTGAAACTATTGTACCCACAGTGACACAGTAAACTAAAATAGTGTCACTTATAACTCGTGATGATCATAATGATTCTGACTACGGGTGCTGTCTCTGCAGAGTTTGTTCTCCCCATGACCACGTGGGAGAATATGAGAAAAATAGATTTCTGATAACAAGGCATACGAAGGATATGGGAAAATGAAGGAGCTTCGAATTGAGGCAGAAGATCAGTCTTAGTCTTGACAAAAGGTAAAGTGTTAAAACGGTAAAGGGCCTGTCCCACATGCGATTTTTTTTGGCGACTTGCTGTCATAGTCGCAGCAGGTGACCGAAAATTTTCAACATGTTGAAAATCCAGTGGCGACCAGAAAAAGGTACAACTCTTTGGGCGTATACTCAATACAATACAGGCGTCACCCCAAGACCCTTGTCTCGATCAATAACGTCACCCACCATATTTTATGCTACTTACTGAGTTACTCCAGTAAGTCTGTACTGTATAAGAGTCATACACCATGGAAATAGGTCCTTTGGCCCAACTTGCCCACGCCGACTAACATGTCCCATCTGCACTAGCCCAACCTGCCTGCAATTAGCCCACATCCCTCTAACCTATCCTATCCATGTACCTGTCTAAATGTTTCTTAAATGCTGCAATAGTCCCTGCCTCAACTACCTCCTCCAGTAGGTTGTTCCATACACACTTAGTGTGAAAAATGTTCCCCTTAGGTTCCTGTTACATCTTACCGCCCTCACCTTAAACCTATGCCGTCTGACTCTCGAGTCCCCTACTCTGGGCAAGAGGCCCTGGGTGTCTTTGAAGTGACCACAAAACTGCTTCGAGTCTCAGAGTCGGGCAACATGGAAACAGGCCCTTCGGTCTGACGTTCATAGATCTCTAAACCTTAATTATCTATGTAGCAGTCCAAATGCCTTTTAAATTCATTACTTGGCATGAAGTTGCTCTGTTAGTGCAGTAGATAAAAAATGATTTCAGTCTTTTCCATTTCAGTCTTAGTAAACTTATAACTGTGCGATAGATCACTACTACTGCTCACCCATCACTACTGCTCACTCCAGTACTCTGTGTCCTTCTCTATCATTCCTTCATCATTTTGAAAGGTAAGGGAGCAGATATCTCCCATAACTTTGGCAAATTACAGCAGCAATGAATATAATCCAGACATGCAAAATCTTGAACTTTTGAATCACATTTTCACATTTCCTATCAAAGAAGTGCTTTAGCAAGGGATACCTCAGACCATTCCTGTTTTTTGTTTGTTCGATGCTTACAGTCTAACTCCATGATTGTATCTCATAAATGTACAGATAATTTTCAACAGTGAGTAATATTTACAAAACAATAAAAAGGGGCAAGCAGAATTTCATCCGATTTCATATTTAGTTTAGAGATACAGCCGAGAAACGGGTCCTTCGGCCCATCAAGTCCGCGCTGACCAGCGATCCACGCACACTAACACTATCCGACACGCACTGGGTTCAACTTACATTCATACCATGCCAATTAGCCTCCCATCCTGTACCCCTTTGGAGTGTGGGAGCAAACCGGAGCACCCAGATAAAACCCATGCAGGTCGCGGGGAGAACATACAAACTCCGTATAGACAGCACCTGTTGGCAGGATCGCACCCATGTCACTGGCTCTGTAAGGCAGCAACTCTACCGCTGCGCCATCAATCTGTTTCATGAAATCTGGATACGTATAATCATATGGAAATTTTAGCTTGAAATCGTTGTACAAGAACTGGAACAGACCTAAATATATGGTGATGGAGATCAAGTCGGTGTGTGATTAATTTAGAAAAAAATAGCAGGAAGAGAAAAATATTTACCATTGTTTTAGTTCAGTAATGGATCAACATTGCAATCAGACCAGGCTAATGATGACTATGTTTCTTAATGGTTTGCTCTGGCAGGGAATTCATCAGTGACTAGACTTGCTATTGGGTGTTTTGAGCTTTATTTAAATTTTTGTTCTTTTTCACATCAAGTTGCTGAAGATCTAAATTGATTGTTATCAATTGATGTACAATGTAATCAATTAGGTAATAAGGGAAATCAAATGTCCAGAATATGAGTTGAATGGGAAATATAATAACTGTGCATCTCTTCCATCAGTTTCAAAGGTTGTAAAGTTGACAGTGCCAGATTGTAAAACAATAGAATATCTGTCTATCTATCTATATTTAAAACTGTGTGTGT
Source organism: Leucoraja erinaceus (assembly GCF_028641065.1). Classification (NCBI taxonomy): domain Eukaryota; kingdom Metazoa; phylum Chordata; class Chondrichthyes; order Rajiformes; family Rajidae; genus Leucoraja; species Leucoraja erinaceus. The sequence continues at coordinate 14,949,348 of NC_073400.1, read as the reverse complement.
GTGTGTGTCTGCCTGACTTGTGGCTGCCAGCCTTTAATTTGTTGCTACACCAACACCAGACGCAGAATCGCCGAGATTTTTTCCATTTCGGTAGAGATTTCACTTTTCATTCCAAGTATCCACTCCTGATTACATTTTGGCGTTTTATGTACACATTTTTAATCAATTCCTTCTCCCCCCCCTCCCCCAAATTAAAAAAAAACTGGCTTCTCACCCATAGAATGTGGTTGAACATTCCATCGTGTGATGTCACAATGCCCAATGCTCGCAGATGTCCAATCGGAATGGATCCATTTACATATGCCTTTGCACCGGCCCCAGCCCCCACCCCCCCAGCCTGTGTCGAAGTGCGTCATCACGTGTGTGGGAATAGAGAAAGAGGATTGGGGGTGATAGGGAATGGGGAACAGATGGACTGTCCCTACCCCTCCCCCTTCCCCTCTCCCTCCCCACTAATAATAATAATAATAATAATATATTTTATTGTCAATGCACATCAGTACATCGAGATTTAGTATGCAGCTTCCAACCGATGTAAAAGAAAAGTAAAATAAATAAATAAGGTGTGTGACGTGACCATCCGAGGGAGAGAGTTCAGGGGGGATGGGGTCACTCAGCAGGGCCGGTTCAGAGCCGCTATAGTTCTGGGAATAAAGCTGTTTCTGAGTCTGGAGGTTCATGCGTAGAAGGCCTTGTAACATCTGTGAAAGTAGTTCGAACAGTCCATTACAAGGGTGTGAGAAGTCTTTATGGATTCTGACGGCCTTCCTGAGGCACCGTGTGTGGTAGATGCCCTCCAGGGCTGGAGCGCACTACTTCCCCTTCTCCCCCCAACCCCTCTCCCCCTCCCTCCCTCCACTCTTTCCCTCCCCTACCCCATCTCCCTCCTCCCCCCCGGCCGCACCTCTCCCCCCCTCTCTCCTCCCCCTCCCCCCCCTCTCTCCTCCCCCTCTCAATCTCCCTGTCCTCTCATCCCTCTCCCCTCCACCGCCTCTACAGGGCCCTCCACACTATTCCCCCTCTCTCCCCCCCCATCCCATTCCTCCCCTCCCTTCTTCCTCCCCACACAACTCTCTCTCCCCCCCCATCCCCTCTCTCCTCCCCCCCCCATCACTCTCTCCTCCTCCCTCTTCACCCCTCTCCCTCACCCCTCTCCCTCTCCTCCCCATCCTGCTCCCACCCACATCCCTCTCTCCACCCCCCCCCCTTCCCTCTCCCCCTCCATCTCTCCCCCGCCCCCTACCCCTGTCCCTCTTCCACCACACCCCCTTCTCTCCCCCTCCCCACTCTTCCCCTTCTCTCCCCCTTACCCCACCCCTCCACCCCCTCTCTCCCCCTCCCTTCCCCCTCGCTCTCCTCTCTCTCCCCCTCTTCCCCAACCTCTCTGTCCCTCTTCCACCACTCCCCTACCCCTCTGCCCCTCCCTCTCTCCCACTTCCACTCTCTCCCCTACCCTCTCCCCCTCCCTCCCTCCTATTCTTCCCTCCCCTCCTCCTCCTCCTCCCCCCCTCTCCCCTCTCTCCCCCCCTTCTCCCCCCCCCTCTCTCCCTCCCCCCCCCTTCCCCTCCCCCACCTGTGTGTTTGGGGGGTGGTTAGTGTGAGTGTGATGCCCGAGCCCCCCCCTCCTCCCCCCCCCCCCCGCAACCCTGCATTGGGGAAACAGACCCAACGGGTCTGCACTTGATCTAGTAGAATATAGAACAGGTGTTCAACGTAGATATTGTGGGCTGAAAGGCCTGTACCTGTTCTATATCTTGGTAAGATAAACAAATCTAATTTGACTCAATATTCCCACCGCCTCCAACACCCCACACCACACCCCACCCCGTTTCCCTGCATATCCATGTGCCTATCTATAACCCTCTTAAACTCTAATCTAATCTACCTCCACCACCACCACCCCTTAAACAAAAAACTTCTTGCCCTACACATCTCAGTCGATTTTACTTTAGAGTTCCAGCCTGGAAACCGGCTCTTTGGCCCATCATGTCCGTGACGACTAGTACACTAGCACTACCCTACACACTAGGGACAATTTACAATTTTACCAAAACCAATTAACCTACAAATGTGTATGAAGGAACTGCAGATGCTGGGTTAAACCAAAGATACACACAAAATGGTGGAGTAACTCAGCGGGACAAGCATCTCTGGAGAGAAGGAATGTGTGATGTTTCAGGTTGAAACCCTTCTTCAGACTGAGGTTAGGGGAGAGGGAGATACATAGAGGTGTAAGGTGTGAAAACACAACAAAGGGTAAGGTATGAAAACAGGACAAACCTGTACGTCTTTGGAGGGTGAGAGGAAACCGGAGCACAAGGAGAATGTACAAACCCTGTACAGACAGCATCCATAGTTAGGATCAAACCCAGGGCTGTAAGGCAGCAACTCTACTGCTGCGCCACTGTGCCGCCCAAATCTTCTTTAAACCTTGCGCTACTCACCTTAGACTGCAGACATGAGAAGGAAAATCAATATCAGAATGGGAATAGATAGGAAAAGGGAGAAAGAAACATTGGGTTAAAAAAGTGCAACAAAAGAACACGGAAATGTTATACTTGCAAAATCTACACCACTAAAAACATGGGAGACTGAGAGTCCACATTTGTAATGGTCACTTTTAGTGCTGTGGAGATTGGTTTGCAGTAATAGTGATCTATCACACTGTTAAAAGTTTACTGAGACTGAAATGGACAAGACTGATTTTTTTTTTTAGATCATTTTTTTATCGACTGCACTAATACAGCTAACTCATGCCAAGTAATTAATTTTAAAGACCTTTGGACTGTCACATGGATGGGAAAGGTTTAGAGGTCTATGGGCAAGTTGTACTGAAGAGCCTGTTTCCATGCTGTGTGACTCTCAGACTAAGCGGCAAAGAAGTTTCACTTCAAAGATTACACTGATGCTTTAGTAAGTATGATATAGAGAGATATAATGGGGCAGAGGATCCTTGGACGTTAGGTCCAAAGATCTTTCATTGAAGCCAAATAGCCCAAAGTGGCGATTTAAAACTCAAATGAAATGTTTTATTTATGAATAAAAACATCATATTTAAGAGCTGGGAAGTTGCACTGGAAAATTGGACATGACCAATAGCAGAGGTGAGGAAAGGAGATGTTGTAAACCTGTAGCTGTGAGGAAAGATTGTATCATAGAGTCGAACAGTGTGGAAACAGACTTTGGCCCAACTTGTCCTTGCCAACCAAGGCGCCAAATCACTGCTAGTCGCACCTGTATCTATGTGAAAATGTTCCCCCTCGGGTTCCTATTAAATCTTTCCCATCTCGCCTTAAACCTAAGTCCCCTGGTTCTTGATTCCCTTACACTGGGTAAAAGACTCTGTGCATCCAACCCGTCTATTCTCCTCATGATTTTATAAGGTCACCTCTCAACCTCCTACGTTCCAAAGAATAATGTCCTAGCCTGCCTAACCTCTCCCGATAGCTCAGGCCCTCCAGTCTGGTCAACATCCTTACAGGTTTTTTCTATACAATGTGCTGGCGTAACTCAGCGGGTCAGGCAGCATCTCTGGAGAACAGGGATAGATGACGTTTCGGGTCGGAACCCTTCTTTGGATTGATTGTGGGGGAGGGGGAGGGGAAGAGAGGTGGGGGCAAGACAAAGTCTGGCGTGATAGGTGGATGCAGGTGAGAGGGGTATTTGATAGGCAAATGATTGGACAAAGGCCAGAGGAAGACAAAAAGTGTTAGATAAGGATAGTAGAGGTGAGAATTTGAAGCCAGAGGAAGGAATAGAGGTGGATGAGGATGGGGGGGAGTGGAGAAATGGGTACTAATCTGCATGGGGCACCAGAAAGAGAAGGGTTTTTTTAGATATAAGGTGCGGAAACAGGCCCTTATGGCCCAAGCGAGTCCGCACCGACCAGCACGTTAACACTATTCTACACACACTAGGGACAATTTATCTTGGCGTCTTTGTAATACGAGAGGAAACCGAAGATCTCGGAGAAAACCCGCGCGGTCACGGGGAGAATGTACAAACTCCGTACAGACAGCACGCGTAGTCGGGGATCGAACCCAGGTCTCCGACGCTGCAAGCGCTGTAAGGCAACAACTTTACCGCTGTACCACCGTGCCACTCTTCACCTAAAATTGGGCAATTACCTAAAATCACCTAGATTCATTACCTAAAATTGGGCAATTCACTGGTTAAGCCATAAGGTTGTAATTAAGCAAGCAGAATATGAGGTGCTGGTCCTCCAGTTTGCCTGCGATCTCGGTCTGGCAATGGAGGAAGTCGAGGACAGAAATATCAGTATGGGAATGAGAAGGGGAGTTGAAATGGTTAGCAACCGGGAGACACTTTTATTGTGTTTCTCTGTGAAGAATAAAGAGTGTTTTCCTTAAAAATAAAACTATTTAAAAATATACATTGCGATTCCTGTTACTTTTAAGTAGATCTGGACTGATTTGCATCATAAATAATTATCAGCGCATTGAGCAGAATTGCAGGGTTTTAATTGATTATGATCTTAAATTCTCATAATGTTTCTGAAAACTCCATGGGCAGTCAAATGGCAGAATATACCAGGAAGGTTGTGCAGAACTTGAAATCACAAAAAAAGAAGGAATTGGAGTGCCAGCTAATACTAAGATTTGTTTATTATTGTCACGTGCACCAAGGTACAGTGAAAAGCTTTTTGTTGCGTGCTAACCAGTCAGTGGAAAGGCTATACATGATTATAATCGAGCCATCAACAGTGGGGTAGAGATTTTAAAAAGTGGAGCGATTGTAATGAATGATTGCAGATCCACTTCTGGGACCAGCGCGCAGAGAGTGGCCTGGCTTGGGTGCATCTTGGATCCTATAAGGACCGTTATCAGAGTTCCACGAGGCATATCTTTTATCCAGGGTAGGAGAATCAAAAACGCGAGGACATATGATTGAAGTGAGAGGGGCATGATTAAATAGGAACTTGAGAGGTCAACCTTTACACAGAGGGTGATGGGTATATGGAACGAGCTTCCAGAGGAGGTGATTGAGGCAGGCACTATGATAGCGTTTGGACTTTCGAGATACTTTAAAAGATGCTTCGACAGGTACATGGATAGGAAAGGTTTAGAGGAAGGTACACAAAAATGCTGGAGAAACTCAGCGGGTGCAGCGAAGATATTGGAGCAAAGATATTGAGTTTCTCCAGCATTTTTGTCTACCTTCGATTTTCCAGCATCTGCAGTTCCTTCTTAAACAAAGGTTTAGAAGAATATGGGATAAACATAGGTGATAGGGGATTCAGTATAGGAAGGGGATGGGGGTGGGGGGGAGGGTGGGTTGATTTGCAGATGGTTGGACAAAGGGCAGAGGTGAAAAGACAAAAAAGTGTGAGATAAGGACAGAAGAGGTACAAATTGTGAAGCACGAGGAAGGAATATAGGTCAATGGGGGGGAGGGGGAAGAGCAGAAATGGGTGCAAATCCAGGTGGTGCTGTACGTGCATAATAAAATTGCGAATATGAAATTAAACACAAAAATGACTGAAAAAATGCATTTACATATGAATAGCCTATTTATCACAATTTCTCTCGGAACCCCTAGCGACCTCTCGTGGAACCCTAGCGTCCGGGGAACCCCGGTTGCGAAACGCTAGTTTAGATATGGGCCAAATGCAGGCAAATGGGACTAATTTAGATGGGACATCTTGGTCAGTGTGGATAAGTTGGAGGGGTTGATTTCCGTGCTGTTTGGCTCTATGACTCTGTGATCCCCATTGAGACTAGCTTGACTATAAGGAGAGAGGAAGCTATGTTGACAAGTGAGCAATTATGGCTATTCTACAGGGAGATTGATGAGGCAGGACATGAATCTCTTGAAGTATGTGTCATGGAATTAGCTGATTCGATGGATCAGCAGTCATCATGCGAACAAGTCTACCGGAAAAAATCACATCGGGTTTTTCTTCCTGATTTATTAAACTGGAAGTGTTTTGCTCCTTGGGCAGCCTTGAAGCAACATTTTGCCAATGAATTGAAATCATTTGCGTAATTAGATAACGATCATTCACTAATTACTATACTAAGGAAAAGCCTCACACCATTTATTGTAAGCTGCAACACGATCTGCCAAACTACTTGGCTAGCCACCATGATAATATTTCACTGAAGTTAGGCACAAAATGCTGGAGTAATTCAGCGGGTCAGGCAGCATCTCTGGAGAAAAGATATAGGTGACGTTTTGTGTCGAGACCCATCTTCAGACTTAGAGTCAGGGGAGAGGGAAACTAGAGGTACGAAATGGCTCAGAACAAATGAGAGCCAGCACCGATGACCAAGGAAAGGTGGAGCCAACAATGGTCCGTTGTTGGCGGCGGAAGAGGTGACATACAGATGTGAACAGTGGAGCTAGCAGGGCGACCTGCGTGGGGGAGGAACAGAGAGAGAGAGTGCGTGCAAGAGTTACTTGAAATGAGAGAAATCAATATCCAGTTGTGATCAGAGCCGGCTCTGATTTGTTTGGCAACTTTTCACACCGATATGATGCTTAGTTCAGAGGTACAGCATGGAAACAGGCCCTTCGGCCCACTGAGCCTGCACCGACCAACGATCCCCGTACACTAACACTGTCCTACACACTAGGGACAATTCACAATGTTCACCAAAGCCAATTAACCTATAAACCTCCACGGCTTTGGAGTGTATTGGGAAACCGGTGCACCCAGGGGAAAACCTATGCAGAGAACGTGCAAACTCTGTACAGACAGCACTGTAGTCAGGATCGAACCCGGTTCCCTGACACTGTAAGGCAGCAACTTTACCGCTGCGCCATGGTGCCACCCCACTGTTCTTTGACTCTAAATTTCATAAGAGAAAAACTACACAGCCTGTTTGAAATAAAAAGATCATATTGAGATCTGTCGACAGGTTTTGCGAAGGTGTGGACAGTTTCCCACAAGGTATGCTCCCTCATTATCATGTTAAGCTCAAACCCAGCGGATCATTAAAAATAACCCCGAGATCCTTTTAATAATGCTGAGAGTAAGTCCATCTGTCAATCAGTGGTGATACGTTGTTCTTGTATCCTGTTAAGATGCTGGAAACGGCTAAAAATCTGCAGTCTTCCGGAGGAGGAAAAAGATCAAAATCCTTCGATAAAACTTAAGAATTAATTTAAATCTCTCCAACTTTTGACTTGAATACTTCCCAGTGAAGGATGGTCCAGTGTTTCTGAGAATCCCAATTAATCACAACTAGGCTCCCTGCTCCTGGTCTCAGGAAATGCTGGCAGCCTCCTGAGATGTTGGTGTTTAATGAACATTCTTCTGTCCTTTCCATCCTGGTATGGTGGAGGGAGATACAATGGTGGCGTTTTAAGAGGCTTTTAGATAGGCATAGAGCTGGAGTAACTCAGCGGGTCAGGCAGCATCTCTGACTTTGGGTGTTTAGTTTAGAAATACAGCGCAGAAACAGGCCATTCAGCCCATCAATCACCCTGTACACTCGCAATATCCTACACACTAGGGGCAATGTACAATCTTTAGCAAAGCCAATCGACCTACAAATCTGTATGTCTTTGGAGAACATGCAAACTCCGTACAGACAGCTCATGTAGTCAGGATCGAACCTGGGTTTCTGGTGCTCGAAGGCAGCTTCTCTACCTCTGCGCCACTGTGCCGCCCGTTTCGAGTGAGACCTGGCAGGGTCCTCGTTGGATGGAATTTTGTGCTCGAGTTGGAGCAGGACAACTCACATAGGCATTCTCATAAAGCATCCGTAAAACAAACTAAACCTGGTCCTTATTTGTTTAGCAATCATAGCTGCCACCAGAAATGGAGTATCCTGGCACATGTTAAACCATGAAGGTATTTTGTAGAATCGAGTCAATGACTTTGTTTGATGAGATGCTGGTGCACAGAACAGGGAGCAGTGGGATAAGGGACAGAATGGGATGGAACTAATTCAATGATTTCTCAAAATCATGGGCACTAAATCTGATCTTCTGGAGCACATATTTAATTTAGTTGAGTAATATAGCATGAAAACAGACTCTTAGTGTCATCAAATCTATACCGACTATCGATCACCCATTCAAAACAGTTCTATATTATCCCAATTTCCCATCCATTCCCTACATGCTATGGGGCACTTTATTGATGGCCAATTAACCTATAAAAACAAACGTCTTTGGGATCTGGTAGAAACAGAAGGACTCGGCCAAACCCCACGCGGTGACAGGAAGAACGTGTAAACTCCACACCGGCAGCACCCGAGGTCAGGATTGAATCCAGGTCTCTGGCGCAGTGAGACCTCTGCCTCTGTACAACCTGTAATTTAAAACTTGTAATTTTGTCGTAAGAATGATCTTACAGAATTGTGGAATTAACATTCAAAAGATGTAGCAAATAAATGTAGAAAGGTTTGTATTTAATGCAATGCCTTCCATCAACTAAAGTCAACCCAAAGCACTTCATATCTAATTAAATCCTTGTGGGGGTCTTTGCTTTAATGCAGGAAACAAGAGCAAACTGACATATGGCAATCTCCCACACACAGATAATTCCGCTGCAGAAGAAACACTGTCTAGGACGCCAATCTGAACACGCCTGTTTCTCTTTGAAATAATGGTGTGTGAACCTTTACAACTGCCTGAGAGAAACGAAAGGAACTTCTGTATAACATTTCATGCCACCGCAGTGCAGCATTCCCGAACCAACATGCTCTGTATCTTGCTCATTTAATTCTAGGTTTGTTCATCTAAATTTTAACTGAATGCACTCAGATAAATTGTGACAGTTAACTACAAATTTTCTCTGGAGCTTCGGAGCTTGAGGGGGGCGAACCTGATGAAAGTATTGAAAATTATGCGAGGCATAGATAGGGTGGATAATCGGTACCTTTTTTCCCCAAGACGGTAATGTCAAAGACTGAGGGCATAGTTTAAGATGAGAGGGCCAAAGTTTAAAGCAGTTTAGTTTTAGGTATACAGCATGGAAACAGGCCCTTTGGCCTACTGAGTCTACGCCGACCAACGATCGCTCATATACTAGTACTATCCTACACACATTAGGGACACTTAACCTGCAAACCTGTACGTGTTTGGAGTGTAGAGGAAACCGGAGCACCCGGAGAAATCCCACGCGGTCACAGGGAGATCGTACAAACTCTGTACAGACAGCACCTGTCATCAAGATCGTACACGGGTCTCTGGCACTGTAATGACCCTGTCCCACTTAGGAAACCTGAACGGAAACCTCTGGAGACTTTACGCCCCACCCAAGGTTTCCGTGCGGTTCCCGGAGGTTGCAGGTGGTTGCTGGAGTTGCAGGTAAGCAGGTAGGGAGACTGACAAAAACCTCCGGGATCCGCACGGAAACCTTGGGTGGAGCTCAAAGTCTTCAGAGGTTTCCGTTCTGGTTTCCTAAGTGGGACAGGGGCATAAGGCAGCAACTCTGCCCCTACACCACCGTGCCGCTCAATTAATTTGAGCGGCATGGTGTGCGGGGATGGTTTTCCCAGTGAGTGCCTGGAATCTACTGCCAGAGGTGGTGGTGGTGGATGCATATATGTAGGTGGCATTTAAGAGGCTTTTTGGATAGGCACAAAGATATGCAGGGAATAGAGGGATACGGGTCACATGCATTGCAGGCAGAGGATATTAGTTTAACTTGCCATTATATTCAGCATGAACATTGTGGGCGGAATGGCCTGTTTCTCAGCTGTACTGTCCTATGCTCTACAACTTGAATAAGCACATTTTTAGGATTAGTTGTAGTTCTGGCAAAACTATTAATAAGCATATCTACATTGAAATAATACTAGGATATTTTAATTATAGCTAGTGCTATGAATATTATTTGAAACGTTAAGAAAACCAATTATATTACAATATTTTAATCCTCCGTTAAACTGTGAAAAGCAGAGCACTGAAAAAAATTCTTAAATCACGATGACTATTTAAAATGAAATAATGGTAATGCCGGAATAATGATATGAAGTACTTTTGAAAAAACTGCAGAATGTATAATTGAATATTTTTTTGTTTATAGTGAAGATATTTGTTATAATTTCTAACTCATTCTTAAAATTCATAAATTGAGCTTATTTCTATATCAAGCCAATTTTCAGCAAAGATCCAAGGAACAGCGTGTGGATGAAAAAATGTTTTGCCCCACTCAATTTTCACCTCTTCTATCCTTATCTCCTTATCTCACACATTTTGTCATCAAATCATTTTGTCATACAGCATGGAAACAGGCCCTTCAGTCCAACTTGCCCACAACGACCAACATGTCCCATCTACACTAGTGCCACCTGCTTGCGTTTGGCCCATATCCCTCTAAACCTGTCCTGCCCATGTACCTGTTTAAATGTTTCTTAAACCTTCGGATAATACCTGCCTCACCTACCTCCTCTGGCAGCTCATTCCATACACCCCACCAACCACTCTTTGTGTGAAAAGGTTACCCCGCAGGTCCCTATTAAATCCTTCCCCCCCTCACTCTAACTGATGGCCTTCTGTAAATAGTCCCCAGTGTTTAGGATAGAACTAGTGTACGGGGCTTGCTGGTCAGCACAGGCTCGGTAGGCTGAAGGACCTGTGTTTATGCTTTATCTCTAAACTAAACTGAACTAGACCAGTCTGAAGAGGGTTCTCGACTCTGAAAAGTCACCCATTATCCAGAAGTGCTGCCTGGCCTGCTTTGTTACTCCAGCATTTTGTGTAAATCTTGAACTATACTAAACCTTGAGATTCCTATGTTCATGTTTGTGTTTTCCTTGTTGCAGATTCCTCAGATAAGTTATGCATCCACAGCCCCAGAACTTAGTGACAACACCAGGTACGACTTTTTCTCTCGTGTGGTTCCTTCGGACACGTTCCAGACACAGGCTATGGTCGACATTGTCAAAGCACTGCGGTGGAATTATGTGTCTACCCTTGCCTCTGAGGGAAACTATGGAGAGAGCGGAGTGGAAGCCTTCATACAGAAATCTCGGGAAGACGGTCAGTATTCTTTAGCCTTGACGATCATCAGTGTAATTAAACTGCAAAATGGTTTAAACTGCATGCCAGTTTTTACAGATTGAGTAGAAAGAAAAACTCTCAGTTATTCAGATTCAGATTCAGATTCAATTTTAATTGTCATTGTCAGTGTACAGTACAGAGACAACGAAATGCATTTAGCATCTCCCTTGAAGAGCAGTTACTATGAAATGCTCTGGTTTCACGGCCTTCTGTGTGAAAGGAAGGTAAGAACAAAATGAAGGGTGATGAAAGAGCAAAGTAGCAATTGATGCCACGTGTAAATGTTATTGCAACGACAGATTGTAAAGCAAGTTATTGTACACATAGCAGCGTTAAACTCTTATTGCAACAATTGGTCATGTTCTGTAGATGTGAAATTAAGCGATATATTTTACCACCGTGCAAATTACCTCTGAGCTGTGAGTGAATTACTATTTCAAAGATACAAATATTTTAATCTGATCTCGCGTTCTATCGAAGCAGCTCAAAATTAGACATGAAAGACATTTTTTTTTTCTCGAGCGATTATCAGCAGAATTGTGTTTTAATGTGCAATTAAGATTTATCAACCATTTTGGGCCAAAATATTCACTTGTTGTGTCAGACTCACGCAGTCAACCGATTAGATAACCTCAGAATGGCAAACTGGGTATTATTGTGTCTTCACATTAAGTTCATGAATTCTTTTAAGTGAATAGATAATAATTGAAATTAAGTAAGACAGAAGTTCTTTGAATGACATTAATTGCACATTACTTGATAGTCGAAGATAGACACAAAATGCTGGAGTAACTCAGCGGGTCAGGTAGCATCTCTGGAGAGAAGGAATGGGTGATGTTTCGGGTCGAGACCCTTCTCCCGCTGAGTTACTCCAGCATTTTGTATCTATCTTTGGTTTAAGTCTCCAATTGCAGTTGCTTCCGACACATAACTTGACAGCCATTGATTGTTGTGGCTTTTCATTTGTATATTGTGATGTGCCACTTTGTTTTCTGTTTTGCATTATTATTTTCTGTTTTTGGAATTATATTTGCAAAATGATGATTTGCCTACTCTAATAATTAGGCTTTGGCATTGTTTGTGCATGCGAATCCAGCAGGAAAAGAAAGAGATGGGTGTCAATATATTGTGACACTGGCACATTAACATAGCAGTCGTGTGGAGCGCCTTGATGTTCTCATTGAAGCAAAAATAAATCAAATTGCTTGGTGCTACCATCGCTCAGTATTGACAGGTACCAAAAACCAGCATGGCTTTGTGCCTGATAGATCTTATCTTACATTCTCCACCTGGATTTTTGTGCTCTGCAAGAAAGCTTGTGTAACGCCGATGAAGAATTATTTTGCGCTAAAGTTCAATAGTTCACTAATGCTTTACTTGTCACATATGCAAGTACACAGTGAAATTCTTTTTGCATATATCACGCATGCAGGCGCTGCCATTTTTGGTGCCATTATTCAAAGTCCAAAGTCAGGTCGGTCTGCACGCTGGATGTAACAGAGCAGTTCCCGTGAACCGATGTTCCTCTCCTCTCCTCTCCTCGCCCGGCCATCTTTGTGTCCCGGGGGAGCGTCCTCCTGCCTACAGTTCAGTTAAGATTTATTTGTCGTTGGTAAGTTAACACAGGGTCAACGGTACAATGAAATGTGTTTGACAAGACAACAGGTCACTTCAGCAATAATATTACAAGGATAAAATTAAGGTAAAAAAAAGATAAGATAAAAGTGACATTGGTAGGTAAAAGACAATAATAAATAAAATAATCAACATATATGATGTGTTTATGAGTTCAGACGCCTGATGGCATGATGATAAAAACTGTTCTTAAGTTTGGTGGTACGTGCAGCCATGCTCCTATATCGTCTGCCTGACAGTAACAAGGAGAACAGTCTGCGTGCTGGGTGGCTGTGGTCCTTGATGATGCTGTGTGCCTTCCGCAGGCACCACCGGTGGAAAATGTCCTGAAAGGCCGGGAGACAGTTGCCAATGATGTGCTGTGCCGCCTTCACCACTCTCTGTAGTGATTTGCGGCTGTGGGCAGAACAGTTCCCGTACCAGACTGTGATGCAGCCCGTCAGCAGACTCTCGATGGTGCAACTGTAGAGGTTTGTGAGGATGCTGGCGTTCATGCCAAATTTCCTCAGTCTTCTCAGGAAAAAGAGTCGCTGGCGGGCTTTCTTAGTTATTGTGTCCGTGTGCAGTGTCCAAGAGAGGTCGTCAGTGATGTGCACACCGAGGAACTTTCAATCTCAGCATCACCGATGTGGATGGAGAGGTGTCCACTCCCCTGCTGTCTCCTGTAGTCCATGATTATCTCTTTAGTTTTGCTGACATTGAGAGAGAGAGAGGTTATTTTCCTGGCACCAGCTGTTTAGTGCCTTTACCTCCTCTCTATAGGCCGTCTCATTATTGTTTGTGATGAGGCCCAGGTTGGTCGTGTCGTCAGCAAACTTTAAGATGATGTTGGAGCTGTGCTTAGCAGTACAGTCGTGCGTGAACAGGGAGTACAGCAGAGGACTAAGCACACAGCCCTGTGGTGCGCCTGTGTTGAGGATCAGTGAGGAAGAGGTGTGGCTGCCAGTTCTCACCACCTGGGGCCTGCCCGTCAGGAAGTCGAATACCTTGAGGTAGGAGCAGGTCCAACAGCACGCAGGTGTAACAGCAGGACAGGAGAACATGTAGAGGTGATGTTTTGGGTCCAGTCCATTCTTCAGATTCAGAAGTCTGACCTGCAGCATTACTCCAGCACTTTGTGTCATTCGGTGCATTAACCAGCATCTGCAGTTCTTTGTTTCTCCATTCTACATGGGCAGCACGGTGGCGCAGCGGTAGAGTTACTGCCTTCCAGCTCCAGAGACCCGGATTCGAACCTGAGTACAATGCTTGTCCATACGGAGTTTGTATGTTCTCCCTGTGACATGCGTGGGTTTGATCTGAGATCTTCGGTTTCCTCCCACACTCCAAAGACATATTGGTTTACAGTTAGACAAAAATGCTGGAGAAACTCAGCGGGTGAGGCAGCATCTATGGAGCGAAGGAATAGGTGACGTTTCGGGTCGAGACCCTTCTTCAGACTGATGTGTGGAGTGGGGGGGGGGGCGGGACGGGAAGAAGAAAGGAAGAGGCGGAGACAGTAGGTTGTGGGAGGGCTGTAAAGGGGAGAGGAAGGAGGGAGAAAGCAAGGGCTACCTGGAATTGGAGAAGTCAATGTTCATGCCACTGCGGTGTAAACTGCCCAAACAAAATATGAGGAGCTGCTCCTCCAGTTTGCGGTGGGACTCATTCTGGCCATGGAGGAGGCCCAGGACAGAAAGGTCAGATTCGGAATGGGAGGGGGAGTTGAAGTGCTGAGCCACCGGGAGATCAGGATGGTTAGTGCAAACCGAGTGGAGGTGTTGGGCGAAGTGATCGCCAAGTCTACGCTTGGTCTCACCGATATAGAGCAGCTGACACCTACAGCAGCGGATGCAATAGATGAGGTTGCAGGAGGTGCAGGTGAACCTCTGCCGCACCTGGAATGACTGCTTGGGTCCTTGGAAGGAGTCGAGGGGGGAGGTAAAGCGACAAGTGTAGCATTTCCTGCGGTTGCAAGGGAAAGTGCCAGGGGAAAGGGTGGTTTGGGTGGGAAGGAACAAATTGTCCAGGTAGTTATGGAGGGGAGCCGAAAGGGGAGGAGATGGGAAGATGTGGTTTGTAATGGTACACTACATCCTAATTGGCGTTGTACAAATATAAATTGTCCCTAGAGTATGTAGGATAGTGTTAATGTGTAGGGATCACTGGTCTGTGAAGACTCAGTGGACCGAAGGGCCTCTTTCCATGCTGTATCTCTAAGCTAAACTAAAATTCTGGATACTAGCATTCGGTGTAGATTGCTGGCAAATTCCTTTGGGAATCTGTATCCCTCAGGCAATGGTGTGTAGAGAGCTGAAGATCGAGTGTACACAGTCATGTGACTGAAGAATTCCTCATTCTTTATTTTTCTTCTGCACATACATCGTCTTCTGGCTCATGTGGTGTTGCTGCAGCCTCTCTCTTCTCAAACTCCACATCCTCAGGACGAAAAACAAAGAGCTGATCAATATCCATGGGGAATAGCAACACATGGAGAATATACTGTATAGTGATGGGGTGGCACAGCTGGTAGAGCTGCTGCCTCACAGCGCCAGATGCCAACCTCAGGCACAAT
The DNA here is from genome assembly GCF_028641065.1 of Leucoraja erinaceus. Classification (NCBI taxonomy): domain Eukaryota; kingdom Metazoa; phylum Chordata; class Chondrichthyes; order Rajiformes; family Rajidae; genus Leucoraja; species Leucoraja erinaceus. Next base: position 14,934,179 of record NC_073400.1, on the reverse strand, counting down.
CTGTGTGGGAGGTTTGTACATTCTCCCCACGACCGCATGGGTTTGCTCCAGTTTCTTGTCACATCCCAAAAACGTGTGGGTTAGTGGGTTGGCCACTGTCAATCTTCCATAGTGTGTAGGGAGTGGATGCGAAAGTGCGATAACATGGAACTAGTGCACGGGTAATTGATGGTCAACGCTGGACCTGGGCTGCTGAGCCTGTTTCCATGCTATATTTTTCAATCAATTATAAAAAGTACCTCTTTAAGGTGTGGTGCATACTTTGTAAAACCCATCCCATGCCACGTTAATAATGAGCATAAATTAATACAGGTCCACCACCGATTTTCTGGCACCTTTGGTTCCAGAGCCTTTCTGAATGATCTGTTTTGGTGACCAACAGAGCTCTCGGCTTCCAAGAGGAGTCCAACGGTACCGGAATAGTCTGCCTAGGCCGCCGGGGGATGAGGTAGGGGTGGGGGTGCGAGATACCAGCCCGCAAAGGCGACCTCGGAAGTCGGCTTTGGGAACAGATCTGCCGGTTCTGGCCAGGCCAGAGTTCCAGAATCCCGGCCGCAGGGGGCAAATTCGACCCGCCAATCGGTACGGAGGTCCTGACATGGTTGAGATCGGCCACCTCACCCGGGCCTGGTCTTCCGTCGGGGATTTCAAGTTCGTTCCGTAATTTTGTCCGGATTAAAGGAGGTACCAGACCACCAGTTGCCGGAAAATCGGTGATGGAGCAGTATTCTTAAACTGTAAGGAGCCTTATGAGATATAACTTTCTCCTTACAAAGTTCTCATCGCATTAAAACGGGCATTTGATTTTATCTTCCAACGTCCCCCACTGAAGAGTGGGCACATTTGTCTGCTTTACATTTATGGACACATTTCTCTGCTAAAACTCCTGCAAATGCAGAAGCAAAAGCAGCTGGATGTTATGGCTTCTTCATCTGCTTTCAATAGCATCTCATCTATACCAATTGCATCACATTGTGGCAGGATTGTGCCTCAAGGGAAGAGCTAAAGAGAATGAATGTAGTCTTGAGGTACATTATGCATCTGGTAGCCATATGTCCACAAATATTCAGACGGGAGACGTAGTATCTAGGTCTCACTCTCAGTTGAAGAAAGTACATTAGAGCCATTGAGTCATAGAGTGATGCAGTGTGGAAACAGGCCCTTCGGCCCAACTTGCCCAAACTGCCAACATGTTCCAGCGACACTAGTTCCACCTGCCTACGTTTGGTCCATATCTCTCCAAACTTGTCCTATCCATATATGTTTAGTGATTTGGATGTGTGATTATCTCTGGCTACCAAAGTAATTGGGATTCTGGTGAAGATCAACTGCGGCATTTTTAATCTCCATGCATATGGAGGTACAGTGATGCAGCAGTAGAGATGCTGCCTTATACTGCCAGTGACGCAGGTTCAATCCTGACTACGGGTGCTGTCAGTATGGAGTTTGTATGTCCTTCCTGTGACTGCGTGGGATTTCTCTGGGTGCTCCGGGTTCCTCCCACATTCCAAAGATATGCAGGTCTGTACATTAATTGGCTTCAGTAAATTGTCCCGAGTGTGGAGGATAGAACTAGTGTATGAGTGATTGTTGCGCCACTGTGGACTGCACCACTGTGCCACCTACGATGTTTAGATTGAGGTACTCTGAGAAGATTTGTTTGGATGTGGTCAGTTATCCAAGTCAAGATCCCATGACACCAACAAAGACAAGGCTCCATGATCTTGACTTTGTCAGTGGGTCGGTGCTGGAGAGAGTCAACAGCTTCAGGTTCCTGGGCGTGCACAACTTTGATGATCTGTCCTGTGACAAGCACAAAGAAAGCTTATCAATGCCTCCACCTTTTCAGAGTTTTGAGGAGATTTGGCTTGTCACTGAATAATTCCCTTGAAATTTGACAGGTGTATCGTGTAGTGTGTACTGACAGGTTGTGTCACACCTGGTTGATCACCCAACAGGTCGGTAACTCCACAACCCTACCTCATCCATGAACTACCATGGACCTTGTTTAAGGTTTGTCCTAAGAGCTTCAGCTTGCACTCATTTTCATAAGACATAGGAGCAGAATTACGCCAGTCAGCCCATCGAATCTGCTTTGCCAAAATCCTGGGGCACCGCGCGCAACCGCACGTCACTGCTTACGTCACCACGCACTATGCGCGCATCATGTTTGCGGCATGACGTGCACGTCATGAGGCGTAAATGATGTCGGGAAAATTACGCGCAAATGACGCCCAACTGGGACAGGCCCTTTGCTAATCAAGAACTTATCAATCTCTGCTTTAAAAATACCCAATGACTTGACCTCCATAGCCGTCTGTGGCAAGGAATTCCACAGATTCACCACCTTCTGGCTAACAAAATTCCTCCTCATCTCCATTCTTAAGGTACGTCCTTTTATTCTGTGGCTGTGCCCTCCATTCCTAGACTCCCCCTCTACTGGAAACACCCTTTCCACATCCATTCTATCCAGGCCTTATGGTCTGGTTACCTAGTATAAGTTATAATTTATTGTATTATTGTTTAGTGTACGTTTATTTGTTGTGCTATTGCATTAATGTGCCTGTAAAAAGCTGCAGCAAGTGAGAATCTCATTGTTCTGTTTCTGGTTCATAGGACAATTAAACACTTTTGACTCTTGACCTTAATGCAATTATTCATTTGTAAAATATGGAAATGTGCTGCATTGTTAGAGTGACCCAGTATAATCGGGCAATACTTGTGGGAAGCAGCATGTTGGTACTATTATTAGATGTGCTAACCTGTGACTGTTCATTTTACAATTCACCTGCTAATTTTTCTTTCCTTTTCCATTAAAAAATGCTTTTTCAGGTGCATTCTGAACTGAAAGTTACAAGGAAGGCAGAAATGTGAAGCGTTTTTCAGCAGCTATTTATGATCAATTAATTCTTTACTAAACACACGAGATTCTTAGATTATTTGTCTGAACATGGGTCCCAACCCAAAATGTTGCCTGTACACGTCCTCCACAGAGGCTGCCTGATCCACTGGGTTACTCCAGGACCCTGTGTTAACATAGAAACATAGAAAATAGGTGCAGAAGTAGGCCATTCGGCCCTTCGAGCCTGCACCGCCATTCAATATGATCATGGCTAATCATCCAACTCAGTATCCTGTACCTGCCTTCTTTCCATACCCCCTGATCCCTTTAGCCACAAGGGCACATCTAACTCCCTCTTAAATATAGCCAATGAACTGGCCTCAACTACCTTCTGTGGCAGAGAATTCCACAGATTCACACTCTCTGTGTGAATTTTATTTTTCTCATCTCGGTCCTACAAGACTTCCCCCTTATCCTTAAACTGTGACCCCTTGTTCTGGACTTCCCCAACATCGGGAACAATCTTCCTGCATCTAGCCTGTCCAAACCCTTAAGAATTTTGTAAGTTTCTATAAGACCCCCCCTCATTCTTCTAAATTTTAGCGAGTACAAGCCGAGTCTATCCAAGACTATCCAGTCTTTCTTCATATGAAAGTCCTGCCATCCCAGGAAACAGTGTTCTACCAGGATTCCAGCACCTGCAGTTCCTTGTGATGAGGTTTTAAGGCAGAAGGTGGCGTTGGGTCAACCATTGCCTTGCGAACTAGTGGAAGAGAGGCTCAAGGGGCACAGCAGCTCAGCGGTAAAGTTGCTGCCTAAAGAGCCTGTCCCACTGTACGAGGCAATTCAAGAGTTCTCCCGAGTTTCCCCTGATTCGAACGCGGAGAATAACGGTAATAGCCGTTTGTAGGTACTCGGGGCTCTCGTAGACATTTTTCACAGTACTGAAAAAACTTCACGAGTTACCATGTTTCCCGAGTACCTGCCATTAGCATTACGAGCCGCTACGAGACATCCACGAGCTCCGACATAGCTGCTACATACATTCTACATACTTACCACGAGTTTGATTTTTTTTAAATTCGGGAGAGCTCTTGAATTACCTCGTACAGTGGGACAGGCCCTTTACAGCGCTAGAGACCCGGGTTTCATCCTGACTATGGATGCTGCCTAAACGGATTTAGTATGCCCATCCGCGTGGGTTTTCTCTGGCTTCTCCGATTTCCTCCCATACTCTCAAGACAGGTGTGCAAGTTAATTGGCTTTGGAAGGACAATTGTAAATTGTTCCTCGTCTGTAGGATTGTGTTCGTGTAAGGGGTAATTGCTAGTCGGTGTGGGCTCATTGGGTGAAAGGATCTTCTTCTGCACTGTATTTACGCAACTCTATCACTGTGTTCCATTGTGTCATTGGCATTGACCATATTTTGGAAAACCCATGATGGGTTTTGCACTGGGAGGTTGAAACCTATACTGCACGGATGGCAAATATGAGTATAATGTATTTAAGAAGGAATTGCAGATGCAGGAAGATCGAAGGTAGACAAAAGTGCTGGAGAAACTCAGCGGGTGCAGCAGCATCTATGGAGTGAAGGAAATAGGCAACGTTTCGGGCCGAAACCCTTCTTAGACTGCTTGAGTATAATGTAGTCTATTCTTTACTTAAATATCTACCATTTCATTTGCAGTAAGGTGAAGGCACTGGCATTTTTGCTAATACAATTTGAGTTAGTGATGAGGAAAAGGTATGGTAATGGGATATTATGGCAAATGATTACTGCAAGAAAAGCTTGATTGTTATTCAATCAGACAAATACCTTGCAGTCCAATCATGGATGAATTTTGTTGAATGATTTCTCCTTGTCAACATGAAGGTAAATTGGGGACTATCATAAAAATACTTTCTACTGCAATTAATAAACATATTAAAAGATGATTAGAGAGTCAGCAAATGGAAATTAATATACCAATTTTTGTGATTAATGTTTATTGATAAAACTGTTCCTTTGATATTATGCAAAATGCAGTTAACAGCTATCAAATAACTTAAAGGCATGCTGTGTCTTTGATGAAAAGTTATGTAAAGTGTATTGCTTACATAAATACATGCAATGCTTGGGACTGGTCTTTTGGTATATTAGATACTGCAATGTGGATAAGCCACTCTGTTATAGCAATTTAGATTCCCGGGAAATGCCCATGAAGATAGAGGCACAATGCTGCACTCAAAAGTGTGACAAAATTCTAAGCCACAGTAACAGAGATTGTTGTTCGAATTCACCAGAAATTACTCAGTTAATTGGTGATCAATCATTTTAGTCTTCCTTTGGGCCAACATGTTGCTCAGTCCGTTCTGTTCGATTGCTGGTGCGGAAGCAAGAAATCTTCAATCCTGAGGAACTGTCTCGGAAAAGGAAAGGAAAAGAAAAGGAACTGAAAGATTTCAAGACTCCTCACTGTGCAAATATCCGGGCAAGTGCGCACTGGACAACTAACTGTCCACCCATTCAAGAGCGGAACTCGCTATCAAAACATGGAGGGGACAGGGGACACCATTTTTTGGCGGCCACGCGCGCATGCGCACACGCACACTCACACACGCGCGAGGCTTCGGAGGCTCAATCCAGCACTAAAAGCGGAGTTTTTAAAATCGGGATTACAAAAACTTGGGGATGTCCCCCACCTCTCAAAAACATGGGGGGTCGTGTCCCCTCAGGCCCCCCGGGTTTTCCACCCCTGCACCCACTTGTCAAGCACTGCAACCAGTGTGATTTAAACTATTTCTATATCGTTCATACCTTCAGTCTGAAGAAGGGTCTCAACCCGAAACATCACCTATTCCCTTTCTCCGGAGATACTGTCTGACCTGCTGAGTTACTCCAGCTTTTCGTGTCTATCATAAGTTCCTACAGCCCATCAAGTCTACCCTGACATTCAATCATGGCTTATTTATCTTTCCCTCCAGACCCTATCCTCCTTCCTTCTCCCCATAACCCCTGACACCTGTACTGATCAAGAATCTGCCAATCTACCCCATAAAATACCCGACTTGCCCTCCACAGCCATCTGTTTGAAAATGTGACAGACTGCTCGATATTTTGTCAGTACCACAGCTTAATGTTCAGATAGTGTAAGGGGCTAGAATGCATCAAAAATGGAGGGGGGGTGGGGGACCTCATAACACATCCTCACATGGTTTTGACAGATGTTGAATTTCTAACAAGGATCACCAAATTTAAACGTAGGTTGGCATCTTGATTTTCCCACTATAGTCTAGATGTACCAAGAGAGTGATTGAATATTATTTATAAAATGCCTTAAATCTCTCAGAGACATGTTGCCTGACAGCAACACTGAAAGTGATGCTCATAAAGACTGATGGCACCTCCATTTATTATCTGATATATTACCAAGCACTGCAGTGAATTGCCATGCTCAAAAAATCCCTTAGTACTTCACTTTTAGTTTAGTTTACTTTAGAGATACAGCGAGGAGAGGGGCCCGTCAGCCCACCGAGTCCACGCCGACAGCGATCACCCTCCTGCACTATCACTATCCTATGCACTAGGGGCAATTTACAATTTTACCAAAGCCAATTGACCCATCAGACCTGTGTGTGGTGTGTGGTGTGTGGGAGGAAACCGGAGCACCCAGAGAAAACCCACGAGGTCACCCGCAGTCACGATCGGACCCAGGTTTCTGGCACTGTGAGGTTGCAACTCTACTGCTGCACAATGTCACCCCTCTGAGATTGGGTTCAAGAGTCAGCCTACTTTGTGGCTTAAGGTTACAACCTTCCGTACTTTACAGGTTTCACCAACTAAGCCAAATTATTGTATAAATGATCTGGGCCTACTTTCCAGTTACATCTACATAATTCATTTGAAGTGAGCATTAAACTTAAGGGTCTGTCTGACCCAGATGCATATCTTTCATGAACTAAGTGAATAAGTAATCTTTAATGATGAAGTGCTGATATATCTTGCAGGGAAATTGCATCGTGTAATGCGTAGCAAGCCAAATTGTTAGATTATTAAAAATAGACATAGCCAGAAGTACATGAACATTTTATTCTGATACAGTGCACACAGCCTGCACAATAATTGTGTGTGTGTGTGTGCGGGGGTCGGTGGGTGAGGGGGTGGGTGGGTGCATGCATGCGCGTACATGTTCAATGGTTCAATTGTTTATTGACACACATGCACAGCACAGTGAAATTATTTTTGCATTGCTCTCATATGCACAAATCGCCATATTTTGGTGCCATTTATAAAAAGTCCAGAATCCAGTCCACGCGCTCGCTGTACTGGAGCGGCTCCTAATGCAGGTTAGCCCCAGGCCTCTGCAGGGCCTCCTCCGTCGATTTCGACCGGCTCGGCCCTTGAACCGATGTCCCTCTTCTCACCTGACCGCCTCCATGTCTGGAGTTTGTGGGTTTATATGAGGGTTTGTGGGTTTATTTGTTTTGACTCTTCATTGTAAATAATGGACTGACTCAAAATCCCATTGAATCCAAGGGTCGGACAGCATTCCTGGTGGTGACGTTTTAGGTAGAGAATCCTTCTTCGGACAATTGTGTCAGTCTGAAGAAGGGTGCCAACCTGAAATGCCACCTATCCATATTCTCCAGAGATACTGCCTGACCCGCTGAGGTACTCCTGCACTTTGTGTCCTAGTTTTGTGAACCAAAATCTATAGTTACTTGTTTCTACATAGATTGGAATCCATTGAATGCGAGTGTGACCATTTCTCATGATTGAAATGTGGGCAGATTTCAGCAAGCTATTAGGCCAAAATAAACAATTAGTTCAGTTTGAAAGATTTTTATGAGTCGCACATGCCTTGTCAATGATGCATGTTTATTAGCTGAACAGCTGGATGCTAATTCTAAGAATAACTAAACACTTTCTGAACCATTACTTGTATCTAGGGAGACGCTTAACTGGAAAATGCATCCCATAATTTAATAGAATAGATTTATCAAGATAAAAAACTTTTCCAATATTGGTGAGCTTTGAATTTGGCAAATATTCCAAATGAACAATGGGATTTTAAGCAAATATACACAAAAAGATCCTGAGAGTATACAGTGCATCACAATTAGAAGACTGTGCATTATAGTCATTTTCACAATTTATTCGAAGTCTGAGATATTTAGCATCTTAATGCAAAGAAAGTCGTTTAATACAAAATGGAATCATTTGAAATTTATATTTATTCCAAAGATATGGTAATTTCATATCAAGTACATTGGCCATTTACATTATTTAATAGGAAATTTAAAATGAGCGCCTGAATGCTTTTGTCTGAATTTATTCTGATGTGGGATTGTGAATTAACATTAACAGCCGTCTCAGAGATGATTCTTTGTGCATACATTTCGATAGTGCTTCCTTATTTATCAACCGACGGAATACATATTGGAAATGGAGTTTAGTTTACTTTAAAGATACAGCATGGAAACAGGCTGTATGACCCACTGAGTCCGCACCGACCAACGATCTCGCGGACACTAGCCGTAAGTTATCCGTTTCGCATCGTACACACTAGAGACAATTTACAGAAGCCGATTAACCTTTGGAGTGTGGGAGGAAACCGGAGTACCCGGACAAAAACCCATGCGGTTGCAGGGAGAATGTACAACATCCGTACGGACAGCACCCGCAGTCATGATCAAACCCAGGTCTCTGGAGCTGTCAGGCAGCAACTCTACTGCTGCGCCACTGTGCCGCCACACTTTAATTGTTCTTTTTTGTTACATATGACAATAAAATGCTTCATTTTTGACTCTGTCTCTTGACATATTGGGCGTCACGGTGGCTCAGCAGTAGTGTTGCTGCCTTACAGCGCCAGAGACCCGGTTTCGATCCTGACTGCGGGTGCTGTTTTTTACGGAGTTAGTATGTTCTTCCCATGACCTAGCTGGGTTTTCTCCGGGTGCTCTGGTTTCCTCCCACACACCAAAGACGTACAGGTTTGTAGATTAATTGGCTTGGTATAATTGTAAATAGTCCCTAGTGTGTGTAGGATAGTGTTAGTGTGCAGGGATCGCTGGTCAGTGCGGACACGGTGGGCCGAAGGGCCTGTTTCATCGCTGTATCTGTAAACTAAACATAACGCAGGAAGGAATTCATCTCTCGTTCTCACTTAAATCTCGCATTTGCTGACTAATTGGACTGCTCCACTGCCATGATCTTGATTAAAGATGTGGGAAACTCTAATAATTTTCTTAAATTTTCAAGCATCCATCTCCCTGTATCCCGATTCCAATTTTTCTGTCCACTCCAGAATAATTAACTCTTTCCAAGTGATTTACTATTGGAATTTTTAAAGTTGCAGCTACAAGCTCCTGTACTTCCTTTCTTCCCCTTCGATTTTTGAACAGTTGATATGTTCAGACGCCCATTCTTGTTGCTCAGTAAGAAAAAAAACCCAAGGAACTGCAAATGCAGGAATCTTCAGCAAAACACAAAGTGCTGGAGGAGCTCAGCAGGTCAGGCAGCATCGGTGGAGGGAATGGACTGTCCGGAATCCTTTAAACTTTAGAGATACAGTGTGGAAACTGACCCTTTGGCCCACCGCGTCCTCGTCAACCAGCGATCACCTCCATACACTAACATAATCCTACACACTAGGGCCAATTTACAATTCTACCAAAGTCACTTAACCTACAAACCTGTATGTCTTTTGAGTGTGGGAGGAAATTGGAGCACCCGGAGAAAACCCACACAGTTGCAGGAGGAATGTAGTCTAATCCTAATCAGGAGCATACATGGGTCAGTGGCGCTGTAAGGCAGCAGCTCTACCGCTAGGCCACTGTGCCGCCCCTTCTTCAGTCTGATTGTTTGAAGAAGGGTCCTGACCCAAAACACTGCCTGTCCTTTCTCTCCACAAAAATGCTACCTCACCCCTTGAGTTTCTCCAGCAGTTTGTTATATACATATACCATTTTTGACTAGCTTTGAGGTTTGGGAGCCATTATTAAAAACGTATATTTGATATTAGGAAGGGAAGTAAAGAAAACAAAAATGTTGATAGTTGAAAATCATGGGCCATTACGTTCCTACACCACTTTATGTTTCTTTCCTTCAGTAAGATATTTATGTTCTTTAGTATTTGCTGTTATTTATGGTTGCTTCTGTTCTCAAACCAAATTATTTTCATGCAAATGAAACAGTAACAGACTGTATATAAAATTATGAGAGGCATAAAAAGGATCGACAGTCAGAACCTTTTTATCAGGGTGGAAATATCCAACACGAGGCCATAGCATTAAGGTGGAAGGGGGGGGAGTTTAACAGAGATGTGCGGGGGCAAGCTTATACAAAGAGTGGTTGGGATCTGGAAAGCAATGCCAGGGTGGGTGGTAGTGGCAGATACGATAGTGGCCTTTAAGAGGCTTTTAGATAGAAGTGCAAGGGATAGAGGGATATGTATCATGTACAGGCAGATTAGATCAATTGAACCTGGCGTCATGTTTGGTTCAAATATTGTGGGATGAACAGCCCACTCCTGTGCTGTACTGTTCTATGGTAATTGGAAACATTCTCCAATTTAAATATCTGTTTGGAATATCAAGCGATCCCAAAAGGGACACAAAGTACAAGCTAATATTAGGCTTCCATTACCCTGCTCTGAGTGCGTGCTTCTGTAGTCTCACCTGCTCTAACGTGACATTTTCTATATTGTACATCATCACTTCCGATGACATTTCCAAAGGGGTTTGGCAATTAGCTCAAAGTCAGTGTAGCATTTATTCTTTTTGCCTGAAGCCAGTTTAAAAAAAAATCCATCATTCATGCCCTGGTTTTAAATTCATATGCAACATTGAACATAGAGAAGTACAGGATGGCACAGTGGCGCAGCAGTTGAGATGCTGCCTTACAGCGCCAGAGTCCCGGGTTCGATCCTGACTACAGGTGATTGTCTCTATGGAGTTTGTACGTTCTCCTTGAGACCTGTGAGGGTTTTCTCCGGGATCTCCAGTTTCCTCCCACACTCCACAGATGTACAGGTTTGTAGGTTAATTGGCTTGATGTAATTGTAAATTGTCCCCAGTGTGTGTGGGATTGCATTAGTGTGCGGAGATCGCAGGTTGGCACAGACTCGGTGGGCTGAGTCTAAACTAAACTAAACTCAACTAAACTAAGCCTAGAGTGCCTGTGCAGAACACAATGGCAAGACAAACTAACTAGCCTTATTTCCGCAGAGGATGTCAAGTTTGTTGCTTTTGCAGTACCACCATCAATATAGTGATTGAGAATATTTTCTTAAATGCACTTAATAAATTCCATCCATTCAAGCCCTTTGCACGATGGCAGTCCCAGTCAACTTTAAGTCCCACATAATTATGACCCCATAATTCCTGCAGCTAACTGTGACCTCTCCATATATTTTCTTCTCTATCTCCCAGTGACTAATAGGGGGATAGGGTGTCATCCCATCAAAGCGATCAACCTTACCTTAGAACATAAAACATGGAGCAGTATAACCCTATGACCCATAATGTTCGTGCCGAACATGACGCCAAGCGATACTAATCTTCTCTGCGCTGCTGTCACCAGTAGTGAGATAAAGTCCTAGTGCAGGTCAAAAGTAAGAGCATGATCCCCAAAAGCATGTCGCTAGCTAGTGTGCTAGTTATTGGAAGATCTGGCTCATTATTTATAGCTTGCCATAATTTCCAGTGATTTCAGCTGTTACAAACACACAAGGGCTTTCCCTTTATACAATAACCCAATCCAGTTGAAAGCACTTTTGGAATGGTCGGCTTTTCTTGTGGTGGGCTGGTATTGGGTGTAATGCCCCTTTCAACATCTTCCCCCGCTCTCGCATCCATTATTTATCAGCTGTTTCAACATTGCAGTTGTGCTGAGAGGATTGAGTCAACTGTGAGGAAACAATGCTCCAGTGGGCTAATGTCGCTGCTTTATCGAAAGTTGCAAGTTTGAGGCAGTAGACTACAGTGTGTTTATTCCATATCATCAAGAAGACATCTTGCTTAGACCTCTGAAGTTTAAGAATTCCTCTTGGGGAACAGCCTGACCCTCATCTTCCTTTCTTAGTGTGAGATACCCAATACCAGACCACCACAAGAAAAACCGACTTCATTCCAAAAGTGCACCGTTGCATTGCTTTGCATGTACCACTAGCGTTTTATTGGCACCCTTTGAAACTTGTTAAAGTTGGGTTCATGTGATTGCAATTAATAACAATTTCAGGACTTTTCTTTGCTGTTTTGGTTGTTTTGATTTAATTGCATTAACTAGATATGCAGTTTAGTTGTTTAGTTTTTAGTTTTAAAGATACAAGTTTTATACGTTTTACTGATGGCCCTTCGGCTCACCGGTTCTGTACCGACCAGCGATCTCCACATATTAACACTATCCTACACGCACACTAGGGACAATTTTTACATTTACCAAGACAATTTACTTACGTCTTTGTCTTTGGAGTGTGGGAGGAAACCTTAGTTCTCGGAAAAAACCCACGCGGGTCACGGGGAGAACGTACAAACTCCATGCAGACAACACTCGTAGACAGGATCGAACCTGGGTCTCCGGCACTGCAAGCGCTGTAAGGCAGCAACTCTACCGCTGCGCTACCATGCTGCCCTGGGCATTTGTAAAGGAATTGATCATCACATACGCAGAAAATAAGCTGCAAGGTTTAGGTTTATTATTGTCACATGTATCAAACACCAGTGAAAGGCTTTGCTTTGCATGCGATCCAACAGATGAGATGTACCACACGTAAGTACAATCAAGTCAAACTCAAGTACGAAAGGCAGAGCAAAGGGGAAGATGCAGAGTGCAGAATATAGTTCTCAACATTGTAGCGCATCAGTTCCAGAGACAAAGTCCAATGTCGGCAATGGAGTAGATGTGAATCGGACAGGATCCTAGCTGATGGAAGGACAGTTCAGAAACCTGTTCGAGGGGAAGAAGCTGTTCCTTAATATGGTGGTTCATGCTTTCAAGTTTCTGTACCTTCTGCCTGACGGGAGCGAGGAGAATGAGGAATGACCAGGGTGGGGCAAGTCTTTGGGATTGGCTGCTTTTTCAAGGCAGTGTGAAGTGTAGATGTAGTCAATGGTGGTGTCTGCACATACATCCACATCCACATCTACAACTCTTTGAAATGTCATGGAATTTTGGGCAGAGCTGGCCCCAAACCTAATTGTGATGTAACCTGACAAGTATGGTTTCTATGTGTAGGAAATAACTGCAGATGCTGGTTTAAATGAAAGATGGACACACAATGCTGGAGTATTCTTCGAAGGATCTCCATCGGAAACGTACCCATTCCTTTTCTCCAGTGATGTTGCCTTTCCCGCTGAGTTACTACAGCATTTTGTGTCTGGTATGGTTTCTATGACATCTGCTGAAGTTTGTGAGAATCACTAAAGCCATGCTGAATTTCTCAGTATCCTCAGGAAGTGGAGGCGTTGGTTGTCTTTTAAGCTGTCGCATCAATGGGGCTGGTCCATAGCAGCTCATTGGTAATTTTAACGCAAAGGAACTTGAAGCTCATAACAACTTCCACTTTGGTACCATTGATGCTTTCTGGGGTTTCTTCATTTGCCTACTTTGTTTTGAAGTTGAATTCGCTGAAGTTGTCAAGAGTGTTTAATTGTCATATGTACCAATAATGAATCAATTAAATTCTTACTTTTTAAGGTGAGGGGGGAAAGATTTAATAGGAAACTGAGGGGTAACTTTTAAACACAAAGGGTGGTGGCTATATTGAATGCATTGCCCAAGGAGGTAGTTGTGGCAGGTACTGTGATTACATTTAAGTCATTTGGACAGGTACATGGATGAGATGGGTTTTGAAGAATATTGGCCATGTGCGGGCAGGTGGAACTAGAGTAGATAACGCATGTTGGTCGGAGTGGGCAAGGTGGGCTGAAGGGTCTATTTCCACGTTGTATGGCTTTTTCTTCTGGCAGTAACACAACAAGACTGTAAACACAATACATGTAGAAATATATAATATACAAAAACATTAGTAAATTAAAAACCACAATACTGGTGCAAACAAGTCCTTGGTTCAAACAAAGACAGGCCGTAGAAGTTAATAGTTGAGGTTAGTGTAGTGCCAGTGGTGTGCCGTGTTCAAGAACCTGTAGGTTGTTGGGATAACCTATTCTTGAACCTGATGATCATGGTTTTCAGACTCCTGTACCTTCTTTCCGATGGTAGGAATGAAATGAAAGCAGTGTGTTGTGGGTTTTTGATGGTGTGCGAGATGTATTCTGATTGGGGACATTGGTTACATTGATATATTTTTCTGAAATTCTGCTTTAAACAATAATGTGGGTTAATATTTTGTAAAACAGACGGTAGAAGGTAATTAAAAAAAAACAATGTTTTATTTAGTAACAAAGAACAGCAAGAGTTTAGCAGCAGGAGTCATAGGGTCCGAGTCATACAACGAATAGAATATCAACAAACTTTTTTGGCGGCACAGTGGTGCTGCAGTCGAGCTGCTGCCTCAGTGTCAGGCACTCGGGTTCGATCCTGACTACAGGTGTTGGGCTTGGGTGTTGGCAGGGCTGAGGACAAGCTGTGAGTTGTGGTCTTCTGAACTTTGAGATATATTTATATGGAATATTACAAACTGTGCTAGTTGGCATTGAATATACGATTTGCAATTTGGAAAACCCCCCACTTTGTGAAAAACACTGTATTTTATAGAACATTGAATAGAACACAGAAAAGTACAGCACAAGACCCACAATGTTTATACCGAACATGATGCCTAGTTAAACTGACCTCATTTGCCTGTACATAATCCACATCCCTCTATTCACTGCACCTCAATCTAAAAGCATCTAAACTCCACTATTGTATCTGCCCCCCCCCCCCCCCCCCCCCAAAACCCCCACTCTCTGTGTAAGCTATGCCCTCTCGTTGTAGACATTTCCACCCTGGGGGAAAAAGCTGCTGACATGTCATCCCTTACTATGCCTCTCATAATTTCATATTGTCCTATCAAGCCATGATCATTGCTAGCTGGTCCATGTTTTCAGTTTTATGGCAATCTAGAAACCTGCTCCAAAATCTGTTACTATCCGATGGCACTGAATTAATGCTCCATCACAGTGAAAATGATACATTGGGATTTTATTAGAGCACAGACTCCCTGTAAGTATACGTTGCGCCTTTTAACATTTTCCTGTCATGATATTTCTATCCTATTGATTATTTCTGTCATGTCATAGTACTTTCCTGCTGTGTTTATCCATTGCCAATTTATTGTGAACTTGACATCAAGTTGCCTCAGTCAGTCTTTAAGTGTTGATTTCTTTGGCAAAATTACATGTCGAGCTTCTGCATTGAACCCAGCATTCAAACTATCTCCAATTTTATATTCTACGTTCAGCTCTATCTTTTCTTCCATCCCTGATGGGAACTATGCAAAAAAATACTTTGTGTAATTTGAAAAACCTCTTACAAATCTATTTTAAATTGTCTTCAGTGCAAGATCCTTGAACGTCAAAGGTTCGAAGGTATTTTATTGTTTTACGTACCTAGGTACTGTGAAATGCTTTGTTTTGTGTACAACCTGGTAAAATCTTACAGCAGACCTCACCCAGGCAGTACGCAAGTGTCCACACCTCTCAGCGCCAACACAGTTGTTGATATTAATCAAACAGTCTTTTCTACTGCCTTGCGCCACACGTGGCAGCAACCCCTGCCCCTGCCACCTCCTCCACCCCTTCCCCCCCCCCCCCCCCGGCGGGACCCCCTTCATTGTCGACGGCCCCCTGCTGGCTCCCCCCAATGTTCTCTATAGTCCACCTCGCTATCGGGCCCCTAATCGCTCTTGGTCCCCCCCTATGCTCCTGGCAGCCCCTTGCTGGGTCCCCCACTGTTATTGACAGTCCACCTTGCTCTCGGGTCCCACCTCACTCTTGGGCCCCACATCACTCTCGGCGGAGTGGCTCTCCTCGATGTGGTGCTCAGGGCCAAGGTCGGAGTCCGCGGTGGGCGAGCCGGGCCTACCGGCGGGTCCTCCATCGTTGGTCCGCTGCGAGTGAGTCTCAGGTCCCGGCGCGCTGCTTGAACATTCAGATTTTACGCTTCAGAGTGTTTTTCCATCTTAAAAAAAATGAATGAACATAACTTCTGAACTGCTGTGCGCAATTATCATTCTGGAGAAGAATTACAACCTCAGGAAAAAAATGTTAAGAGGAAATATATGCATAGTTCCACATATTTGGGCACATAGCAAATTGAATCCAAAGTTAACCATCTGACAAGAAGCTGAATCTATCTTCAAGCAGTTTCCAAGAAATATTATCATTCATGTAACTGGTCCCTTGTGGAATTTATAGGCTAATACTTAATCAATTTTGAATTACTTTCTCTGCCCTCAATGACATTATGTGCATTGCAATCAGTCTCCTGACATCAAGTACTTACAGTTGTTGAGGGGAGGTTTTAGCTGATTTTTGCTGGTGTTGGTGTCTTTTGACTATTGGCCCAGTTAGCATTGTAAGGTAGTTAATTAAACAACAATTTCACTCTCATGGAGCAGAGATGTTCAATAGATTCCAATGAATATAAAGATTAATGTAAGAATATTTTTTATTCACACAAATTGCTGGAGTAATTCAGCAGGCCAGGCGACATTTGTGGTGTGAATGAGCAGACGATGTTTTAGGTTGGAGATGCTTCTTCAGACTGGTGGTATTGGTTTCACACAATGAATCTGAAATTCAACGCAGTACTTTTGTTTCTTTAACAAACTGTGTTCATGCCAGAACCCATGCCATCCCAGGAATGCAGGTTAACCTATGATGAGCGTTTGTTGGCACTGGGCCTGTACTCGCTGGAGTTTAGAAGATTGAGGGGGGACCTCATTGAAACATACATAATAGTGAAAGGCTTGGATGGAGTGGATGTGGAGAAGATGTTTGCACAAGTGGGAGAGTCTAGAACCAGAGGTCATAGAATTAAAGGACATCCTTTGAGGAGAAATTTCTTTAGTCAGAGGGTGGTGAATCTGTGGAATTCTTTACCTCAGAAGGCTGTGGAGGCCGTCAGTGGATATTTTTCAGGCAGAGATAGATAGATTCTTGATTAGTACAGGTGTCCGAGGTTATGAGGAGAAGGCAGGAGAATGGGGTTAAGTTGGGAAGATAGATCAGCCATGATTGAATGGCAGAGCAGACTTGATGGGCCGAATGGCCTAATTCTACTCCTATCACCTATGACCTTATGAACCTGACATGCTCATTTAAAGGTACACAAAAATGCTGGAGAAACCCAGCGGGTGCAGCAGCATCTATGAAGCGAAGGAGATAGGCAACGTTTCGGGCCGAAACCCTTCTTCAGATTTAAACCCCTTTCTCCTTCACTACAAGCATTGGTGCTTTCACAACATGAGCAGACCAATAAACTCCACTGAAACACCAGCTCACTCTTGCCTCATTGACAAATACGATTAATTGGCTCCTTTTGAGGAGGTGGAGATTGGACTTAAACCATCAAACATCTTAATTCAATGTTTCTTCAGACCAACAGTTTTGCATGGATGTGTGTGATTATCTACACTGAGTACTTTGCGATTCTGAGAAACTAAAAGCAGAGAAGGCTGGAAACCCTTCGCGGATTTCGAACAGCTCTGGAGAGAGTAACAGAGTTAATGCTTTAAGTTGATGACCTTTCTTTAGAAAACCATCGCTTTATAATTTATGATATCATCATGCTTGATAAGGAATGTTGATGTGAAGTTGAATCATGTATTCCTTCTTTATAAGGATCAGTGAAATTAATTTGATAATTAATTAAATCGGTGTTTCTACCGTAATGCCAACATAAAATAATGTCCAACCTTTGTGCCTCGTGACCCAAGTGGTTGGCTCATTTTTTAAATATATTCTTGTAGATGCATTTACATGTATAAATTTGTATAAACCTCAGGAAGTGTCAAAAACTCACGAAAATCAGTTGATTAGCTGAATAAATTACTTTAATGCAATGGTAATCTTACATCGGTGCTAAGTTGATTGAATTCTCTTGTATTTGAAATTCACCCTCTGCTCTCTGGGTTAGGTGTGTGATACTGTAACACATCTGCATAATGTTGCAGCTTTATAGGACTTTGGTTAGGCCGCATTAGGAACTTTGTGTGCAGTTGGCTGCACAGTGGCGCAGCAGTAGAGTTGCTGCCTCTCACACGCCAGAGACCCAATTTCAATCCTGACAACGGGTACTGTCTGTACGGAGTTTGTACGTTCTCCCTGTGTGCTCCAGTTTCATCCCACATTCCAAAGGCGTGCAGCTGTGCAGGTTAATTATCTTCTGTAAATTGTCCCTAGTGTGTCGGATAGAACTAGTGTGTGGGTAATTGTTGGCCGGCGTGGACTCAATAGAACGGAGGGCCCGTTACCACACCGTATCTCTAAACTAAACTAAATTAAACATTTGGTTCTCCCATTACAGGAAGGTTTTGAAGACTTTGGAGAGAGTGCAGAGGTTATTCAGAAAGCTACCTGGATTAACTATAAAACAACAACAACAACGAAACAGAATACCGCACTCAAACACACAAAGCAGTCACTTGGTGCACAGATAATAACCTCCTACTCAACACATCAAAAACACACGAACTTATCATTGATCTCAGACGTAAGGCACAACCCAAGACCCCCCCTACTCATCTCATGCAAACCCATATCCACCACTGACTCATTCAAATTTCTTGGCACTCATATAAGCAATAACCTCAAATGGAAAATCAATTCAGATCACATTTATAAAAAACCAACCTTTCTCTGCCAGCTCAAGAAGTTTAGTGAGGAAACATCTCCTAATCCGATTTTACACAGCCATCATCCAAAGCATGCTCACTTCATCAATAACAGTCTGGTACAGCAGTTTAGACACTCACTCCCGTAATAAACTACAGCGCATAGTCAACAAAGCATCCAAAATCATCAGCACTCCCCTCCCATCAATAGAATCACTCAATCTCAAACGGTCCGTGTCAAGGGTGAAGAAAATCACTTCTGATCCCTCCCACCCAGCTCACCACATCTTCCACCTGCTGCCGTCAGGGAGGCGCTACAGCTCACTGCCCGCCAAAACATCACGATTTAAAAACAGTTTCTATCCACATGCAATTCGAATTCTGAACACTCTATGACAACATCACATAGCCACCTCGTGCATGTACTGTATACTGTATGTTGTTGTGTTTTTATGTTATGTTTGACGGGAATCAGCCTATCAGCCTATTGTATAACATCCTGTACTGAACCTGAATTCCACCAGTTTGACTGTGTGGTCATTAAATAATCTAATCTAATCTAATCTAAAAAGAGGTTGGATAAACTTGGATTGTTTTCTCTGGAGTGTTGGAGGCTAAAATGAGACGTATATAAGATCGATAGATAGGGTTGGCCCTAGGTTAGAACCATTGTCCCGGAGGAGAGGGCACTGCCCCAAGGAGAGAGAGACAATATTTAAGGGAGATGTGTGGGGCATAATCTTTACACAGAATGCTGAGTACCTGCACCACTCTGTCAGCAGTGATGGTGTGAGGCAGATAAGATAGTGGCATTAAGCTTAACATTAAAATTTTCCTGATTTATGAAATTCATTTTGATCAGAGTACTGTACAGCATGAAAACAGGTCATTCGGCCCAACATGCCCTTACCAACCAAGATGCCCCACCTACACTAATCCCGCCTGCCTGCGTTTGGCCCACCACCATCTGATATTTTCCTATCCACGTGCCTGTACAAATGTTTTTTATATGTTGTTTTAGCACCTGCCTCAACAAGCTCCTCTGGTGGTCATTCCATATTCCCACCAACCCCTGTGTGGAAAAAATGCCCCTCGGGTTCCGATTAATTATTTTCCTCACACCTTAACCCACTCCTCTGGTTCTTGATTCCAACACCTCTGAGTAAAATATTATTTGCATTCTATTAATTGATTGTAAAGGTAAATAACCTTGCTTTTTCTCTGAAGGCAGCTCAGTTGGATTGTACAGGGGATATTAATCTCCATCTGTTTGCAAGTGTGGAACAGGTGGCATAGGTTGCATGTTAGAGCTCTGCTGGAATTGAGCCTTGGGTCACTCCATTCCAGTGACCCATTGCAGGTTTCAATCACTTTGCCAGTTTCTCATGGATGAAATTATGATTGTTTACCGTGTACTATGTTTACATATTCTGTTGCGCTGCTGCAAGTAAGAATTTCATTGTACTATCTGGGACTTATGACAATGAAACTCTCTTGACTCTTGAAGCCTTGCATCCCCAATATTGACTGCAGCGGCGGGCTGCGACCTATAGAGGGAGCTGCTGAGTCTGGCCCTGTGTTCGCACCCCGAGGATCGGAGAACCTGAGGGGAGGACAGAGTGAGCTGGCGATGGGGGGCGCAAGAGTAGGAGAGTGAACCAGGGTCTTACCTTCCGTGCCCTCATGGTTTATTTAGTTTAGTTAGTTGTCAACTATGCCGAGGTGCAATGAAAAGCCTTTGGCTTTGGGTCATGCATCAAGGCCTACAAAGGTTGAAGGTGGTCGGGGTGGGCAAGGAGAGGGACGACGGTTCGCTGGTGATCCGGACGGAGATGATAACTAGATGCCCTGCAGCAGCCTGGGGCTTGCCTGGATCGGGCAACCTTAGTGCCAGCAGCCTGGGGCTTTCCTGGATCGGGCAACCTCAGTGCCAGCAGCCTAGATGGGGTAGAATTTGTTAGCTGCATCCAGGAGGATTACTTGAAACTATACATAGAGAATCCAAATAGGAATGGAGTCACGCAAGACCTTGTTCTGGGGAATGGGTGATAGGTTTCATTGGGGGATCATTTTGGCGAGTGTGTTGTGATGGTCTCTGCCTCATCTGGCAGCTTGTTCCATACAGCCTCCATCCTTTGAGTGAAAAAGTTACCCCTCAGATTCCAATTGAATCTTTTCCCCTTCACCTTAAACCTATGTCGTCTAGTCCTCGATTCACCTACTCTAGGCAAGAGACTCTGTTCATCTACCCAATCAATTCCTCTCATGATTTTATACACCTCAATAAGATTACCCCTCATCTTACTGCACTCCAAAGAATACTGTCCCAGCGTACTCAATTTCTCCCTGTAGCTCAGACCCTCTAGACCTGGGAACATCTTTGTAAATCTTCTCTGTACCCTTTTCACCTTGACAACATCTTTCTTATAATAACACAATCACAATAATACTTTATTAGCCAAGTATGTTTAGCAACATACGAGGGATTTTATTTGCCAAGTCAGTCACACAAATAGGTTTCCTACGTATTTTGTGCAGGACAGTGAGATGGATGTTCAAGGTCCAATCTGAAATTTGTTTCAAGCAAGTTAATTGTCATTCAAAACCTGAGTTATTGATAAATTCCCCATCACCCCTTCAACTTATCCCACTTAATTAAGGCTGGAATCTTTGTTGATTTTAATCAAAGCTATCAAACATCTGACTCTGCCCAAAGTTTAACATGTTACTTGTGAGATCTTTTTCTTTATGGTGCAATGTCAGTTTGACAGATTGTTACTGGCTTTCTAGTTTTAGTTGTTAGTTTTATTCCGTGAGGAAATCAGTTGTCAATAAAAGCTCTGTCCCGCAGACTTGAATGGTGCAGCTGGTTTGTAAAATTGTGATGTTAATTGACAACAGGGTTTTGGACAAAGGCACTTTACAAACTAGCTACAAGACAAGCAGTAATCACTCTACCTAAGATGCTACCACATGGGATGTCTTCCTACCAGCACAAGATTGCAATAATCTTGGCGAGATTGGAATGAAATTGATGAATAGCAAAAAACCTGTGCATATGTATGAAGATAGAACGATGAGTGCATGTTTTTGCCACATTGTCCAGTCAAACCTCACAGAGAATGCTCTGAAATAAGTATGGACAATGAACTGCAGATGTTGGTTTACAGAAAAGGATACAAAGTGCTGGAGTAACTCAGCGGGTCAGGCAGCATGTCTGGTGAACATGGACAGGTGACGTTTCGGGTCGGGTCCCTTCTTCAGTTTAGTTCAGAGATGCAGCAGTGAATCAGGCCCTTCGGCCCGTCGAGAAAACGCTGACCTGTGATCCCCCACCACTTGCACTATTTTGGATCCAAACCCTTTTCAGACTGTCTTCAGGCGGAACCCGAGTCTGAAGAAGGGTTCCGATCCGAAATGTCACCTATTCCTTCTCTCTAGAGATGCTGCCTGACCCGCTGAGTTACTCCAGCATTTTGTGTCTATCTGCAATGTGTTGTTTCTATGTATTAGCTCAGTAGTTTAGCTCCAATTGAAAATGTTTGCTTGCCAGTATCCTTAGTTCTTGGTTCTTGGTCCTCCAAAATATTCCAAATGGAATTTAAACTGGAGGTGGTGAAGGGAGGGCTTAAGCCAGAAAGGGTTATTGGGAAGAAAGAGCTACTTTAAATTTAGTTGCATCTGGTTGGGTAACTATAGTAGGGTGGAGATTATTCCATGCTTTAATTGTGCGGGGGAAGAAAGAATTGCTGTACACGTCTGTCTTTGTAGCTGGGATCACAAATTGGATCGAATGCCCTCATCTGCTCCTGATTGGTTTGGGTTTGGTGTAGGTCTTGTAGTCTATGTCGAGCTGACCATTTAACATTTTGTAAAAGCAGGTCAAACGGTGAGCTTCACATCTGTCTTGGAGAGGGTTCCACCCCAGAGAATTCAGAAGTTTGGCGACATTTGCTTCTCTCTCATAGGTGTTAGTAACAAATCGAGCTGCCTGTCTTTGGACACGTTCGATGGAAGAAATGTTTTTTATTTGTGTATGGGTCCCATGCTGCAACTGCGTAGTCCAAATGAGGTCTAACGAGGGTGAAGTATAGCTTCTCCTTGACAGAAGTTGAACAATGATGAAAGTTGCGCCTCAGAAAGTTTAGGACACCTGTTGCTTTCACCGTTGCATGATGAGTCTGACCATTCCAACGCAGATCATTCTGCATTTGATGCCAAGATACTTGGTTTGTTTGGATTCTTCAAGGGTGGTACCAAGTATATTGTAAGATGTTTCGACTGGATTCCTCTTTCTGGTGACATGCATAGTTTCACATTTGGAAGGGTTGAACTGCATGCTCCATTGTTGTGACCACTCAATCATAGTATCGAGATCCTTTTGGAGAGCATCTTCATCATCAGCTGACAATTGGACGGTACAGCAAACAATTGTCAGCGAAAAGTCTGGTCGTACTTGCAACTTTTTCATGGATGTCATTTAGAGAGTGGTGAATCTCTGGAACTCTGCCACAGAGGGTAGTCGAGGCAGTTCAACATTTAAGAGGGAGTTGATCAGCGAAAAGTCTGAGTTGGTCAGCCATGATCATATTGAATGGCGGTGCACTTGGCCTACTCCTGCAACTTTTTCATGGATGTAAAGCAAAAATAGATGTGGGCCAAGTACTGTGCCCTGTGGTGTACCACTCAACACTGGATGCCAATTGGAGCTCTTTCTGTTCACACACACACGCTGAAGACGTTTTGTCAGGAAACTGGAGATCCATCGTTTCGTGTTGGAACGAATACCATAGAAGTCAAGCTTCCGAAGTAGTCTCTGGTGTGGGATGACATTAAAAAGTTCATGTGTATCAGAGTTAAATCATCCTCTTTGGAATCCGTATGAGCCCTGTGGTTGAAGTAATGTTCTCACTGCCGGGAGGAATTGACTGAGTGAGTGAGCAGAGTCGTACACACATAGAGGACCATCTCGGGAAAAACAATGTTCAGTGAACTATCATCCTGAAGAAGGTTCCCGACCTGAAACGCCCCCTATCAATGTTCTCCAGACAAGCTGCCTGACCCGTTGAGTCACTCCAGCACTTTGTGCCTATTTTTGTAAACTAGCATCTGCAGTTCCTTATTTCTACAATATTCTGGTCATCTGAAGGCTGGGCCTCTGCATACATTATTTCGGTTTTGGAGACATAGCATAAAGACAGTACCTTCGGTCCAATGAGCCCTCGCTGACCATCGATCACCCGTTCACACTAGTTCTATGTTATCCTATGTCCTTATCCTCTCCCTACATACTAGGGGCAACTTACAGAACCCTATTAATCTACAAACCCGCACGTCTTTGGGATGTGGGAGGAAACATTAGACTTTAGAGATACAGCGTGGAAACAGGCCCTTCAGCCTACCATGTCCGCACCGACCAGCGATCCCTGTACGCTAGCACTATCCTGCATACTAAGCACAATTTACAATTTTTACCAAAATTAACAAACCTGCACATCTTTAGAGTCTGGGAGGAAACCGGAGCACCCAGAGAAAACCCACGCAGTCACAGGGAAATTTGTACAAACTCCGTACAGGCAATACCCGTTGTCAGGATTGAACCCGGGTCTCTGGCGCTGTAAGGCTGCCCCTCGACCACTGCACCACTGTGCCACCCCTTTGCTCACTGTAGCACCTGGAGAAAACCCTCACGGTCACAGGAAGAATGTGCAAACTCCACATAGACAGCAACCAATATCAGGATCGAACCCGTGTCTCTGGTGCTATGAGGCAGTGACTCTACCAGTTGTGCCACAGTGCCATCCTTCTGTGTCGCACTTTGTTCTAAGCCCATTCATTACTGATTCCTTGAACAAGACTATGGAGTTTCCGCTAGCCAGACCTGCATCTTATTTGACTCAAGTAATTCTGGTAAATATACCACTTTAAAACACGACCAAAACATTTTGTGTCCCAGGTGGGTGTAAGACGTTCGGTGAGGCCCTCTCTGACAGCTCCCCCTCTGTAATTCCTGCTGCTCTCCTGCTCTCCTGCTCTCCGATCATATTCTCACTCAAACTCACTACCATATCCATGCTAAGTGCTGGAGTTACTCAGCGAGTCAGACAGCATCTCCGGAGAATATGCATAGATGATGTTTCTGTGCGGGATCCTTATTCAGACTGTTTCCTGTTTTCTCAGGAGGTGGATGCGGTACTATCACAGCATTTAAAAGACACTTGGGCAAGTACACGGATAGGATAGGTTTAGATTAGAAGGATATGGGCCTATGCAGGCAGGTGGGACGAGAGTAGATGGGCCACGTTGGTCGGTGTGGGCAAGTTGGGCCAAAGGCCTGTTTCCAAGCTGCATATGATTCTATGGAGAGGTTCTTTTTCAAACAATGAATGGTGAAATTAGAAGTCTTGTCATGTCTCTTTAATGAAATAAAGTCTGCATTTGAAGTTTGCAGATTGATAAAATTTGACCTTAATGAGAAATTACTTTCAGCTCATCTATTGAAATTAATTATGGATCAGTTCCTTGTTAGATTATAGCTTGCACAAACAGCATCATTTTTCTTCTTTCCACTGGTTACGTGTGGCTTTCTTTGTTATTTATGTTGTTTTTTTGTGTTAAATGTTTTTAGCTCTTCTTCAAGTATCACTGCAACAGAGGTTTCTGAGTTTTGGAATCATTAGAGGACTTTAGTCGGGTGGCACAGTGCCGAGGCTGGTAAAGCCGCTGCCTCACTGCACCAGAGACCCAGGTTCGATCCTGACCTCGGGTTCTGTCTGTGTGCAGATTGTACATTCTCCCCGTGACCATGTGGGTTTTCTCCGGGTGCTCTGGCCTCCTCCCACATTACAAAGACGTGCAGGTTTGTGGGTTAATTAGATTCTGTAAATTGTCCCTAGTGTGTAGGATAGTACTAGTGTTTGTGTGTTTGCTGGTTGGCATGGACTCAGCAGGCAGAAGGACCTGCTCCCACCTCTAAAACTAAACAAAAACTAGAGAAAAAACAAACAATTGGAACTCTGCATTGAAGCATGGAGTTATACAGCATGTTAGCCCAACCTGGCCATGCCTACCAACATGCTCCATCTATGCTGGTCCCATTAGCCCATGTTTGGCCCCTATCCCTCTGAACCTTTCCGATCCATGTACCTGTCCAAGTTGAAAAATTAGTGGCGACCAGAATGAAGCCGCCATGGAGAGTAGCGAGAATGTTTGTGCCGTAGGTGCAGTGTTGGTAGGTCGGCAGGAGACCGTAAGTTGTCATAGGTTCTTGTAGGTTTGAATGAAGACCATATTTATAACAAAACCACATGAATCTAATCTCTCAAACAGGAGTTCCTCTTTCAAAGATTTTAATATCAAAGCTCATTATGAAATTCCTGTCAGGATACTCATTCCCTGTGGGAACATTGCCAGGAGTCTGCCGTGGGATTTAGACTAGTGATTATTTGCTCAGTGCACACTTGCGGTGCTAATATTACTTGTTTATTAATATTTAACCTGTTCATGATTATAAACCAAAAATTTACTTTATAGAAAAAAACAAAAGGTACATTGTCAGCAGTTCATGAGTCTGAAGAAGGGTCTCCACCCGAAACGTCACCCATTCCTTCGGTCCATAGATGCTGCCTCACTCGCTGAGTTTCTCCTGCATTTTTGTCTCCCATGAGGACAGATCGTTGTTCTTTTGAAAGTTTCAGTGAAATTTGGAGGTACTTTGGAAATTTATCTTGAACATTGTGCATTGCAATGTTAGTCAATTTCCTTTACTGATTTTTAACAAGTATAGTATGAGTTAACATCTCCGTCTGTATGGAGTTTGTACGTTGTCCATGTGACTGCGTGGGTTTTCTCTGTGTGCTTCGGTTTCCTCCCACACTCCAAAGACTCGCATGCTTGGAGGTTAATTGACTTCGATAAAGCAAATTGTCTCTTGTGTGTAGGATAGTGTTAGTTTTTGGGGGTGGTTGCTGGTGGGCATGCACCCAGTAGGCCGAAGAGCCCGATTCCGTGCTGTGGCTCTGAAGTAAAACAACAAAATCATGGTTAAAAAGAGCATTTAAAACAAATAATCTTACAACCTCTTGGACATGACAGCTTTGGAAACAAAAGCTCAATGTTTAAAGACGATTATAAAAAAAAGTGCAAACTATGGTTTTGCCAACGAGAAGAAACTTACATTCACATTCATAATTTGAACAAAGCTCAAGATAAAGTGGAAGATTTGCAAGGAAAAAGTAACTAAGGCAGAAATCAAATAGAATAAATACATATATACACAATAAAATATATATACAAATATATCATGCATAGAAAAAAAGTAATTCAAATTTAGATTTTTGTGGCTTTATAAATTTCAGAATTTCAGATCAATGGTTGTTATTTATGGATTTTCTTGTGTTATGTTATATCTATTTGTTATGGATTTTGTATTTAGTTATGATTGTTGTGATTGTTATGTTACGATTTTGTCATGTTATGTGTTTTTGTTATGGATTTGTTTGATTGCAGGACCTTGCAATTTAACGGCCTGCCTAAGTTCTTTAAGATGACAATGAAGATCAATTCTTAATATATAATCTCTGTTGAAACCATGGATAGAGCATAAGAGAGAGAATGGTACATATTTCACTCCCCCCCCCCCCCCCCCCCCCCCTTTTTAAATTTGACTTAAACAAGATGACTTCTTGCATTTCTTTAGTCGTTATCACTTCCTGGTTTGGGTGAAAACTCGTGTTTTTTTTTCTTATATCTCAAGTTGCCTGAAGACCATCCTGCGCATAAAATTTTCATTCTCTCTGACAACCTACAGTCCAACCTTTAATTTGTTCTTTTGCTCAGGAGCAAATGACAGTAATTTGAAACAATATAAGTAATAGTGGAAATGCTCAAGGGAACAGGCAGCACCAATGGTGAGGGAAGCAGAGCTGATGGTTTAGGTCAAAAACCTTTCAACATGATTGGAACTCTGATGAAAAGGCAAGTGAACCGCTGCCCAGCTGGTTGAATATTAGAGTCATACAGCACGGAAACAGGCCCTTCAGCCCAACTCATCCAAGATGTCCCATTTTAGCTTGTCCTATTTTCCCACTTTTGGCCCATATCCCTTGAAACCTTTCCTATTCATGTTCTGGTCTGAATGTCTATTGGATGTTGTTATTGTAGCTGCCTCGACTATCTTCTATGGCAGTAGGCATCCCCATTAGGTCACCACCTTCTGTGTGGAAAAAGTTGCTCCTCAGATTCCTATTAAATCATTCCGCTCTCACCTTATACTTATGCTCTCTGGTTCTTGATTTTCCCACCCTGGGAAAAATATTTTGTGCATTCAGCATATCTATTCCCATTATAATTTTATACACCTCGATAAGTCACCACTCAGCCTCTTGCATCTCGAGGAATAAACTAGGCGTGCCCAACCTCTCAGGCACTCAAGTCCTGCCAGCATCCTTGTAAATCATTTCTGCACTCTTTTCAACTTAACACCTTAATGGCATCTTTCCAATAGCAGGGTGACCAAATCTGACCACAATACTCCCAGTGCGGCCTCACCAGCGTTCTTGTACATCTGTAATACAACTCAACTTTTATTCTCATTTCTGACTGATGAAAGCCAATCTGTCAAAAGCATTCTTCACCACCCTTTCTCCCTGCAATGCCAGTTTCGGGAATTATGTAGTTGGAATCCGAGATCCCTTTGCTCCACATCCCCCCCCTAGGTCCAACCACCATTCACTGTGAAGATTCTGCCTTGGTTTGACTTCCTAAGACACCACACCTCACACTTATCTGGATTCTTATTTGTCTGAAATGGCGAACAATTAGAAAGTAGTCATTCATTGGAGACCCTCAGACTATCTTTGATCGGACTTTACTGGACTTTATCTAATGTTATGCACGTTATTCCCACTATCATGGTATACCACGGATGACTCGATTGTAATCATGTATTGTTGCTGACTGGTTAGCACGCACCAAAAGCTTTTCACTGTACCTCGGTACACGTGACAATAAACTAAACAAAATTAAGCTCTGTATAATTGCCCCTGGTATGTTGTGAGTGGGTGAGAAAGAGGGATAACATAGAACTAGTGTGAATGGGTGATCAATGATCAGCGGGTTCCCCAAATCCTATAGGCATGTATGTTTGTAGGTTAATTGGCCTCTGTAAATTTTCCTCAGTGAGTAGGGAATGGACACAAAAGTGGGATAACATAGTACTGTTGCGAACAGGTGGTCAATGGTCCACACAGACTTGTTGGGCCGAAAATCCTCAGTTCCATGCTGTAGCTTTAAACTCAACTAAACTAAACTCAACGAAACTGAACTAAACTGTGCTACTCTGCATTCATTTCCTGTCAACTTCACTGGATAAGCTCCATTAAAATGTTAAATGTTTACTCTTCTCAGTCTCCATCTGGCAAACATATTGAAAAATGCACGGGAGATGCCAGGGGAAATGAATTTGGAAAACTATTTATTCTACCAGATTCTGAAAGATTGTTAAAATTGCTGGATTAAGCTACATGTTCACAGAGGTGGGTGGGATATAGAATGAACTGCCAGACGATGTAGATCTATGACAACATTTAAACGACATTTGGACAGGTACATGGATAGGAGAGGTTTAGAGGAATTAGGGTCAAACATAGGCAGGTGGGACTAGTGTGGATGGGGCATAATGGTCGGCACAGGCAAGTTGGACAAATGTGCCTTTTTTCTGTGCTGTATGACTCTAATCTATTGAGGGAGTGCAGTGTAGATTCACAAGGTTAATTCACCAGGATGGCGGGACTGTCATACGCTGAGAGAATGGAGCGGCTGGGCTTGTATACTCTGGAAATTAGAAGGATGAGAGGGGATTTTATTGAAACATATAAGATTATTAAGGGTTTGGACACGTGAGAGATTTTCAACTTCCTACACTGCTAATGTGTGTATTGGGATATTGGAAAACTTTGGTTTTCTTGCCCCAAGAGTATTTATCCAAGGGTTTATGTTGGTGAAAGGTTTTCATCCATGTACAGTACGTAATGAAACATGAGGATAGACGCAAAAAGCTGGAGTAACTCAGTGGGACAGGTAGCATCTCAGGAGAGAAGAAATGGGTGACATTTCTCCAGCACTTTGTGTGTTGTTCAAGTTTCGAGCATCTTCAGTTTCTTGTGTCGGAGTCATTGAGTTGTACAACACAAACATGGGCCCATTAGCTCACCATGTTCAAGCCAACCATTGTACTCCTCTAGATTAGTACGACTGACTCACATTAGGTCCATAGTCTTTTGTGCCTTGGTGATTCAAGTGCTTGCTTAGATACTTCTGTGTTGAGTTGAGTAGAGTTTAGCTTATTGTCACACATAGTGAGGTACAGTGAAAAGCTTTTGTTGCATGCTAACCAGTTAGTGGAAAGACAACACATGATTACAATCGGGCCATCCACAGTGTACAGATACATGTGTAAGGGAAAAACGAGAATACTGTTTGGTGCATGATAAAGTCCAATCAAAGATAGTCTAACGGTTCTCTAAAGAGCTAGATAGCAGCTCAAGACTGCTCTCTAGTTGTAGTAGGATGGTTCAGTTGCCTGAATCTGGAGATGTGCGTTTTCACACGTGTGTACCTTTTGTCCGATGGGAGAGGGGAGAAGAGGTAATGGTCTTAAACCCAGTGAGAGTACCACTTCCTTATCTCCTCGTGCAACACACTCCCAACTCCAACCACACTCTGTGTAGAAAAATGTCTCTCACAGATCATTACCAAATGCCGTACTGATCCCCTTATACCTGAAAGTGGAATGCTGTTCAATTTAAATAGTTTTCCGAGTCTTTGGGAATGGCTTTCAATGTTGTATGTGCTTGTAGCAAGTGTGGTAGCCAAGCAAGCCACACTATTTTTCTCCCACCCCGCCCCTCCCTGTGCCCCATCTGGACTCGATCACACTTCACTTTCCACTTTCCTTCCTTCCTCTGACTTCATAATTCGTACTTCTTCTATCCTTATTTTGCACTATTTGTCTATACATCTGTACATTGCGGCTCGATTGTAATCACGTGCTGTCGTTATGCTGACTGGATAGCACACACACAAGATTTTCACTGCACCTCGTTACATGTGGCAATAATAACCTAAACATCTCTAGCCTTTGTTTAAGCATCTGCCCATCAAAATGTCCTCTCACCTGTATCCACGTATGACGCCAGGTTTTGTCTGCCCCTCTTCTCTTCCAGCTTTCTGCCCCCTCTCCCCCCCCCCCCCCCCCCACTTTAATCAGTCTGAAAAAGGGTCATGACCCTAAACGTCACCTATCCATATTTTCCAGAGGTGCTGCCTGATCCGCTGAGTTATGCCAACACTCCGGGTTTCCTCCCACATTCGAAAGACGTACAGGTTTGTACGCTGACTAGCGTGGTAAAACGTTAATTGTTCCTGGTGTGTGTAGCATAGTGTTAGTGTGCGGGGATTGCTGGTCGGCATGGACTCGGTGGACCAAAGGTAGCCTATTTCCGCGCTGTATCTAAACGAAACTAAAGTCTAATGTAGCTTTGCAAATCAAATGAAGACATTCACTGTGTTGAGCAAGGCATTTGTTTCTTACTGGACACAGGTCTATGCTGTCCTTCGACTGTTCTGATGCAGGGTGTCCATTTATTCATGTGAACGAGCCAAGGTACGAGTATCAAAAGCCTTTTTAACCTTCATGGAAACTCCATTGTGCATGTTGGTTGACACTCCTAGTCTTGGGTCCTCAGTCAGTGAGCCACAGCTGGCTGATTGAAGCTTCAATGAAAAATACATGCTGGATGAATGACCTTTATGGCATCAATTGTCCTGTGACTCCTGTGTTCAAGTTATAGACCAGCAGAAAATAGTTTTTGTAATGAACAGAGCGTTTCACAGGAATATATACATTAAATCGCATTGCAATAAGTTATAATTATACCAATGAGTTTGGTCCAAATGAGAGTAAATGAACAAGAATAAAAGCTTGCAAAGTTTAATGGCTCCATGAATGGAAAAGGCTTGAAGTCTTTCCCACACTGAGCATATGAACTAATTGAAGGATACTTGAAATTGACGCAGGAAACATGGCAGCACTTGTGTACTGCCTCAGTGTAATCCACCATTCATATGTATTAGGTGCAGAATTAGGCCACTCGGCCCATCTTTCAGAACCCTTGGGTGTAATCCATCTGGTCCAGATGGTTTATCCACTAGACCCTTCAGATTGGCAAGCACCTTCTCCTTTATAATAGCAACTCCACTAACTTATGCTCCCTGATTTGAATTTCCGATACATCCCTGGTGTCTCTGCTGTGAAAACTGATGCAAAAATCTTAATTCAATTTGCCTGCCATTTCTGAAAATGTCTTTCCAGTTAGTACCCAAGACCAGGGGTCTCCAAACTATGACCAACGGGCCACATCCGGCCAGCCACGAGATTTTATCCGGCCCTCAGCAAGCTCTTAACAAGTTACGTGCAGCGGGCTATTTAGCGGGTTCGGTGCTAACGAGATATAACATCGACCCCACTTGCTCCGCCCATCCCGTCTTTACTTGAATGGGGTCAAAATCTTTTTTCCCCCTCAGGGTCCCGACAGCACCAGGGGTAAGTTTCCTTTTCTGCCCCACCCCGGGCCAGGCCATTGCCACCTTGTGTCGGGGCAAGCGTCCTGTAGCCGGGGGAGGGGGAGGCCGAGGGTACCCGGCGCGGTGTCTCACCGCCCACGGGTTGCAGCCCTGCTGGAGAAGACGGGGCCTGCAGTAGCTTACATCGCGACAGATAGAGAGCGACAGAGAGAGAGAGAGAGAGACGCACAGAGATAGACAGAAGCAGCGAAACAGAGACGGGGAGATAGAGACACAGAGAGAAACAGAGAGAGAGAGAGAGAAACAGAGAGAGTGACAGAGACAGAGAGAGAGAGAGAGAGACAGAGAGAAAGAGGGAGACAGAGAGAAAGAGAGAGAGAGAGAGAGAGAGTCATTAAATTTATAAAACTGATATTTCTTTATTTTTTCTTACGGCCCACAAAAACGTGCAAAATATAAAATGTGGCCCTCATACTGAAAAGTTTGGAGGCACCTGCCCAAGACTCAAGAGCATCCTGAATACAAACTATTCAGTAATTGGTCATATGGTGGTGTCGGCCTATTTATTTCATAGAAACATAGAAAATAGGTGCAGGAGCAGGCCGTTCAGCCCTTCGAGCCAGCACCGCCATTCATTGTGATCATGGCTGTGCCTGCCTTCTCCCCATATCCCTTGATTCCACTAGCCTCTAGAGCTCTATCTAACTCTCTCTTAAAGCCATCCAGTGATTTAGCCTCCACTGCCCTCTGTGGCAGGGAATTCCACAAATTCACAACTCTCTGGTTGAAAAAGTTTTTTCTCACCTCGGTCTTAAATGGCCTCCCCTTTATTCTAAGACTGTGGCCCCTGGTTCTGGACTCGCCCAACATTGGGAAAATTTTTCTTGCATCTAGCTTGTCCAGTCCTTTTATAATTTTATATGTTTCCATAAGAACCTCCCTCAACTAAGCTCCAGTGAATTCGTCTAGTCTTTTCAATCTTTCCTCGTATGACAGTCCCGCCATCCCAGGGATCAATCTCGTGAACCTACGCTGCACTGCCTCAATCACAAGGATGTGCTTCCTCAAATTAGGAGACCAAAACTGTACACAATACTCCAGATGTGGTCTTACTAGAGCCCTATAGAACAGCAGAAGAGCCTCTTTACTCCTATACTGAAATCCTCTTGTAATGAAGGCCAACATTCCATTAGCTTTCTTCACTGCCTGCTGTACCTGCACGCCAACTTTCAGTGACTGGTGTACAAGAACACCCAGGTTTCGCTGCACCTCCCCCTTACCTAACCTAACCCCATTGAGATAATAATCTGCCCCCTTGTTTTTGCCACCAAAGTGGATAACCTCATATTTATCTATATTCTGCATCTGCCACGCATCTGCCCACTCGCTCAACCTGTCCAGGTCACTATGCAACCTCCTAACACCCACTTCACAGTTCACACTGCCACCCAGCTTTGTGTCATCAGCAAACTTGCTAGTGTTGCTCCTAATTCCCTCTTCCATATCATTGATATATATTGTAAACAGTTGTGGTCCCAACACCGAGGCTTGCGGCACTCCACTTGCCACTGCCTGCAATTCTGAAAAGGAGCCGTTCACTCCTACTCTTTGTTTCCTGTCTGCCAACCAATTTTCTATCCATGTCAACACCCTACCCCCAATACCATGTGCTCTAATTTTAGTCGCCAATCATGGACCTTATCAAAGGCAGGAACCTATCAAAGGCTTTCTGAAAGTCTAGATACACTACATCCACTGGCTCCCCTTCATCCATTTTACTTGTCACATCCTCAAAAAATCCAGAAGATTAGTCGAGCATGATTTCCGTTTCATAAATCCATGTTGACTTGGACTAATCCTTTTACTGTTATCCAAATGCCCCATTCATACCACTTTAATAATTGATTCCAGCATCTTTCCCACCACAAAAGTCAGGCTAACTGGTCTGTAATTCCCCATTTTCTCTCTCGCTCCTTTCTTGAAAAGTGGGATAACATTAGCTATCCTGCAATCCCCAGGAACTGATCCTGAATCTATTGAACATTGGAAAATGATCACCAATGCGTCCACTATTTCTAGAGCCACCTCCCTGAGGACCCTGGGACGCAGACCATCCGGCCCTGGGGATTTATCATCTTTTAGTCCCATTAGGCTACCCAATGCTATTTCTCGCCTAATGAAAATTTCTTTCAGTTCCTCTACCCCCTTAGATCCCCTGTCCTTCAGTACATCTGGGAGATTGTTTGTGTCTTCCTTAGTGAAGACAGATCAGAAGTACCTGTTCAACTTTTCTGCCATTTCTTTGTTACCCATAATAAGTTCACCCGTGTCTGCCTTCAAGGGACCCACATTTGACTTTGCTACCCTTTTTCCCTTAACATATCTAAAGAAGCTTTTACTGTCCCTCTTTATATTCCTGGCCAGCTTCCCCTCGTATTTCATCTATTCAGCCTGTATTTTGAACCCAAATATTTTTGGTTTTAGAGCCCGTGAAAGGGAAAATTAAAACGGACATCCACTGACTATGTAGGAGAGTTTTAAACTGTTTTTATATTGTAAGTAATTGAAAATGCTTACAGTAGTCATCCCTGTTAATCTTACTGTTTTATTAATTTTGCAGAAGTGATGATTCAAGAGGAAATGCACTTAAAATAAAATACAGTGGGGATTCCCTTTGCTCTGCACTAATACATCACTTTCTGCAATCATTATAGAATCCATCTCACAGGAAATCCATTTATCTTGCTAATAACCACCTTAGCATCCCAAGTCCCTAATCACCAAGCGACCAGCCATCTTAGTTCAATTTATTTCCGAGCCCTTATGGTTTCAATGCTCTACATTAAACTCTTGCTCCTTTATAATTTCAAAAGGGGCTGTCCAACTTGGGCGACATAATTAGCCAGTTTAGAAGAGTTTAGGAGAGTTTGAAAAAAATGTCATGTTGAAGACCTCCTTCGACTATGTAGAAGACTATCTACGATTACCTTTGTCTACCCTCGACTACCCTCAATTACCTACGACTAACATGCCGACCTACTACAACTACAACTGAACCTATGATTAAAAAAAGTAGATTTTTTCCATGGAGACCTTTTTTTTTACTCGCGGTCATTTTTCAACTAAGGCCTCGAGTACACAGAGACCACTCTCGAGCATGAAGGAGAGTTACAAAGACCTCCTACGACCTCGTGTCGACCATGCTGCGAGTATGAGACGAGGGTAAACTCGCCAGAACTCGGGGATTAGGTCGCCCAAGTGGGACAGCCCCTCAACATCTTACACATCAGAGATTAATATATATATCTTCTGACTGGGTGTACGGTTAAGCGAATACATTGTTGTTTGTGAAGTATATTATATCTTTAGGGTTTAGAGATACAATGTGAAAACAGGGCCCTTTGACCTACCAAGTCCGCGCTGACCAGCGATCACCCGTACACTAGCACTATCATACACACTAGGGACAATTTACAGAAGCCAATTAACCTACAAACCTCCATGACTTTAGAGTGTGGGAGGAAAATGGAGCCCCCGGAGAAAACCTACATGGTCACAGGGAGAAAGCTCAAACTCCGTACAGACAACACCCTTGGTCAGGATTGAACTCGGGTCTCTGGCGCTGTAAGGCAGCAACTCCGCTGCTCCACCCCGTTACCACCCCTTTCATGCACTTCATTGTCTATGATTCCAACAGTTATGAGTAACTTTAGCTAAGTCGCTGAATGACTTCTCAGCATTGTTACATTCCAATTCCTTTTCCTCAAAAGATCTTTCAAGGGCCGTCCCACTTACACAATTTTTGCCACTTACACCCATCATAGTCGCAGCAGGTTGCCGAAAATTTTCAACATGTTGAAAATCCAGCGGCGACCAGAAAAAGGTACGACTCTTTGGGCGACTACTCACGACCATACAGGAGTCACCACGCGAAATTTCGGCAACCTGCTGCGACTACGACGGGTTCCGGTAAGTCGCTGAAAAAAATCGCGTAAGTGGGATAGGCCCTTACTGTAGGAAACATCTACTCCCCAGGGTATACAGGGTTTGTTAAAAACCAAAGGACACAAAGTGTTGGAGTAACTCAACAGATCAGGCAGCATCTCGTTTTATCGCGATTGCGTTCGCTGAATTTCATCAAAAGTAAGTTAATAATGCCTTACTTTTGATGAAATTCAGCGAGCAAACGCGATAATTCCCGATATTTTGGATCTTAAAATCTCCACGGCAAATGTCGGCTGTTCACTTCCGTTGCTTTCTATCTTCAGTTCCCTCTTGTAATTA
The DNA here is from genome assembly GCF_028641065.1 of Leucoraja erinaceus. NCBI lineage: Eukaryota > Metazoa > Chordata > Chondrichthyes > Rajiformes > Rajidae > Leucoraja > Leucoraja erinaceus. Next base: position 14,897,708 of record NC_073400.1, on the reverse strand, counting down.
CCTTACTTTCTATCTTTTTTTTTGCCTGAAAATTTAGGTCGCTGTGCTTCACGGTCACCCCGACTAGCACAGATAGCTTCAGCTCAAAAATCGGCCGTTTTCCATGTTTTTAACGGGTGGGAAAGTGCGTGTTTCCCCATTCACTAACATGTACCGAACTGACATATGTCCTCCAGTTAAAATTTTCGGTCACGTGAGGGGGGATCTACGCTCATTTGACATTTGGTGAAATCACCCTATACCTTGAGGAGATTCACACTGGAGCAGTGAAAATGTATTTAAAAAAGTAACTGCCTATGCAACTTGACACAAAAGGATGCAAAGAGCTGAAGCAACACTGCGGGTCAGGGAGCATCTCTGGAGGACATGGATAAGTGACATTTTGCACCTGGGCCCTCCTTTAAAATGTTGAAAGTTGTTTTGTTAGAGTGTTCTTAATGAAAATGTCTTTGTGTTTTGATTAAATTGCAAAATAAACATGGTTCTACACAAGATGACTGTAATAAGGCATTGAAGGTTCATTTAAACCCACACAAAGACACAACTATGTTTGTGAATCACAGTGAACCTTTAAATAGTGGAACCTTGGATCCTTTTCAAGTTATTTTTATCCAAATCTGTGCTTTGATTCATCCTCCTTATTTTAGCTTGTTTTCTTTCTCTCTCTCTCTCTCTACTTCAAGTGTTATAGCAGGGTGGCACTGTTGCTGCCTTACAGTGTCAGAGACCGAGGTTCAATCAATCTATCCACTCTATCCGGGCCTGTCACTATTTGGTATGTTTCAATGAGGTCTCTCCTCATCCTTCTAAACTCCATCCTCCAACTCCTGGCCCAGTGCCTTCAAGCACTCATCATATGTTAACCCAATCATTCCTGGGATAATTCTCGTAATCTTCCTCTGGATCCTCTCCAATGCCAGCACGTCCTTCCGCAGGTATGGGACCTAGTCGAAGCGTAGCAGTGGACCTAAGGTTATGTTGAATGTCGAATCTGTAGAAACATGGCTGATAGGCGAGACTGTACTCTCTCTAAAGCCTTGTTTCTCTGTGGGCTTTTATAACCATTTATTCTTGCTGATGTGGCTGAAAAAAAGTTACTGAAAAATCTAATCTAAAACAATTTACCGCTGCAAAAGAGGATAGCTGAGTTAGTAAGTGATTCTTCTTGAAAATGCATTGCAGATTAAACACTAAAAACATTGATTTGGCTTCCTTTAGTATTTCATCTACTGAAGTTCTCAATTTTATGCAAAAGATTGAAATACTCTGATAAAACTGATTGGAAATTTGCACAAAATGCCCAAGGAATTAAACAGCATACTATGTTATAGAATTGAGGACAGGACAAGCTGTTTGATTGATTCCACATTCCTTGTTCAATATTTTTTCAAAGTCGAGACTAGGACGAAGTTTTTTTCTTTATATTTAGACTGAACTAGATTAAGTGGGACCCGTTGGGTCCCATGTTCACGCGGGAGGGCTGGTCCCCCAGTCGATTATTCCACCTCTCCACCAATTCCAATATTGGTGGCCAGTGGGGGGGGCTTTCTGGAGCACCAGTATGGGGGTTGTGGGCTGAAGGGACTGGTTTCCAGAGGGCTAGCATGGACATTGTGGGCCAAATGGATTCTTGGGGTGGCAGCTCAGTCACTCAAGCCTGATGTGCTGGCTGCTCATTAACGGCTAGTGGGCTGGCAGTTGACTCACAGCTATTCCTTGAAATTCCATTTCAAGCAGGGTGCAAAGCCACCAAATTCAAGTGCAGTTTCATGCCACTTCAAGCCGGGTGCAAGGCCACCAAATTCAGGTGCAGTTTCCTACCACTTCACGCATGGTGCAAGGCCACCAAATTCAACTGCAGTTTCATACCAATTCAAGCAGGGTGCAAGACCACTAAATTCAAGTGCAGTTTTATACCATTTCATGCAGGATGCAAGGCCACCACATTAAAATGCAGTTTCATACCATTTCAAGCTGGGTGAAACCACCATAAAACCACCGTAAAACCACACAAAACACCACACTCACAGTTCAGTAGACGTGTGTTCAGTTAATTCACAGCTCAGACAGAGTCGTGACCTCTCCCTCCCCCATTTTGCAGAGAATGAGCCACACCCACACTTCTGGGTTTTATAATCCCTCCCCATCCCACTAGAAGAGGTGTGGCCTTCTTGGCATGATTGCCAGGAGAGAGATTCTCAACATTCTTTAAACACGAATAACACTTTTATTTTTCATTGATGGGAAGAATCCTCTGCACCTGATGAGCGGAGGGGGACTGAGCAAGATGGCCAAAAATCACAGCCGTAAGTGGTAGCATTTTATCTAAAATCAATATATAGTGCAAATAAGAAGTTGTCAAGTTTAGACTTTTAATCGTGCTTTATTTCAAACCAACCACCACCAACAACCATTTGCTGTGCTTTATTTCAAACCAATCACATTTTCATTTTCAAACTACATTAAGGGCACTCAAGGTCAGTAAAATCACACTTACAGTTTAGTAGAAATGTTTTCAGTGTTATTCACATCTCAGACTGAGAGACGTGACCCTCTCACTCCCCCATCTTGCAGAGACTGAGGCACTCGACACTTCCGGGTTTTATAGTCCCTCCGGAAGGGGCGTGGCATTCAGGAGAGAGAATCTCAATATTTTTTAAACACTAATAACTCCTTTATTTTTAATCAATGGGAAATATCTTGTCCTGCACATCGGAGGGGGACTCTGAGTCAGATGCCCAAAAATCATAGCCATAAGTGGCAGTCGTAAGTGGCAACAAAAATGTACCCTATGTTATTTACTCGATAAAAGAAGTTCAATGTATTGCAGTTGTTATTTGTTGTAGTTAAAGGGATCAAGGGGTATTTGTAAGGTGGAGATTCATAGGTTATTTATTACTAAGGGCATCAAAGGTTACGGGGAGAAGGTAGGAGAATGGGGTTGAGAGGAAAAATAGATCGGAGCAGACTCGATGGGCCAAAAGGCCTAATTCTACCCCTCAAAGTGTGTAAATGCACACCTCCAGATTCCTGGACAGTTTCTTCCCAGCTGTTATCAGGCAACTGAACCATCCTATCAACAACTAATTGGGGTAGCGCAGTGGCATAGCGGTTGAGCTGCTGCCTTGTACATCCAGAGACCCGGGTTCGATCCTGCCAACGGGTGCTGTCTGTACAGAGTTTATACATTCTCCCCTTGACCACGTGGGTTTTTTTCGGGATGCTCCAATTTCCTCCCAACACTCCTCCCACATTCCAGGTGTGCAGGTTAATTGGTCTTGGTAAAGAACGTACATTTTTCCTGTGTAGGACAGCGTGGTTGTACGGGGATTGCTGGACGACGCGGAATCGATAGGCCAATGGGCCTGTTTCTGTGTTGTATCTGTAATAAGTAATAAAATCTAGAGTGCTCCTGAGTTCCTATGCACCTCATTGGAGACACTTGGACTATCGATAATCGGGATTTACTGGACATTATCTTGCACAAAACGTTATTCCCTTTATCATGTATCTGTACACTGTGGATCGCTCAATTGTAATCATGTCTGCTGCTTACTGCTTAGCACGCAACAAAAGCTTTTTGTTGTACCTCGGTACACATGACAATAAACTAAACTAAACTAAACTAAAACAAAACAAAGCTTTTCACTATACATGTGACAATAATGCACCTAAACCTAAACCTAATACCATCTAGCATCCATTATTGCTAGTCTGACATATTCCATTGGTCAAAAGGTGGTATAGTGACATAGCGGTAGAGCTTCTCCCTTGCAGTGCCAGAGACCTTGGTTCGATCCTGACAGTCGGTGCTGTCCGTATGGAGTTTGTACATTCACTCTGTGACTGCGTGGGTTTTCTCCGGGTGCTCTGGTTTCCTCCCACGTTCCAAAGATGTGCAGGTTTGAAGGTTAATCGGCTTCTGTAAATTGGCCCTTGTGTTTATGATAGAATTTGTGTGTGGGTGATCGCTAAACTAAACAAATACCTTATGGTCCTTATGGTCTTATTCAGCACTATAGTAACAAAATGGATATTACAGGGACCATATTGTTTTGCTGATGTCTTCAAGAGGAAATTCCATACTTGGAGCAGAGAAACACAGGACAAAGGAAATTAATAGTGAATGGAGTTCTTGGGAGAGTTCGTGATTTATTTGTCAATGTTGTGGCTTTTACTCAATGGTAGTCATCACTCTTCATTAAATGTTCAATTCCAAAACTGCATAAGCAACTCTTGACTTAAAATAAATGGTTCATTGGTGCCTTTGTTGTCAAATGAGCAAAGTGCAAATGTACAGTGAAATTATTTTCTTACGGCCAGTCCAGTAAAGTATAGCCATACCCAATCAGCAACTTATACAGCAATAGTCTACCGATCTTGCGAGCAAGAGGCGCCAAGCTTTTTGACACAATTTTCAGAATCCACCCAAACTCGCGGGTATAATGAATGGTGCTCGCTCCAGATAAGCCATAGGCTACTATGGAGAGGTTTTAGCAACAAATATTCTCTTTTATGAACATTCAACAAGAACAGCAAACAAGGATAGCAAACAATATGCGCCAATGTCAATTTATTCTCTTTTTTAATAATTAATTCTAGCCTTCATCTGCAAATTGATCCTGGTTAGTAGTTTAGTTTAGTTCTTTAGTTTAGAGATACAGCAAGGAAACAGGCCCTTCGGCCCACCGAGTCTGCACCGTCCAGTGATCGCCGCACATTAACACGGCCCTGCACACATTCGGGAAAATTTACAATTTTACCTAAAGCCAATTAACCTACAAACCTGTGCGTCGTTGGAGTGTTAAGTGCAGTGTTTTGTATCACAGCCATATTGTATTTTATCTCTGAAATTCAATCCATTGAAATCAAATTAATTAATTTTACGTAACATGCTGATGAACAATTAACACACCGTAGCTTTCTAGACTAAATTATATTGCAAATTAGTGGTGTGCACTTTTGGGTTGAGTGCATTGGATTATCTTCAAAAAATACTTGAGGTGCAATGAAGTGAAAAGGGCTTTAAATAAATTGAGATAAAATGATTGGGTTATCTATTTATACATGTAGCATGAAAATACAAGGAACTGTAGATGCTGGAATATTGAGCATAACACAAAGTGTTGGGGGAGCTCAACGGGTCAGGCGGCATCTGTGGAGGGAAAGGACTAGTGATGTTTCTGGCTGGGATCCTTCTTCAAACACAAAATGTCTTCTTTCCGTTCCTTCCACAGATGCTGCCTGACCCACTTTGTGTTATATACGTAACATTTTTATCTAGCTTTGACTTTTGGAAGCCATTGTTAAAAATATATGGTTAAGTTAGGACAGTATGGTGGGGGAATTAAAGAGAAAGTTAAATAAATGATCTGGAATATCAAGAAAATAATGAATGGATCTACCTACAATACACTCCAAAGATAATAATTGACCTCCAAAAAAAACCCCATTAGAGCTCATTCCTATTTTGGTAAGAAATTATAATGATTTGGGAATTCTGTACACGTTCAAATGTGGAAAGCTGGGAGTTACTTTGAGGATAAGGAACTGCAGATGCTGGAATCATGCATGGAACACAGTGCTGGAGTAACTCATCAGGTCTGGAGTGTGGAGACAGTAGGAGAAGATTTGGGTCATGATCCTTCTTCAGACTGGTCATCTGAAGAAGGATCCCAACCCGAAGCATCATCTATCCGTGTTTTCCAGAGATGTAGCCTGACCAGCTGAATTACTCCAGCACTTTGTGTTCAGCAACTGTGAGCAATTCATCACTGGCATGCAAATTGTGCCACACTGTTGAATCAGAAATGGCAAAATGGGCAAAGCAAAGGCAGATGGAATCTAATCCTGATAATGTCAAGAGGATTCACTTTGGGAAGTATCGTAAAGGTAGATTATACACAATGAATTATAGGGTCCTTGCAAATATTGAGCGACAGAAGGATTTCAGTGCACAGTCAAAGGATCCCTGTAGATGGCAGCACTGGCACAAGATAATGAGTTGGACATGGGATACGTGTCCTCATAGGGTGGTCAAAAAGGCTTTCGGCCCATTGGCCTTCATCAGTCAGAGTATTAAGTATAGAGTGTGTCGGAAAGAACTGCAGATGCTGGCTTAACTCGAAGGTAGACACAAATGCTGGAGTAACTCAGCTGGAGAGAAATCTCCAGAGATGCTGCCTGACCCGCTGAGTTACTCCAGCATTCTGTGTCTACTTATTGAGTATAGAAGTTAGGAGGTCGCGTTACAGTTATCTAAGACATTGATGCAGCCACATTTAGAGTATTGTGTTCAGTTCTGGTCACCATGTTATATGAAGGATGTTGTCAAGCTGGAAAGACTGAGAAGCTTTGTGAGGATGTTGCCCGGATTTGGGGGGCCTGAGCTATAGGGAGAGGTTGAGCAGGCTAGGACATTATTCCTGGGTGCGCAGGAGAATGAGGGGCGATCTTATAGAGGTGTACAAAATCATGAAAGAAATAGATCGGATCTTTTGACCAGAGATGGGGAAATAAGAACCAGGGGGCATAGGTTTAAGATGAGGGTGAAAGGTTTAATAGGAACTTGAGAGGTAACCTTTTTATACAAAGGGTGGTGGGTGTATGAAATGAGCTGCTGGAGGAAGTAGTTAAGTCAGGGACTATCACACCGTTTAAGAAACATTTAGACTGGTACATGGATAGGATAGGTTTAGAGGGATATGGGCCAACCACAGGCAGGTGGGACTAGTGTAGATGGGGCATGTTGGTCGATGTGGGCAAGTTGGGTCGAAGGGCCTGTTCCATGCTGTATGACTCTAATAACTCTACCGATGCGTCACTGTGTAGATATGGCTATGACTCTATGACTCAACTCAAAGGAAGTACTTGAGCTGGTAGAGCTGCTGCCTCACGACGCCAGAGATCAAGGTGCGATCCTGACCTATAGTACTGTCTATGTGGAGTAGGTACGTTTTCCATGTGACCGCATGGGTTTCCTTTGGGTGCTCAGTTTTCCTCCCACGGCCCAAAGAAATGCAGCCTGAAGAAGGGTTTTGGCCCAAAACGTTGCCTATTTCCTTCGCTCCATAGATGCTGCTGCACCCGCTGAGTTTCTCCAGCATTTTTGTGTACCAAAGAAATGCATGTTTGTACGCTAATTTGCCTCTGTAAAGTTGCCCCTAGTGAGTGGATGAGAAAAAGGGGTAACAGATCTAGTCGTTAACAGGTAGACACAAAAGGCTGGAGTAACTCAGCGGGATAGGCAGCATCACTGGAGAGAAGGAATGGGTGACGTTTCGGGCCGAGACCCTTCTTCAGACCAGGTAATCAATAGTCAACGTGACCTGGCTGGGCTGAAAGGCCTGTTTCCATGCTCCATCTCCAATCTAAAACTTGAGATGATTCCTACTTTCTGGCATAATGTTCTGCTCCTCTCTCGGACGGAAGTTCTCTCTCACTGTTCCCCGTCTGTAGGTCTGAGGAAGGGTACTGACCCGAAACATCATCTAATCCATGCCCACAACAGATGCTGTCTAACCCATTGAGTTATTCTAGCACTTTGTTTTTCTTGAGAAATATCTCATCCTTGGGTTCTGCAACGATTCCACAGACCGAGGAGTTGTTTCTCCACCAAGTTTTTAATGCAAGAGAGTAGCAGTGAACAATCCACTTCGGGGCAATATAAATTTAAAAGTGTGATTTTTCCCTCTGATTTTTTTTCCCTTTAATTTTGTGTTCTCTCTCCCCCCTCTTGCCATCAACATAAGATGCTTTTGTATCCCATGCAGGGATAAATCCACAAGGGCGCAGCATGGACAGATCTCCCAGTTTTAAGTCAAATTTCATTATGTTTTAGCTTAGGTTTATTATTGTGACATGCACCCAGGTACAGTGAACAGCTTTGCTTTGCATGCTATCCAATCGATCCAGATAATACTGCGGATCCGCCATCGATTTGCTGGCCACTGGTGGTCATTACGATAGCACACTTGGAATCCCGATGGTCCACTCGAAATGTGATGTCTAGGTCGGGTGAGGTGGCCAATCTCATCCTCATCGGGATTTCCGTGCTGATCGGTGGGTCGAATTTGCTTCCTGAGGCCGGGGCTGTGGAACTCCAGCCTGGCCAGAGCCGGCAGATCCGTTCCCATAGTCGACTTTGCGTGCCGGTATCTCGGCCCCTGAGCAGCCTAGGTTCATTGTTCTAGGATTGGTCACGACCTCTCGGAGGCCGTGACTACTGTTGGTCCAGCAAAACGGATAATCCAGAAAGCCATTGGAATCAAAGGGCTGGAAAATTGGTGGTGGTCCCGTATCCATATTTGAACCTCACGGTCAGAAAAATAGAGTAATATTGTTCAAATTTTCTTTGCATTAAAATATAATTAATTGAGTAATTAATGGTAAAGATATGGTTTATCACAATTAATATGCAATTTTAACAAGAGAGGTAATTCTTCACCAAGAAAAGACTTCATTTAAAGAATGTGGAAAGGTACATTTAATAGTTTCACTGTTGTTTCCTTAGTAATGTTTTTAAATATTTAAAACTTGAGTGCAGGCTTATGTATACCATACATTGTTGCCCAAAACCAAGCGTAACTTGAAGATCCTCGTTGAATGATTACAGTCACTTGAGATTTACCAAGCTATAAATTTGTTGGTGTCCCAGATGGTGTGCTAATGGGTTACTGTGTGATGTGCCAATGATCATTCTGGCCATAAGCCAGCCACAGCAGAACCCCACTGGTGGTCTTGATTGAGGATGTCAAGCAACACTGAACGGCCATTGCATTACTTCCCTCATGGACTGCACCATTTTGGAGACTGCAAAGTAATATATTACTCAAGTTGTTACTCAATATTACTCGTGCTACTCAATATTACTCGTGCTACTCAATATTACTCAACATTACCCAAGTTGTTACTAAATATTGCTGAAGTCCAGCTTGATGTTGTCAAGCTGGAAAGGGTGCTGAGAAGATTTACGAGGATGTTACCAGGACTCGAGGGCCTGAGTTACAGCGAGAGATTGAGCAGGTTACAACTCTATTCCTTGAAGCACAGGAGGATGAGGGGTGACCTTGTAGAGGCCATAGAATCATAGAGTGATACAGCGTGGAAACATGCCCTTCGGCCCAACTTACCCACATCGGCCAGCATTTAATCTACACTAGTCCCACCTGCCCGTGTTTGGCCCACATGCCTCCAAACCTGATTAATGCTTGACTAATCTTCTGGAATTTTTTGAAAATGTAACTAGGAAAATGGACAAGGGAGAGCCAGTGGATGTAGTGTACCTGGACTTTCAGAAAGCATTTGATAAGGTCCCACATAGGAGATTAGTGGGCAAAATTAGGGCACATGATATTGGAGGTAGAGTGAATAAAGAAGTTGTTGGCAGACAGGAAACAAAGAGTAGGGATTAACGGGTCCCTTTCAGAATGGCAAGCAGTGACTAGTGGGGTACCGCAAGGCTCGGTGCTGGGACCGCAGCTATTTCCAATATACATCAATGATTTGGATGAAGGGATTCAAAGTAACATTAGCAAATTTGCTGTGACACAAAGCTGGGTGGCAGTGTGAACTGTGAGGAGGATGCTATGAGAATGCAGGGTGACTTGGACAGGTCAGGGGAGTGGGCAGATGCATGGCAGATGAAGTTTAATGCTGATAAATGTGAGATCCACTTTGGTAGCAAAAACAGGAAGGCAGATTATTATCTAAATGGCTTCATGCAGGGAAAAGGGAAGTACAATGGGATCTGGGGGTCCTTGTACATCAGTCTATGAAAGTAAGCGTGCAGGTACAGCAGGCAGTGAAGAAAGCGAATGACGTTGGCCTTTATAACAAGAAAAATCGAATATAGGAGCAAAGACGTCCTTCTGCAGTTGCACAGAGCCATAGTGAGACCACACCTGGAGTATTGTATGCAGTTTTGGTCCCCTAATTTGAGGAAGGACATTCTTGCTATTGAGGGAGTGTAGCGTAGGTTTACAAGGTTAATTCCCAGGATGGTGGGACTGTCGTGTGCTGAGAGAATGGAGCAGCTGGGCTTGTACACTCTGGAGTTTAGAAGGATGAGAGGGCATCTCATTGAAACATATAAGATTGTTAAGGGCTTGGGCATGCTAGAGGCAGGAAACATGTTACCGATGTTGGGGGAGTCCAGAACCAGGGGCCACAGTTTAAGAATAGGGAGTAAGCCATTTAGAACGGAGACGAGGCCAAGTCAATGGATATTTTTGAGGCAGAGATTGACAGGTTCTTGATTGTGAGAGTGTTAGGGGTTACGGGGAGAAGGCAGGGGAATGGGGTTGAGAGTGAAAGATCGAGCAGCCATGATTGAATGGCGGAGTAGATTTGATGGGCCGAATGGCCTAATTCTGCTCCTATAACCTAAGAATTGATAGCCTAATTCTGCTCCTATGTCTTCGGACTCATGATCAAAGATATTGAATTATTTCTTAAACCAAATAGTTTTGGGGGATCTGATTCTCACACAATAGTCATGAAATCTAATTTGTTTATATGTGAAGAAAGATCTTGTTTGACGTTCAAACAATATCAGAACAAAATTATTTTGATGAGAATGACCTGAGTTTAACAACTTCAGAATAGTTGGTGAATGTGTTTTATTCTGACAACTTTGATGAGCAATCATTTGAAACACTTTGGGGACAAATCCAGACGTGAATACATGCTGATTACTTGTACTGACTTGTTAATCCCATTGACACCCAGTATGCGTGAGGTTTTTGGGAGGAAGTTGTTTATTACATTTCAAGAAATACATTATCACCAACCTTTGGTTTGTCATTTAAATCCTTAGCCTTGAAATTCCATCCGTTAGCATGACATGACACGGTAGCACAATCATAGAGGGGCCAGACACCTGGGTTCGATACCGACTATGGTTGTTGTCTTTACGGGGTTTGTACATTTTCCCCATGACCCGTGTAGGTTTTCTCCTGGAGCTCCAGTTTCCTCTCACATGCCAAAGGTCTACAGCTTTTGTGGGCTAATTGGTTTGATAAAAATTGTAACTTTTCTCTTGTGTGTGTGTAGGATAGTGGTCGGCGCAGACTTGGTGGGCTGAAGGGCCTGTTCCTGCACTGTATATCTAAACTAAACTAGCACTCATTTCTCAAGGGCAGATTGTTGGTTGTATTGTACTATCCAGTAGAAACTGTGCCTGAAATTAAGGCAATAGAACAGTACAGCACAAGAACACGCCCTTTTGCCCACAATGTCTGTGCCAAACATGATGCCAAGACCAACTCTTAGCTGGCAGCCTAATTCTTATTCCTATATTCCATGTATATTTATATGCCTATCCACAAGTCTCTTAAATGGAACCATCGTATCTGTCTCACTACCACGCCTGACAGCGGATTCCAGGCATCCACCATTCTCTGTGTACAAAACTTGCCCCGCACATCTCCCTTAAACCTTGCCCTCTTACTATACTCTATCATATTTGATATTTCCATCCTGAAAAAATGGTTCTGAATGTCTACCGTATCTATGCCGCTCATACTTCCCGCAACCTTTGGCGTTCCAGAGAAAAGTTTATCTCACCTCTCTCTGTAGTTAATACCCCTTAATCCAGGCATCATCGTGAAAAAGCTCCTCTGCACCCTTTCCAAAGCCTGCGCATCCTTCCTGTAACACGGCAACCAGAACGGCAAGCAATACTCCAAATAAACTGGCTCAGGAAATACTCTGCTACAGATAGCTTAGTGCATCTGACATTTTCCCGATATCATTTGTCCACCTAATAATGTCCTTTCATGATATAGATTGGAGATTTTGAGTGCAACCTCTGACCTTTGTTAAACGGTCACGATAAATGTGAAGTATATCCAATCAAATTGTCAATGAGATGTCAATTAGAGGCTCCATTCTGTCATTGATGTTTTGTGCATCACATCTGGTGGCTTCATGTTTCAATGTGGATATTTCAAATCCAATCATTCGATACTCTGTCAATACTGCAGCCTTTTATACAATGGACATCAGAGATAAATGCTGCAAATTTTACCTCTTTGATCATGATGAGGTGATGCTTGGGACTCAAGGTTGAAGTAGGATTAATGATTGAGTGTCGTTTCTGAGACAATTGGACTCTAACAACTTGCATTCATTTCCTTCACTCACAAGGAAGTAGCAAAATCTCAGTTACCGTACTACTCTGAAATTCTACTCGGAACTGATTGATTTTGATTGATTGATACTTTATTGTCACATGTACTTGGTACAGTGAAAGTCTTTGTTTTACAGACAGTACACAAGTGTGCATAGAGTCGCCATGGATAGAGCGCCGACAAAGTTATAAAAGTATTCAATATAGTCCCGATGATCCCTCTTCCTTCTCGCCTACCCTGGCACCAACCCAACCCAACCCCACCCCGCCGAGTTCCTCTATGTTCTAGTCATCACCCCTACGCCGGATCCCCCTTTGTTCTTGGTGGTGTGTCCTCAACCGACCGACTGCCGTAACTCACGCGAGTGACAGCCCTCCTTACTCACCAAAGCCTTCCTCTCTCTGTTGCCAGGCCAGTCTTTGTCCCTTGGTGCTTCAGACGCCGGGCGCTTCCTCTTCACGAATAGGTGCCATTGATAGGTGATGCTTCAGGCCAAAAGCTTTCTTCAGTCCCATCCCAAAATGTCAGTTATCCTTGTTCACCAGAGATGCCGCTTGACCTGCTGAGTTGCACCTTTTCCTATTGTTGGAGAATTAAGAACTAGAGGGCATGGATTTAATGGGAACCTGAGGGACAACATTGTTTTACACAGAAGGTGGTGGGAATAAGGAATGAGCTTCCTGAGGAGATACTATGACAGGAACCATAACAATATTTGAAAGAAATGTTGACAGGGTGGCACGGTGTTGCAGCATTTGCAGCTCCTGAGACCCGGGTTTGAACCCGACTACAGGTGATGTCTGTACAGAGTTTGTACATTCTCCCCGTGACCGTATGTGTTTTCTACGAGATCTTTAGTTTCCACCCACACTCCAAAGACGTGCATGTTTAATTGTGAATTTAATAGTTTCAGTTTACAACCCAAAGATATAAACACTGAATTCTCCAATTTTAGATAACTACAAAACCTCCTCGCCCCCTCCCAATTCTCCACCATCACCCCGCATGCCCCACCTGGACTCACGCCTATTTCTCCTCTCCTCTTCCTCCTCCTCCCCTTCCACCGACATTCCATCCTCTGGCTTCACAATTCATGACTTTCACCTGTTTGTCTCAAACATTTTGTCTTTTCATCTCTGGCCTTTGTCCAATCAGTAACTTATCAAATCCCCCTCTCTCCCCCCCCCCCCCCCTCCCCCCCCCCCCCCCCCCCCCCCCCCCCCCACCCCCCCCCCCCCCCACCCCACCCGTATTCACCTATGACTTGCCAGGATTTGTCCTGCTCCTCCTTTCCTCCAGCTTTCTCCCCCACAATCAGTCTGAAGAAGAATCTTCACCCATCCATGTTCTCCAGAGATGCCACCTGACCTGCTGAGTTACTTCAGCACTTTAGTTTAGAGATACAGCACAGAAACAGGCTCTTCAGCCCACCGAGTCCACGCTGACCAACAATCACCCCATACACTAGCACTATCCTTCACATTAGGAACAATTTCCAATTTGTACCGGTCAAACCTGTATGTCTTTAGTGTGTGGGGGGGAAACTGACATGGTCATGGGGAGAATGTACAAACTCCACACAGGGAGCACCCGTAGTCAGGTTCGAACTGTCTCTGGCGCTGTAAGGCAGTAGCTCGACCTCTGCGTCACCATGCCGTCCTTTTTATCTTTGTTTGATGAAGGTGTATTGTTAGTGGAAACAAGAAAACAGTTTTTGCATCTTATTTTAATTAACCCTGTTATAAGCAAAATAAGAACAGATTTCAGGCATAATTGGATCAACAAATGCTTGGTACTGTTGCACAGTTTATAATTTAATAAAATGGCCTATAAATCTTTCACTTGCCTCATTTTAACACACCTGTTCAAGATTTTGTTTTAGCAACCCTATCAGACTGCTCCTAAAATAAAACTGGAAACATTTTGATTTGTTGAAAGTTCGTAGAATTGACCAATTTCAAACTTTGCAATTAGTTTTTGAGCTCATCCTGGAGAAACAGTAGGGGGAAAAGTGTTGCGACCAATTCTTGCAGCAATTAGAATAATGCATTCCCCGAAGAATGAGCAGAATGCTGAGCACGGCAGCAGTGTGAACGTGAAGCTGTCTGTGAAAATTCTCCAGATACGTGGCTCTAACTTAATTTCCCAGTTGGGTTAGAAATTGTCAACTCTACATCTTCTCGCAGCAGTCACAGGGGGACAGAATGCCGAATACGGAAAAATAAAAGCCAATCTTTTGTTGCTTGTGACCATTGAAACGAGTGCAGAACTAACATTGAACATGTAACTTCGAACAATACAGCAAGCCCTCAATGACTATGCCGAACATTACGCAAAGAACAACTCTTATCCACCTGCACATGATCCATATCACTCCATTGTGTAGGAAGGAACTGCAGCTGCTGGTTTATAGTGAAGGTAGACACAAAATCCTGGAGTAACTCAGTGGGTTAGGCAACATCTTTGGAGACAAAGAATAGATGACGTTTCGGGTCAGATCCCTTGTTCAGACTCAATTCCCCACCCATCTAAGTTAGTCCCATTTGCCCACATTAGGAAATCTATCCATGTACTTGTCCAAATGCCTTTTAAATGTTGTTATTGTGCCTGACTCAACCACTTTTTCTGGCAGCCTGTTTCATAAATGCACCACCCTCTTTGTGAAGAAATTTCCCCTCAAGCCACTGTTCCATCTTTCCCCTCTCACATTAAAACCTGGGAAAAGACCATGTACATTCAGCCTACATGTGCCCTTCATGATCTTATACTTCTTCGTAAAGGCTTCCTCAATCTCCCAAACTCTGAGCAATAAAATCCACACTTGTCCAACCGCCCTCAGGCCCTCGAATCCTAGTAAATCTTCTTTGTGCTCTTAATAAATGTTATTAGCAATCTTAATAACCATAATTAATGTTCTTGCTATCCATTGGTGTGGCACGTGGCGCAGCGGTAGAGTTGCTGCCTCACACCGCCAGAGACCCCGGTTTGATCCTGGCTACGGGTACTCTCTGTACGGAGTTTGTACTTTCTCCCTGTGACCGCATGGGCTTTCTCTGGGTGCTCCAGTTTCCTCCCACAGTTCACAGACATGCAGGTTTGTAGTTTAATTGGCTTAGGTAAAATTGTAAATTGTCCATGATGGGTTGGATAGTGCAAGTGTACGGGGTGATTGCTGGTCGTCACGGACTCCTTGTCTGTTTTGATAAACCAGCATCTCCATTTCTCTGTCTCTACATTCAGTCCAGTAGATCTGACTTGACCATCCCTAAACAAATCCAAAGGGAGGTCTTAGGAAGTTGTTTGCTATTGATACACCTTCTAAAACCAGATATTCCATACCGGCCAAATTGCATTTCCTCAGGTTTTACCCATATCCTTCTAAACCTTTTTGATTCATGTACCTGACAAACCAGTCTGAATCTAATGAATGTAGGGTACATTATGAGATGCACAGTGCTGGAGTAACTCAACAGGTCAGGCAGCATCTCTAGAGAACAAAACATGATAAGCTGATGTTTTGGATCCAGACCCGAAACGTCACATGTCCATGTTCTCCAGAGATGATGCCTAACCTGTTAAATAATCTAGCATTTGTGTCTTTTATTGTAAACCAGCATCTGCAGTTCCTTGTGTCTCCAGAATACGTTATATATCGATTTTGTTTAGTACATTTGCTAGGAGAGATCAGACTGCACCCTGAGTCTGTGTCTTGGGAGATTTTCGGAAGCTTAACATTTTCTGGAGAAGTGATAACTGGTGTGATAAAGTAGCCTCAGCAGAAGGGTTATTACGTGTAAGCCCTTCACTCATGGTGCTTCAGAACTTTTCATTTTCATTAAATAGTCAATTTTTTTCCGATATCCTTTCCCTCTCACCCAGAGACAAGTGAGGGCCAATTTCACACTTAGTTGCGAACAGAGATTGGTTAAAGATTAAGAGTTTGGGATTACAAACAGCAAGTCAATTAGGGGCTTAAGTAGCTTGATATGAGGATTCATTAACTGTGAAGCAAAGTTAGAGTTCAAGGGTTATAGGCTAAGTGTGGACAGGTGGGACCAGTGTAGATGGGGCATGTTGGTCAGCGTGGGCAAGTTGGGCCGAAGGGCCTGATTCCTCGCTGTATGACTATGATTCTATCCACCCAGACAGTGACAACACTCTTACCTGATCATGACGCGAACATCGAATCATGCCAAGCATACGTGATCTTGCCTAATGAATGTTGGTTGTGTGTAGATTGGAATCATGTAACAGTGGGTTGTACAAAAATTAAATGGCCACTCAATTAACCGTTCCAAGCACTGCAATATCTCTTGACACAAGCTCTTTAGAGAAATTTACATTACATTGACTTTATTAGATAGACTAGTTTGTTGTTATCAAACTATTCCATTAGACATTTTCACAGCCTCTTTAACTAAAGGTAGGTTAACAGATTTATTGCTCCTACTTCATTTCCAATCAGACCCACAATTTAACAAGGTAGTAAATTTATATTGCCTCCTCTTCAATTCATGTTATCCTCTAGGGACAAATGGATCTATTAGCTATGAGTCAACAGTGTCTAGGCAACATTTAAAATGTATTTTGGGTTAAAACTTACTGTTCGTGTCAATAGTCAACACTTAGCACATTCACAAAATCTCCTTCATCTTGTGATTTGAATATGGATATTTACTTTAAATGTGTCAATTTGAAAAAGAAAATCCTGGTAAGGAGAAATTTGCGTGGATGTGTAAAATACTTGTCTAGTTTCTTCAACGGTATTTCTTAAAGTGCTGGAGGAACTCAGCGGGTCAGGTAAGATCTGTGGAGGAAATGGACAGACGACGTTTCAGGTTGTGGCCTTTCTTCAGACTTTATCATAGTAGTGGGGAGGAACTCAGTCTATCTCTCGGTTCCACTCTGAACTAGTCATACAACATGGAAACAGGCCCTTCGGCCCAATTTGCCCACCCTGACCAACATGCTCCATGCACTCCCCGATGATGTGCAGGGGAGTTAAAAAATGTAAAATGATTTGCAACTACTTTATTTGTGCTTTTGATCTTTTTAATGTTAGTTGCTTACATACTGTGGGAATGGTGGGGAGCTTTGTGAGTGTATTTAAATTGGACTGCCTGTTTACAAGAGGATATCAGATTTAGATGTAACTCCTACTGGCTTCACTTCCCAATATTCAGGCAATTGGGCGGCACGATGGGCAGAGGTAGAGTTGCTGCCTAAAGGGCCTGTCCCACTTTCATGACCTTATTCGCAACCTTTTTTACTCATGGCCATTTTTCATCAGGCTAGAAAAATGCCCCGACCTACTTGATGCCACAAGTACCTACGACTAGCATCATGGCCTACCTACGACCTACCCACGACCTCCTACAACCTCGTGACGACCATGCTGCGAGTATGAGTCAAGGGTAAACTCGGCAGAGGTCGTGAAAGTGGGACAGGCCCTTTACTGCGCCCCGGTTCGATCCTGACTACGGGCTCTGTCTGTGCGGAGTTTTATGTTCTCGCCGTGACCACGTGGGTTTTGTCCAGGTGCTCCAGTATCCTCTCACACTCCCAAGACGTACAGATTTGTAAGTTAATTAGCTTCTGTAAATTGTAAATTATCCCTAGTGTGTAGGATAGTGCTAGTGTAAGGGGTGATTGCTGGTCAGCCCTGACTGGGTGGGCCGAAGGGCCTGTTTCCGTGCTGTGTCACTGAAGTCTGAGGCCTAAAGTCGAAATGGAGATGGAAGCTGCCTGTCCAAGGAGATGGCCACCTTTTTACTCTGTCTTTTCTGGAGCAGATCTCCTTCTCTCTGGCTCTTTGTGTGAGACTTTTCATCATGGCAAGCAGTCATTCTGCTGAAATAAAGCAAAGAAAATGAACTGCAGATGCTGGTTAATACCAAAAGATGGACACAAAAAGCTAGTGTAACTCGGCAGATGAGGCAGCAGCTCTGGAGATAATGGATATGTGACATTTCAGGTCAGGTCTGAAGAAGGGTTACGACTCGAAACCTCACTTGTCCATTTTCTCCAGAGATGCTGCATTACTCCAACAATTTGTGCCAATCAGTCTGTTGAGTTGGCCATTTACCAAGAATTGGAAGAATTGAATCGCATAGAAGAATGCGGAATGAGATCTGCTGGATCACCCAATCACTAACCATTTTAACTCCCATTCCCATACTCCCTTTCTAACCTGGGCCTCCTCCATTGCCAGAGTGAGAACACATGCAAACTGGATGAACTGACATTCCTCTTGGTTAGCCTACAACCCCAACGGTATGAACATTGAACTCTCCAATTTTAGGTAACAACCCAAAGGTGGCCACAGTGGCACGACAGGTAGAGCTGCTGCTTTACAGCGCCAGAGACCCGGGTCCAATCTTCACCTCGAGTTTGCACGTTCTCCTGGTGACTGTATGGGTTTCCTCTGGATGCAAAGGTTTCCTCCCACTATACAAGGCATGTGGGTCTCAAGATTGATTGGGTTTTAAGGTCTCTGTAAATTGCCCCTGGTGTGGATGAGAAAAGGGGAATACATAGAGCTTGTGTCAACGGCTGATCGATGGTGGGCATGGACTCATTGACTGAAGTGCCTGTTTCCGTGCTGTATCCTTCCCGCTCCTTTTTTTACAACCCTCACTTTCCTGTACCACAACCGGGGGCTCACCCATTTCTCCCACTTTTCCGCTCACCTTTCCCCTTTCCCGACACCCCATCCCCTTCCTCCTACATCCCTCCCTCTGGCTTCAAATTGCACTCTTCTTCTCTCCTAATTTCAAAACCTTTTGTCCCCTTTTCATCCCCAGCCGTGGTCTAACCATCCACCCAACAATAACCCCCTCACCAGTATCCACCTATCACTTGCCACACTTTGTCCTGTCTCCACCTCACTTTTCTAGTCTTCTCCCCCTTAGTATAAACAGTCTGAAGAAGGATCTCGACCCAAAACGTCACCTCTCCATCCAGAGCCGGCCTTAGGAGGTGCGGGACCCAATTGGGAACAATTTTGGTGAGCCCCAGGTTCCCAGCCAAGGTCTGTAGAATCATAGGAATATAAATAAAGTCTATTATAGACTTTATTTCTCTATGGTAGAATGGAAAGTAATCAAAATGTGTGCTTAAAAAGTGCCTGCGAGTTAATGGGCCCAAACAGATCTAAGCTACATTTTCATATAAAATTGCATACGTAAGCCAAACAAAATGTATAGATCACCTCTGAAAAGTACATAGTTACAATACCACTTGTTTTAGTGACTGTGAAATGAAAAAAAACGAAATTTAATTAACTAGATCCTGGAAAACCAATAACCATTGGCGAAAAACCAGTCCAGGCATTAGATTTTGGGCTTCGGCCCCATCCTACCCTTTGGGCCCCATCCTAACTTAGTTGTGCGTGTGTGTGCGTGTGTGTGTGTGTATGTGTGTTGTGTGTGTGTTAGTTGTGTGTACGTGATGTATGTGTGTTAGTTGGCTGTGCGTTATGTGTGTGTGAGAGGGAAGGAGAAAAGGGAGGAAGGAAGGAGGGAGAGAAGTAGAGAAGGGAGGGAGGGAAGGAGAGAAAGAAGGGATGGAGGGAAGGAGAGAAAGGAAAAGAGAGAGGAAGGAGGGAGGGAAGGAGAGAAGGGAGGGAGGTAAGAAGGTGAGGGAGGGAAGGGAAGGAGAGAAGGGAGGGAGAGGGGCTGGTGGCGGGAGCGGATGCCGGGGTCCGGGCGGACAGGTGTGAGCTGAGGCTGAGGTTTATAAATGTTGCTCCCACCCCCAACCCCTGGCCCAGCCCTCCCTGTATTGTTCACTGCGTCTCCCCGGGGAGAGAGAGGGGTGGAGCCGGGGCTGTGTGCGTGGAGCATGCCGACTGTAGAGGTGGGAGCGCTGTCCCGGGACTGTGAGGGAACGACCCACTTGCCCCTCTCCCCCTTCTCCATTCACCCTCACACCCCTTCCCCGTCTACCCCTTTGTTCCCTCTCCACCCTTCTATTCTCTCTCCACCCTTCTATTCTCTCTCCACCCCTCTCCACCCGGGGTAGATCTACCCGAGCCGAGAGTAGATTACTCTAGCGCGGGGTCCCCTTAGGCGCAGGGCCCAATTGGGAGCAATTGGTCCAATTGGCTTAAGGCTGGCACTATCTCCATGTCCTCCAGAGATGCTGCTTGACCCCACTGAGTGCACGTTGTTTTTTTTTAATTATGGAGTCATGGGGTTATGGAGATGTAAAGCTAACTAAAGTTACACCAAACTAAACTCAACTATACTCAAGCATGACTTGCCCAGGCTGACCAACATACCCCACGTACATTAGTCCTACCTGCCTGCGTTTGGCCCATATCTCTCTAAACCTATTCTGTCCATTCACTGTCTAAATGTTTCTGAAAAATGTTGCAATAGTACCTGCCTCGGGTCCAACCATTTAACAATCAAAAACCTCATCATCCTTATCCACCTATTACTTGCCAGGCTTTGTCTGGCCTCACGTAACTTTTCCAGCCTTTTCTATTAAGTATTCTATATGTTGGGTATTCCAACAATTTTCAACATGCATATTTATGTACTTCATGGCCTTAGTTGAGAGTATTTACTCAGTCCCTTATCTTTGCAGTCATTTTAATGGCAAGAGAGCAAATCGTGGCAGGGTTGTGTTATTTTCATCAGAATGGCAATGTTAATGTCTGCGACACAATCTTCACTCCTGTCACCAAATTGAACAGAATCCATTCCACGAGTTGCTCCGGAGCACCAACTGACCTGACATTTCATATCTGTTTTTCAATCCTCCTGTCAGTTATTAAGCTTGGAGTGCTGTAATTTATAATATAATTGTGGCCTGAGAAGTGAGTTTACTTTTGGTGATTATGTTGTGAGTATGTAAATGGTTTCCCATGAAAGGCTAGTCTCTTCATCGAGCGATTATTTCCACTGAAATACTTTAACTCTGTAGCCCCATTTCCCTCTCCACTCATAATGTTAGTAAACAAAAAGCCTATCATTAAAGTATTTGTAGCATGGATGCACCCAAGCTGGATACCACAAAGGTGCCAGTCAGGCTATCAGATTGATTCAAAGATACAGAATGGAAATAGGCCCTTCGGCCCACATAGTCCATGCTCACCATTGATCACTCATTGACACTAGCTCTATTTTATCTTACTCTCTCTACACATGAGGGCCAATTTACAGAGGTCAATTACCCTACAAATACGCATGTCTTTGAGCACCCGGCGGAACCCATGCAGTCACTTGGAGAACGTGCAAACTCCGCACAAGAAAGGTCAGGATCGAGAGGGTCTTTCACGCTCTGAGGCAGCAGCTCTATCTGCTGCACCATTGTGCCACCCTGCTCTGAGCTGGCCGCTGAGAGAGCAATCCTGCCCTTCTCCATAGTTCTTCAAATAATTCTCCCTCAATCCCTCAAGAAAGGGTATGACCTGCTTGTATTCATTGGTCAGGGCATTGACTATAAGAGACATGAAGTCATGTGCAATTCCATAAGACTTTGGCTAGACGACATTTATGTTGTTGTTGATTAAGTTTTTGTTTTGTGAACAATTTTGAAAAGCTTAGCTAAAGATCGACACGAAATGCTGGAGTAACTCAGCGGGACAAGCAGCATCTCGGTATATCCTACTTCTGTATCATGCTGGTTTATATACTTTGACACATGCAAGTTTGTGCCATCATATGTGAATCAATGATGAGCCCGGGAGGTTTGCTGTTGTTTGCAAATAATACTTTCCTAGATAGACACAAAACGAGAATCGGGGGCTATCTAGTATAAACCAGCATCTGCAGTTCCTTGTTTCTACCTAATATTTTCCTTGTATTTTCTTGGTATAATTTCCTAGTATTAGCCTAAATTTTCCTTTTATTGTCTCAAGATCATGGTTAGCCTAATGTGTTTGTGGTATTGCTCTGCTCAGTGTTTCATTGCAATGTTTCAATCATGTGATTATTTTAACTGAGTTATGCCCCTGTCCCACTTGACGATTTTTTTAGGCGACTAGGCTGTTGCCACATGCTCGCCGGGGTGTCGCCTGTTTGGTCTCCTCAGTCGCCCAATGAGTCGTACCTTTTTTCTAGTCGCCGCTGAATTTTGAAATGTTCAAAACTTTTCGGCAACAGTCGGTGCCCATGGGCTTGACGCCAGCGATCGTTGCCTGACGCAGTGCTGTCGCCAGGATGGCATAGGTTGTTGCTGGTGCTGACAGGTGACTTCCATTGGCCACTACCTACGGCAACCTACGTCACCTTGTCGTAGCTTGTCGCGGGTGGACGTGGGTTGTCGTAGGTGTGGTCGTAGGTGCACATCCCATTGGTCGGTGGAGACGCGGCGAGATGGCTGCCCTGCCAGCAGCATGTTCGCATTTCTATTTATTTTTAGTATGTTCAAACGTGTGTTTTAATGTCTCTTGGTGTGTCTTATGTGGGGGTGGTGAAGGGGTTAAGGGGAGAACCGCTTCCAGTCGCCTCCTCCACAGAGAGGCGACTTTTTCCATGTCGCCTCCCTCACGGCCTAGCACCATGGATTGGTGCGGCTTTTCCTGGAGTCGGGCCCAGAGTTTCAGCAACGGGCGCAGCGTGGACTTTTATCATCGCGGAGCGGGGCGAACCCATGCTGGGGTCACCAGAAGGTAGTCCTCCGATCGCCCTCTGTTCAGCCTGAAGCCGCGGTCTGCGGAGCTTCCATCAGCGGGCGTGATGTCCAGAGCCTGGGACCCCTCGTTGGGGATCCCCGGAGGAGAAGAGCTCCGAACACTGGCCCGCGGTCTACAACATCTTGAAGCCGCAGTCTGTGGAGCTTCTAGCCACAGGCGTGGCGTGGACTTACCATCTGGAGCGGGATCCCTCACCGGGAGCTCTTCTCCAGGGATCACCGGCGAAGAGCACCGACCGCCGGCCTGCGGCCTACAACATCCTGAAACTGCGGCCTCCGGTAATGAAGCATCGATTCGGGACTTACCTTCCAGACGAAAGGGCCTGTACATCTGGCCGCCCGCAGCGGTGACTGTGGAGGTTTATGGCCCCGACCACAGGGGAACAATGGAGGAGGATTGACTGTACTTTGTGCCTTCCACCACTGTGAAGAATGCTGTGGTCGATGTTTGTGTTAAATTTTTATTATGTATTGTGTGTTCTTTTTTGATTGTACCGCTGCTGGAAAGTTAATTTCACTGCACTTTATTCTGTATGTGGTGAATAAATCTGATTGATTGATTGATTGATATGGATCGCCGGTTGTCGGTAGCTTGCCGTCGACTAGGAGGTAGGTTGTTGTAGACATTGTCGTAGGGGGGTCCAGATGCCGGTTTTCGAGCGATCTGCTTCGACTATGACAGTCACCGACAGTCGCAGAAAAATCCCCTAAGTGGGACAGGCCCATTAATATCCCTGCGAAGATGATAGGTAGGAGATTGTCCAATGAGGAAATTAAACTTTTTTCTGTTGGTATTATCCATAGTTATTAATCTTCTTAAGTGTTTGTGCCAATAACATCGACCACATGGACAGCACAGTGGCACAGCGGTAGAATTGCTGCCTCACAGCGTCAGAAACCTAGGTTCAATCCTGACTACAGGTGCTTTCTGTTTAGAATTGGTACGTTCTGCCTGTGACCATGTGGGATTTCTCCAGGCGCTCCGGTTCCCTCCCATATTCCATAAGCATGCAGGTTTGTAGGTTAATTGGCTTCTGTAAATTGTTCTTTGTGTGTAGGATAGAACTAGTGAATGGGTGATTGTTGATCAGTGTGGACTCAGTGGGCCGAAGGGCCTGTTTCTCTGCTGTATCTCTAAACTAAATTAAACTAAGCTAAACATGAGAGCAGTGAATTACTACGCTATTAAGTTACACGTTGTAATTCGTGCTGGTCTGTATTTTATTTGTCACCATATCACTTGCACAACTGGATTTTTTCTATTTCTGCTATCTTGCTTGGGACAGTGAGAAGCTCCAGTATTCTGAGGGTGGAAGATTATAGATAAAGACTGCACTACACAATACAGAGCATATAAATCTACACAGACATGCAAGAGAAGAGCACTACTAAGTGGATAGAAAATTTGCCGTAGCATAATTCTGAAATCCCTGTGGGAAACAGCAGATCACTATACTATTCCACAAAAACATTGTCTCACTTAAGGGATAATGGATTCAGATTCAGGTTAGTTTATTGTCATATACACCAGCGTGCAATGAAATTCCCTGTTTGCAGGAAGCTCATGGAGTGAACAATATACATTAGTTTTTAGTTTTAGAGATGCAGTGCAGAAACAGGCCCTTCGGCGTATCTGAGAGTTAGTGTAGATTTAGCTCTTAGGACTAACGGAATCAAGGGATATGGGGAGAAAACAGGAACGAGGTACTGATTTGAGATGATCAGCCATGATCATATTGAATGGCGGTGCTGGCTCAAAGGGCCGAATGGCCCACTCCTGCACCTGTTTTCTATGTTTTATGAGTCCATGCCAATCAGCGACGACTTGTACACTAGTTCTATCCGACACTGGGAACAATTTTTTACGGAAGTAAAAAACTTTAATTTTCATTTGCTCCTGTATACATCCCCTCCTGTTATTGCAGTCTGAAATATTCTCTTAACCCTCAACTTGCTTTTATCTCCTACTTTATTAAACTCTTGCCTTTTGTGCGATAGTTTAGTTTAGAGATACACCGTGAAAATAGGTCCTTCGGCCTACCGGGTCCACGCAACCATCGATCACACACTCTGTTCCACAGACTAGGAACAATTTACAGATGTTAATTCACCTACAAACCCGCACATTTTTGGAAAGATGTACAAGGCTTGTACGGTAATTGGCTTTGGTAAAAGTGTAAATTGTCCCTAATGTGCTAGTGTACGGGGTGACCATGGGTCGGTGTGGGCCGTGGGGCCGAAGGGCCTGTTTCTCTCGTCGCTCTAAAATCTAAAGTTAAAAAAAGTCTAAAGTTTCTCTTGGAATCCCTGATAGCCCAAAGTAGATGATTCTTCACCTTCTTGTACAGAACATGTCATTCTTCTTGACAGCTTTTGGCAGAGAGTGAATCTCCCTGCTTTTTGTAGGAGATAGTTTTAGAAATACAACGTGTAACAGGACTTTCGGCCCACTGAGTCTATACCTACCATCGATCAACCATACACTAGTTCTATCCTACACACTAGGGGCAATTTACAGAAGCCAATTGGCATACAAATCTGCACGTGTTTAGAATGTGGGAGCAGAGAAGCAAAATCAAGAGTGATCTGCCACTTTTTATTTGGAAGACTTGTATGTCAGTTTGTGCACAGCAATTCCATACAAAGCAAAGTGAGGTTGTCAACAATCAGTCAGTTGTGGTGTTAGTGAAGAATAATCATTGACCAGGGCTCCATGAAGAAACTGCACCTCTTGTTTGAACGTGGACTCCTCCACCTTCTCGAGAGAGAGAGAGCAAATTTACCTGGGGTGGTGTTGGAGGCAGATACAAATCAAGAGAATTTAATATAAACTCACGGATATCCAGGGAATGGAGAGATATGGATCATGTGCAGGCAGATGAGATTAGTTTGACGGCGTCGTGTTCAACGCGGACATTGTGGGCCAAAGAGCCTATTCCTGTGTTGTACTGTTCTGTGCTCTGAACCACAGGTGGCAATGTCGGATCCTCTCTGCACCATGCAGGTTAATCACAGGATTAAAGGCTTAGAGATAGGGATGATTCCACAGTAGTTGGTGTCACCGATCCCAGGTGCAAGAATACATTTAATAATTTCTTGAATGGACAAATCTAAAATAGCAAGCAAAGTCTAAGTGAAATTGTTACACCCGAAGGAAGCTTTTGTTTGTATTTTCATAAGTTCATAAATTATTGGAGCAGAATGAGTCCATTTGGACCATCGAGTCTACTCTGCTATTGAATCATGGCTCTCTATCTTTCCCTCCCAACCCCATTCTCCTGCCATTTCCCCACAACCCCTGACACCCGTACTAATCAAAGATTAAAAACTAATCAAAAACTAATCCAGAATAATTGATTTATAATGTTGAAAATAGTCTTGTAAAACCATGGGGAATTGGTTTCTTTTTTCTGGCTTTTAAAACACAAACATGAATTAATTCAACTATTGGCTTGCCCCTTTATTCCTATTTCAAATTCAGAGTCTGAGTCCTGCCTTCAACTGTCACAGGCCCCAAATAATCAAGACTCAGGGAGCTGCAGATGCTGGTTTACAAAAAAAAATCTTCTGCTGGTTTGCATGAAACAGCATGTGAAGTCTGAAGAAGGGTTCCAATCCATGTTCTCCAGAGATGCTGCGTGACTCACTGAGTTACTCCAGCACGTTGTGTCTTTTTTTTTGTCCTAAATAATCCTTGAAGTGATGTTCTTTGGGGAGTTTGCAAGGTTGCTTGCATCCACGGATTCTGTTGATGTTTGCAGATGATCACTCTTAACTCTACGGCTTGCAAACTACATCAGTAGTCTATTGTTCAAATGTTTCTTTATAATTTATATACCACCATACATATGCAATCCCATATTGATGGGGCATAGTGAATTCATACCAAAATCAATCAAGGTAGAACAACCTACATCTGTGAATGTGATAGACAGCTTTGGGACACTTGAATAAATAATACATTTGTTTATCACCATGCTGGCCACTAGATAGTGAATTACATGGCACATTTAATCAACCTGATAATGGGTATGAGTGCAATATTGCAAAAATGCTGTGCAAAATCTGGTAACTTTAATTTAATTATTATTAATATGCACAACACCTTCAATGTCTGGTCACTGTATATTTTGACTGTTAGCAGACCAACTTCCCATCCAGGATAAATTAAGTTGTATCGCACTGTTTAGTTAGTTGCCATAAAAATCATAAACACAAAAGAGGGGCTTCATAACATAATAAGATCATAAGAGATAGGCGCAGAATTTGGCCATTTTGCCCATCAAGTTTACTCCGCCATTCAATCATGGCTGATCTATCCCTCCATCCGAACCCCATTCTCCTGCCTTCTCCCCATAATCTCTGACACGTACTAATCAATAATCTATCTCTGTCTTAAATATATTCACTGATTTTGTCTCCACAGCATTCTGTGGCAAAGAATTCCACATTCACCCACCTCTGACTAAATAAATTAGTTTATCTCCTTCCTAGAAGAACATCATTTAATTCTGAGGCTATGACCTCCAGTCCTAGACTCTCCCACTATTGGAAACATCCTCTCCACATCCACTCTATTCAAGCCTTTCACTATTTTGTATGTTTCAATGAGGTTCCCCCTGAAGTCTGAAGAAGGATCTCGACCCGAAACGTCCCCCACTCCGTTTGTCCAGAGACGCTGCCTGTCTCACTGAGTTACTCCAACATTTTGTGTCTATCTTCAATGTAAATCAGCATCTGCAGTTCCTTCCTACACATAGATGGATGTGATGGTCAGTATAGACAAAGTGGGCTGAAGAGCCTGTTTCAATGCTGTACAACTTTTACAATGTTAAAACCCCTTTTTCTCCGTCATCTTATATTTATTAAATTCAACCTGTCCTGTCTGAAAGAACTGACTACTTAATACCATTTAACTTTTCCGCTGATTTCCTTTGTCACTTTATTTCACTTTCCTATTTAGAAACCATAATGGATTTTGGTTCCGCCACTTATTTGTCAAAATATCTCAGATTCTATGAACAAAGGTTTGAAAACCTGGAGTCAATTTAACCTGACATAGATTTTACTAGACTGTAAACATTTGGAGTATTACGTGCAGTTCTGGTCGTCCCATTACAGGAAGGATGTGGAGGCCTTAGAAAGGGTGCAAAGATGGTTTACCCAGAAATCTGCCTAGATTAACGGGACGGAGGTGGAACGTGTTTCCAGCTTCAGGATCCTGGGGGTCAACATCTCCGATGACCTCTCTTGGACCCACAATACCTCAACTCTGGTCAAGAAGGCTCACCAGCGTCTCTTCTTCCTGAGGAGACTGAAGAAGGCCCATCTGTCTCCCCAGATTCTGGTGAACTTCTACCGCTGCACCATCGAGAGCATCCTTACCAACTGTATCACAGTATGGTATGGCAACTGCTCTGTCTCCGACCGGAAAGCACTGCAGGGGGTGGTGAAAATTGCCCAACGCATCACCGGTTCCTCACTCCCCTCCATTGAGTCTGTCCAAAGCAAGCATTGTCTGCGAAGGGCGCTCAGCATCGCCAAGGACTGCTCTCACCCCAACCATAGACTGTTTACCATCCGGGAGGCGCTACAGGTCTCTACGTTGCCGGACCAGCAGGTCCAGGAACAGCTTCTTCCCTGCGGCTGTCACACTACTCATCAATGTACCTCGGTGACTGCCAATCAACCCCCCCCCCTCCTCCCACCAGGAAAACACTATGACTGTATGCATGTAAATAGATGTATTTATTGCTCACATTCTATGTCACTCTTCCAGGGAGATGCTAACTGCATTTTGCCATTTTGTTGTCTCTGTACTGTACACTGACAATGACAATTAAAGTTGAATCTGAATCTGAATCTGAATTAGAGGGTATTAGCTACCAGGAGAGGTTGGATTGACTTGGATTGTTTTCTCTGGGGTGACAGAGGTTGAAGTAGAATGGTTTTTTATTTGTCACATATGCAAGTTAATTTTTTTTTTGCATATATTGCACATGGAGGCGCTGTCGTTTTTGGTGCCATTATTCTAAGTCCAAAGTCCGGTCAGCCCGCTAGCTTGATGTACTGGAGCAGTTCCCGCTAACCAAATTCCTTCTCCTCTCCTCGCTCGGCCATCTTTGTGTCCCGGGGCACTTCCTGCAGCCGACCTTGAAGGCGCTAGACGCATTACCCCGGTTCACTCTCCTACTTGCTCCTTGCTCCCGACGTCTCCAGCTCCCGCCCAGTCCCATCGACCGATGAGCCTTTAGGTGCGTTCCCGGTCTTGCTGCCGACAAGCCTTCGTGCGGGTTCTTGGTATGTTTTAATCAGCATGGATTTGCTATGCAGCTAGATATGGATAAAGAGCACCTTTGTATTCAAATACCTTCTGGAGTTGACCAGTTCCAAAAAATAGTTATCTTAGTAACAGTTAAGCTATTCTTAGATATCTATAGCTCAGGCTGTGGCTCTGCCTTCTGTCGGGATTATCTAATACATTCATAATCATGCTTCAAGGCCATCTGCAATGGAAATCGATAAAAGCTGGGTCCTGCATCTACTGTTGCCGTACTAATATACTGTAGATGTAACCCATACTTTGATATCGTCATGAGCAGGATTAGCACTATGACTCATCGAGGTGTGATATTGAACTTGACCAAGGACACAAACCAGATAATCATGTTTTGGCCACAGGTTATATGTCCCAGCTGTCCTTAATTGTGTTGAAGGTGACGGAATGGAGACTCGGCAAAGAATAACGTTTCTTCTGAGTTGCTCCAGCATTTTTTGTCTTTTTATCTCTGGCCTTTGTCCAACCATCTGCCAGTCAAGCCCCCCTCCCTCACCTGTATCCACCTATCACTCACCAGACTTTGTTCGTCTCTCTTCCAGCTTTATTCCCCCCCCCCCCCCCCCCCCCCACCTTCCCACTGCACTTAGCCCAAAGAAGGGTCCCAACCCATCCATCTTCTCCACAGATACTGCCTGGCCTGCTGAGTTATTACAGCACTGTGCATTTTTTTTAACTAACAGCTTTGATGCATTATCCTATTTTACGTGGATTTAAATTAAATTATTATTTCTCATCCGAAAAAGCTTCCTTCCACCTTATTTCATCTTTCTATTCATTTGTCCTTCATGGATTTATGTTTACCCCAAATGACGTCGAGACAGTCGTTATATGGTTTGTGAGATATGTTTGCAAATATGGATGCCAACACAGTTGATAAAGAGCATAAAAAGCCATTTGTGAATTTTTCAGTGAACTGTTAATTTGCCTGGATGAGTTTTTTTAGTTGAGAACGTTTTTTAGGAAGTGAAAAGTTTGACAGTATATTAACTTGCTATCTGTAGTGAGGAAAATACAGCAACCACCTATGATGACGTGAATGCAGTGTATTTGAACATTGCAACGTGATTAAGCAGAGTAGACACCGCTATTTGTAAGAAAAGTTGGAAGATATGGTTAGTGGTGTATTTACCAAGTTCTATGGAGGGAGCAGGTGGACATAATTGAGTTTAAAAGGCATTCAGGAAGATGTTCTGCATATGGTTGTTGTATAAAATTAAAAATCAGACTTCACTTTAGAGATACAGCATAGAAACAAATCCTTTGGCTCACTGAGTCCGCAAAAAATGCGTACCTCCAGATTCAGGGGCAGTTTCTTTAGACCTTAGAGATACAGCATGGTAAACCGAGTCCGCACTGACCAGTGATCACCCTGTACTCTAGCACTATCCCACACACTTGGGACACTTTACAGAAACCAAATAACCTACAAACCCTCACTTTTTTGGAGTGTAGGAGGAAACAGGAGCACCCGGAGAAAACCCTTGCAGTCACAGGGAGAACGTGCATTCTCCATACAGACAGCACTGTAGTCAGGATGGAACCCGGGTCTCTGGTGCTGTGAGGCAGCAACTCTACCACTGCGCCACTGTGCTACCCTAATTGGGAGTGTCATAGTACATGGATTGGGAAGACTGCAATGTTGGTGGCTATTATCTTTTCTGACACTCTAATAAAATGGGAAATAGTGACTATTTTATTAGATCTGAGTGCAACATAGAATTTTAAAAATTCCTCTGCATTCTCTGGACCCCTTATGTTGAAGAAGGTTTTCCCAACCTCTGTGATTTTGTGCGAAGAGCGGTAGTTGCTTGAACTGGGATCTTGGCTGGGTAGGCCATCTTCCTGGAAGATGCATACTCTATTATTCTCCCCCTGGTGACCTGGCTCTCTCCATCCCCAATGTCCAGACCAGTGCACTGTGGTCGGCTTGATTATGATCACATATAGTCTTCTTTGACCGGCCAGCACACAAACTAAAGCTTATCACTACACCTCGGTACATGTGACAATAATAAACTAAACTAAGACTTGTCTGTCCTATGCACCATCCCTTGAGCCACCACAATCCTAGCCTTACATTCCGCAGATAAGCCACAAAGTGCTGGAGTAACTCAGTGGGTCAGGCAGCAAATCTGCAGAAAAAGGACAGGTGACGTTTTGGGTCGGGACCCTACTTCAGAGCCCGAAGAAGGATCCCAACCCGAAATGCCATCCATTCCTTTTCTCCAGATATTCTGCCTAACCTGCTGAGTTACTCCAGCACTTTGTGTCTATCTTCGATATATACCAACATCTGCAAATCCTTTCTACCTCTACATTCCTCACCCTTCTTCATCATTGATGATTGGAATTCCTGAATAAACTACCAACTCCTTCCTCAATTTTACCCCCAATTTTATCCATAGCCACTATTAAACCCATCCTTGTGCTTTTTGGCCAAATCCCTGGCTTTATGCTCTGTGTATGTTGAACCAGCCTTGATCGAAGACCAAAGAAGGCTCCCGAACTGAAACATTACCATTCCATTGTCTGCACATATGCTGCCTGACCCTCTGAGTTGCTCCAGCACCTTGTGTCCTTTTTAAAAATCTAAGTCTTACTTGATTTCCTTTGCATGCTTTGCACTGGATATTGGGCCATTCTCCATCCACCTCCTGAAAACCCCTTGCAGCCCTGAGCTACTATCTAACTCACTGGAGACTCTCAGACTATCTTTGATCAGACTTTACTCTTACACTAAACGTTATTCACTATATTCCCTTTATTATGTATCTACAGACTGTGGATAGTCAATTGTAATCATGCATTGTCCTTCCACTGTGGTTAGCACACACCGAAAGCTTGTCATTGTACACATGACAATAAACTAAACTAAATTTTGACTTTTCTCATATCACCTTCTTCGGTTTGTGTATATATTTTTCTAAATAGCATTAGAAAATGCTTCTCTGTGTTGAATCAGCTATGTAATGCATAGTGCTGTGGTTGCTACTTTTAAGTAAACCTTATAGAGCTCCTGATCGTTCATCTTGCCTTGTGCTGTCCGCCTTTGGCTAATTTTCTGATGCTCTGCCAGTTTCACAGTTGCCGGATAACATCAAATCATCGTTATGCACGCTTGTCACCGTGATTGTCAATCTTTTTCCGAATGATGGCTTTGTGCAGATGATTTGTCACTGTTTTAATTGGCAGCGTTAATTGTTTTATCTGCATCTACTT
Organism: Leucoraja erinaceus; assembly: GCF_028641065.1. Taxonomy (NCBI): domain Eukaryota; kingdom Metazoa; phylum Chordata; class Chondrichthyes; order Rajiformes; family Rajidae; genus Leucoraja; species Leucoraja erinaceus. The sequence goes on along the minus strand of NC_073400.1, from coordinate 14,865,374 downwards.
CACATAATCATAAAGTAAATTTAGAGAAACAAGAAAGAGGTGCAACATATCTACCTAATAATTTCCTGAGGTGACTACAATTGCATCCAAGCGGAATGCAGAATTTATTCCATATGCAAGATGACAATGCAGCTGAAGCCATCTCTGCAGCTTTAGCACTTGCATGTAATTTGAACAAACCTGCACCTGCTTCTGTCTTTGTGAGTATCAGCTGTAAGTGAAGAATCTCTGCTGAATGACCGCGCTACTTCAAAAGAGATCCATGTATGCAACAAAGAAAAAAACTAGGCCAGTTAAAACATATTTTAATAATGGGCTACCTACTCTGGTGTTGAGAATGCCAAATAAAATGTTATTGAATGTGTTTAACTCTGTTATGGGAGAGATTTGTACAGTTTGCATTCAAATCTTGTACATGTGCAGTGATGGCAGGTATATATTCTGACATCAAATATCTACACTTGACTATACATCTCTTTCTATCAAATTTCTTCACCCACTTTGCATTTCTCTATCCAAGAGGGCTGTAGAAATTAAATTAAATCATTCAGTAGGCACACAAATCATTGGATTTGTAGGTATTATGTATCAAGAGATGTGCAGTTATTGTAGGAATATGGTGTTTGCCTAAACCTTTATCCATGACATTAAATGATGGAAGAAAGGATATGAAGAATCAAACAGCCAGCTCCTGCTTATAATTCTTACGTTCTTAAGGATAAATTCTTGGTCCATATAGTATCAACTTAGTATCGTTTCTTCGCAGATAGACACAAAAAGCTGAAGTGGGTCAGGCAGCATCTCTGGAGTAAAGGAATAGGTGATGTTTTGGGTTGATACCATTCCTCAGACCGAGGGAATGGGGGAGGGAAATGTGAGATTTGACAAGGCACATAGAACAAATGAATGAAAGATGTGCAAAAACACAAATCAAAGCCAGTAACGATGATCAAGGAAAGGCGGAGCCCACAATGGTCCATTGTTGGCAATGGGGAAGGTGATAATAATGTGTGATACAAACAGTGAAACTCAGCAGAACGACAGTGAAACTAGGGGGACGGAGGGACAGAGAGAGAGGGGAATTCAAGGATTACTTGAAATGAGCAAAAATCAAATTTCCCTTCTCAAATTCCAAATCAATTCATGCCACTGGGTTGTAAGCTGCCCAAGTGAAATATGATTGTCTATCCAATCTGCGCGTGGCCTCACTCTGACAGTGGAGGAGGCCAAAGACAGAAAGGTCAGAATGGGAAGGGGAGTTAAAAAGTTTGGCAACTGGGAGATTGCGTAGGGCAGAGCATACTGCGTATAGGTGTTCAGTGTATGTGTGCTTTACTGCAATTCCAAAGTTTGATCCCGTTGTTGTTAATGGAACTGTACTTTTGCAACACAGTGTGATGAATTGCTGATTGCGTGCATTTGACCATAAGTTAATTTCTACTGAGTTCAAAGCTTTAATTTTCACTTAATTCACCACCCCCCCCCCCCCCGTTCTTGCAATCTCTGAAATATTCCCCAAACCTTCAACTTCCCTTTATCCCGCTACTTCATTAAATCCTACCTTTGTATCCCATTAGTTTAATTTAGAGATACAGCGTGGAAACAGGACCTTCGGCCCACCGAGTCTATGCTGACCATTGATCACCTGCTCGATTCAGCACACAAAGAACAATTTACAGAAACCAATTAATCTACAAATCTGCACGTCTTTGGGATGTGGGAGGAAACCGGAACACGCAGGGGAAACGCACGTTGTCACAGAGAGAATGGATCAACCCGGATCTTTGGCACTTTAAGGCAACAACTCTACTGGTGTGCCACTGTGCTGGCCTCTCCTTGAATTCCTTCTATAACTATTTTTAATGGCCACACCTATCACCTTGTTCAAGCTTTTAGTCATCAATAGCTTGTCTTGTTTTCACCTCTTAACATTGTTTTTCTTGAAGTTCAACTGATCTTACATCAAACCTGCAACGGGAGACCAAAAGAACATTGATATAACTCTCGTTCAGTCTGTTTTCAGTGAAAATAATTGAGGGAGAGATGTCAGCCAAAACCTTTACCCTTCATCTTATAGTATTGAACAGAGACATAGAGATGGCATAGAAATAGACCCCGTGGCCCATACTAGCCATCAACCACCCATTTATATTCATCCTACCTTAATCTCACCATTTATTCTCTGCAATTTTACCATTCACCTACACACTGGGGGAAATGATAGAGGAGAATTAACCTACTAATCCGTACATCTTTGTGATGTGGGAGAAAACCGGGGCACCCAGCAGAAAGTTCGGCAGCCATGGGAAGAGTGTTTAATCTCCCCCCATGCAGGCCTCGAGGTCAGCATTGAACCTTAGTCTCTGGCAATGTGAGGACGCTGCCGTACCAGCTGCACCACTCTGCTGCCAACTGTGCAGAACTTACGTCTTCTGTTTGCTAAACCTGCTGAATATCCTTAGTGTGTTTTCATTCATAAAAAGCAAGGCGCAAAGTTTAGTTTCATTTTTTTAGTTTAGTTTAGTTTATTGTCACGTGTACCGAGGTGCAGTGACAGCTTTTATGTTGCCTGCTATCCAATCAATGGAGAGACTAAACATGATTGCAATCGAGCGGTCCACCGTGTACAGATACAGGATAACAGGAATAACGTTTAGTGCAAGATAAAGTCCAGTAAAGTCCGATTAAAGATAGTCCTATAGTCTTTTGGTCTCGGAAGTCAGAAAATCGACAGATCTGTCAAGTTATTGTTTAATGGTAATTTGTTTAACAATTTGTTATATAAATTTAATTGTTTTCTCCACTGTGGTCAATCAATATATCAATAGTGTTTTGTTTGGTCTATAAATGCTGCATACAATTGACAGTATTTTATTCAACTAGGCAACTTCATACAGTGTTAAATGTGAGCATAAGGATTTTAACAATATTTTATTGGAATCTAGGAGTACAGGTTCATAGTTCCCTGAAAGTGGTGTCACAGATATTTGGGTTGGTAAAGAAGGGTTTTGGCACATTGGCCTTCATCTGTCAGGGTATTGAGCATGGAAGTTGGGACATTATGTTGTCGATGTTAAAGATGATGGTGAGGCTGTATTTGGTGTAGCGTGTACAGTTTTGCTCATACTGCCACAGGAAGGATGCCATTAAGCTGGAAAGCGTGCAGAGATGATTTATGAGGATGCTGCCAGGACTCCAGGGCCTGAGTTATAGGGAGTGCTTGGGCAGGCTAGGATTGTATTCCATGGAGTGCAGGAGGCTGAGGGGTGATCTTATTAGAGGTGTAAAAACATCACGAGGGGAATAAGTACAGTTAATGCATAGTCTTTTACCCAGAGTAAGGGAATCAAGAACTAGGTAAGATGGGAAAGATTTAATAGGAACCTGACGGGCAACGTTTCACTCAGAGGGTGGTGAATGTATGGATCGAGCTGCCAGAGGAGGTAGTTGAGGCAGGTACCATCGCGGCATTTAAAAGATAATTGGGCAGGTAGATGGATAGGAAAAGTTTAGAGGGATATGTGCAAATGTGAATAGCTTAGATAGGGCATCTTGGTCGGTATGGATGAATTGGGCCAAAGGGCCTGTTTCCGTGCTGTATGACTATGGTTTCTAATGAAGGCCGAAATATATCATAGTTTATAAAATATAATACAAAACCTCAATAGTAAATAAACAATCCTCCAGCATATGCAGATGCATTCACCAGGCTGATTCTTTAATTTTCTTCTGCTGGAGTTGCTGTTTTTTGTGAGGCTTTTACCAGAAGCTTCAGCTTATAAAAGATTCCACACTATAGCATGAAGGGAATAATTCAGGCTGACATTGTTCAGTTTTAGTCACCATGTTATAGCAAATATGTTGTCAAGCTGGAAAGAGTGCAGGGAAGATTTCAGAGGATGTTGCCAGGACTTGAGGGCCTGAGGTGAAGAGAAAGGTTGAGCAGGCTAGGACTATTCTTATGAGCACAGGGGAATGAGCTTATAGAGGTGTACAAAATCATGAGAGGAATAGATTGGGTAAATGCACTGGTATTCTTTTGCCCAGAATAGGGGAATCAAGAACGAGAGGACAGTGGTGAAAGATTTAATAAGAAACTGAGGGGTAACCTTTTACGCAAAGGGTGGTGGAGTTGCCGGAGGAGGTAGTTGGGGCAGGTAAGATCATAACATTTTAGACACATTTGGACAGACACATGGATAGGATAGATTTAGATGGTTACTAGACCAAGTGCAGACCCGTTGGGTCTGCTCCCCCAATGGCGTGATTCCCCCAACCCAATATTCCACCATGCACCCGTCTCCTCCAATGGAACTGAAGCCGTTGCCAAATGTAAGTTTCCAGCACTCCCCTGCCTCCCTCAATTGCAGCTCCCCTGCCTGCTGCAGCAGTGAAAAGTTCAGTGTTCCTGTCTTGCAACTTTGTTTCGAAGTGTGTTGGAAGCTGACAGGAAGAAGCAGCGAATCAAAAGGAAGAAAGGCAGCTGGCAGTCGGACGGCAGGCGGCAGCCACAGACTTTTATATTTATAATAGATGGGCCAAATGCTGGCATGTGGGACTAGTGTAGATGGGGCATGTTTTTCGGCATGGGCGAGTGGGGCCGAAGGGCCTGTTTCCACATTGTATGACTCTTTGTGGTTTTCCATTGACCTGCTGGACTTGCAGCAGATGCCTGGTCTCAAACTGTGCAATTAAAAAATATAATCCAGTCATTGACTTACTTGCTTTGGGTAAATTAAAAGCCATTCTCCATGAAGGAGAATAGTTGGTATTTATAAAGGATCGTTAAATTGCAATCTAGTTTAGGATCAGTGAATTACTTCCTTGAAGTGTTATCCCCGAGGTATTTTTTTCAGTTTATTATTGTCAGGTGCACCGAGGTACAGTGAAAAGCTTATTTGTTGCGCACTATCCAGTCACCAGAAAGACTATACATGATTACAGGTAAACATAAGTAACTGATGTTTGCACAATGACAATAGGAGTGCATTTTATAAATGAATCCTTTGGTTGTATATTGGTAGTGTAATGGACATATAAGAATGTAGGTGTGTACTTTATGTATAATGGATGGATTTTTTCTCTGTGTGAGGCTTTCTGTGGTTCCCTTTCATTGACTTCAATCATGACCTATTTTTGGGCATTGTTTCCTTTAAGGAGGGCTCTGTGAGAGCAAAGGAAGAATCTCTCTCTGTTCATGCTGTAGCTGTCACAGTGAAGATTGAGGAAGACATCCTAAGGATAGACATGTCCACTGAAGCTGTGAAACAAAGATTTGTTGAAAGCCTTTGAACTTCTCGTTACCAGTGGCGGATGAATGGAAGGACTGAATATCATTCTTATTATCAGAACAGTCTTTCCATAAGCTAGGGGACTGTCCGATTCACAGAAACATGGAAACCAAGAAAATCAGTGCAGGAGAAGGCCATTCAACCCTTTGAGCCATTCAATATGATCATGGCTGTTCATCCCAAACCAGTACCTCATTCCTGCTTTCTCCCCATATCCCTTGATTCTGTTAGCCCTAAGAGCTATATCCAACTCTCTCTTGAAAACATCCGGTGAATTGGCCTCCACTGCCTTCTGTGGCAGAGAATTCCAGTGATTCATAACTCTCTGGGTGAAAAAGTTTTTCCTCATCTCAGTCCTAAATGGCCTACCCCTTATTCTTAAACTGTGACCCCTGGTTCTGGACTCTCCCAACATCTGGAACATTTTTCCTGCATCTAGCCTGTCCAATACAATTTTTTTTAACATAGAGAATGGCGGAGGCCTGGAATGCACTGCCAGGGGTGGTAGTGGAGGCAGATACAATAGTGGTGCTTAAGAGGCTTTTGGAAGTGCAGGGAATACAGAGATATGGATCATGCTCAGGCAGATGAGATCAGTTTAACTGGGCATCATGTTCTGCATTCACATTGTGGGCGGAATGGCCCATTCCTGTGCTGCACTGTTCTGTGTTCTATGAAGTCACAAAGAGAACGTGCGGACTCCACACAGACAGCAGAAAAGGTGATTGAACTCGGGTCTCAGACACTGAAGCAGCAGCAGTGCTACCAGATAGGGTCATGGTGTTATAGATTCATACAGCGTGGAAACAGGCCCTTCAGCCCAACTTGTCCACGCTGACCGTCATGCCCATTCTACATGAGTCCCATCTACTTGTGTTTGGGCCACAACCTTCTAAACCTATTCTATCCATGTAATTGTCCAAATGTCACAAATGTTATGATAGTACCTGCCTCTAATACCTCCTCCAGCAGCTCGTTCCATATACCCACCATCCTTTGTGTAAAAAGGTCCATTGGGTTCCTATTAAATCTTTGTCCCCTCACCATAAACCCATATCCTCTCATTCTCGATTTCCCCTCATCTGGGAAAAAGACTATTTCTCTATTTCCCTTTGAATTATGCACATGTCTATATATTCTATCCTATTTTTATCCTATACACAATTCCTATCCTGCTCAACCTCTCCCGATAGTTCACACCCTGGAGTCCTGGCAACGCCCTTGTAAATCTCTGTTACAGGAAAGACAGTAGTCCAAATGTGAACTCACCATTGTCTTATACAACTGTAACATGACCTTCCAATTTCTATACTATGTTTCACCATGATGTTGTAGATGGCTCCTGGCACTACATTCACTGAGAGATAAGCACTCACATTATCAGAAAGAAGAGATTGGAAATGCTACCACTGTTATCCTCTTAGAAATTCCATTGTTCTGCCGCCAAACACTGCAGAATTGGACCTAGGTCATTCATAGCAATGGAAGTGAAAATAACCTTTCATGTTTTTGCTACCACACTTGAATGCATACTAGAAAATAAAATGTGTTTAGTTTACTGCCACATGTACAGTGAAAAGCTTTTGTTGCGTGCTTGACAGTCAGCAGTAAGACAATACATGATTACAAGTGGCTCATCCACAGTGGACAGATACGTGAAAGATGGTGCTGATAATTAAAATGGTCTGGAGTTAGCTGTTCTCGAATTAACTGTCTGAAGAAAGGCCCCCAGCCACTTTTTGTTGCTCCATATTCAAGCTTCTGCAGTTCCTTGTATCTCTAGAATTAGCCTCTTCATTTATCCAGTGTGGGTCAAGAGCCTTCTTCAGACTATGTAGGAAAGAACTGCGGATGCTGGTTTAAATTGAAGATAGACACAAAATCCTGGAGTAACTCAGCAGGTCAGGCAGCATCTCTGGAGAGAAGGAATGGGTGACGTTTTGGGTCGAGACCCTTCTTCAGACCGATAGATTACAGATCACAGGGGATGTTTGGCTGGTTGTTAAATCAACCTTAAAGAAGGGTCCTGACCCAAAATGTCACCTGTCTATTCCCTCCACAGATGCTTCCTGACCCACTGAGTTTTTCCAGTGCTCTGTGTTTCACTTAAGATTCCATTATCTGCATTTCCTTGTATCTAATTTGAAAACGTTGTCATTTTCACATAAATACAATATCATAGAAACGTAGAAAATAGGTGCAGGAGGAGGCCATTTGGCCCTTCAAGGCAGCACCGCCATTCATTGTGATCATGGCTGATCATCTACAATCAGTAACCTGTGCCTGCCTTCTCTCCACATCCCTTGATTCCGCTCACCCCTAGAGCTCTTTCTAACTCTCTTTTAAATTCATCCAGTGAATTGGCCTCCACTGCCTTCTGTGGCAGAGAATTCCATAAATTCACAACTCTCTGGGTGAAAAAGCTTATTTTCATCTCAGTTTTAAATGGCCTTCTCTTTATTCTTAGACTGTGGCCCCTGGTTCTGGACTCCCCCAACATTGGGAACATTTTTCCTGCATCTAGCTTGTCCAGTCCTTTTAAAATTTAATATGTTTCTTTCAGATCCTCTCTCATCCTAAATTCCAGTGAATACAAGCCCATTCTTTCCACATATGACAGTCCCACCATCCCGGGGATTAATCTCATGAACCTACGCTGCACTGCCTCAATAGCAAGGATGACCTTCCTCAAATTAGGAGACCAAAACTGCACACAATACTCCAGATGTGGTCTCATCAGGGCCCTGTAGAAGTGCAGAAGGACCTCTTTACTCCTATACTCAAATGCTCTCGTTATGAAGGCCAACATGCCATTAGCTTTCTTCAATGCCTGCTGTACCTGCATGTTTACTTTCAGTGACTGGTGTGCAAGGACACCCAAATCTCGTTGCACTTGCCTTTTTCCTAATCTGTCACTATTGAGATAATAATCTGTCTCCTTGTTCTTGCTGCCTAAATGGATAACCTCACATTTATCTACATTATACTGCATCTGCCATGCATCTGCCCACTCACTCAACCTGTCCAAGTCACCCTGCAACCTCCGAGCATCCGCCTCACAGTTCACTCTGCCGCCCAGCTTTGTGTCATCTGCAAATTTGCTAGTGTTACTTTTAATCCCATCATTTAAATCATTAATATATATTGTGAATAGTTGCAGCCCCAGCACCGAGCCTTGCGGCAACCATTTGCCACTGTCTGTCATTCTGACAGGGACCCGTTTATTCCTACCCTTTGTTTCCTGTCTGCCAACCAATTCTCTATCCATGTCAATACCCTACCCCAATACCATGTGCTCTAATTTTTCACAATAATCTCATGTGTGGAACCTTATCAAAGGCTTTCTGAAAGTCCAGATACACTACATCCACTGGCTCTCCTTCATCCATTTTGCTTGTCACATCCTCAAAAAATTCCAGAAGATTAGTCAAGCATAAAGTAATAGTTTTCAAAATGTAATTACTTCAACTTAATGAAAAGAATAGAATTTATTTTAAATTCTATTCTTGTGGACTTCCATTTTCATAGCTGAAAAAACATCACAGAAAATGTAATGACTTATCTAATCTTTCAGGATACTTCAGATGGGAGCATCATTACATTACTGCGACAGTGTGATCATTATAAAAGATGTGTATTGAAGGATATCATTAATCATGTCAAAATCCGTTGGATGAATTGTGAATTATAATAAATGTGACGTTAGATCTAAGGTAACAATGCATATGGCTAAAATATCTCTTATTTTAAATTATCGTACTTATTCAAGAATTGAATGTCATTGAATGGTGCTTGCAGATTAATTGACTTTGACCAGATTTGGGACTATTAGTTCTTTCATTTTACTTAATTAAAACCAAGGAACATTGGGTTGGAAATTCTCTTGTGCTCATCGAGATATGTTAATCAATTATTACACGGCAGGCTGATATCTGCTTTGGTCCCAAATCTTCCACGTAAACCCCGAGGCCTTAAGAACTAAGTGCTACTGAATAATCCTGCATCACTGGGCTTAAAGAGATAAACAGTGTCCCGAATCCAGGCCAATAGTTGGTGCTTTGGAGAAAAGCGTCATGGGGAGGTGGGGGGAGGAACGACGTGTCGAAGAAGTACAGGGGGAAGTAATTTACCCGGTACCATTATGAGACTTGCGTAGGACACAAAGTGCAGGAATAACTCAATTAGTCAGGGAGCATCTGTGGAGGACATGGATGGGCGACGTTTCATAAAACATAGACGTTTCATAAAACATAGAACAGTACAGCTCTCATAAAACATAGAACAGTAAAGCCTCTAGCGAGTGGTCCTGAGCTACTATCTCCCTCATTGGAGACCATTGGACTATCTTTACTTGGCCTTTACTGGACTTTATCCAGCACTAAATGTTATTCCCTTTATCCTGCATCTGTACACTATGGATGGCTCCATTGTAATCACGTATTGCCTTTCTGCTGACTGGTTCGTGTGCAACTGAAGCTTTCCACTGCACCTCGGTTTTGCCTGGTGTTGTCCTGTTCCCACAACTTTTCCAGCTTTCTCCCTCTTACAATAATCAGTCTGAAGAAGGGTCTCAACCCTAAACGTCGTCTGTCCATTCCTCCACAGATTCAGCCTGACCTGCTGAGTTACTCCAGTAGTTTTGAGTTTCACTGCAGATTCAAGCATCTGCAGTTTCTTGTGTCTCTATTAAGCTTTTCATTCAGTTAATGAGCAGCATCTCAAGTAATGTATTTGCCATTGCAGGTACACAAAAAAGCTGGAGAAACTCAGCGGGTGCAGCAGCATCTATGGAGCGAAGGAAATAGGCAACGTTTCGGGCCGAATCGAAACATTGCCTATTTCCTTCGCTCCATAGATGCTGCTGCACCCGCTGTTTTTCTCCAGCTTTTTTGTGTACCTTCGATTTTCCAGCATCTGCAGTTCCTTCTTAAACAAACTATTTGCCATTGCAGTTGGCTATATTTTCTGCATATTTCGCATTATTTCTTGAATCAAGCCCTTAAAATGTGTTACAATGACATGCGTTGATTGAACATACAGATTTGTATTAAAAATTGACACCTGCTTTCTTGCATTCTTGTTGCTCATTCTGTTTCCCTTCAGTTTATGAAATGACACAGCTAATTGTCTTGCAGCAGAGAAAGGTTTTCAATTTTAATTTGATGTTTAGATGAGTTGTAAAATTGAACAGCCAAATACTAGAGAGCATAGGTTTAAGGGCCAGTCCCACTTACGTGTCCATGGCACGCAAATTACGCGACCTCATGGCCGTATGGCCGCGCGGGCCGGTCCCACTTAGAATGGGTACGTAGTTGTGCACGACATCGCACAGGGCTCCGAAATTTTTGTAGTGAACAAAATCTTTGCGTCAGCCAAAATCAACGGAACTAATGTCCAAAGTGGGACAGGCCCAAGACCCTGGTGCAACGCAACGTATCACCTTCAACAGCAGCAGAAGCAGGCTCTGCCTGGGGCTCACGGCCGTTGCGGTCCGGATCCGCCCCCACTTCTACTCCCAGATCGGGGCCTAGAAAATTGAACATAGACATAGACACAAAATGCAGGAGTAACTGAGCAGGACCGGCAGCATCTCTGGAGAGAAGCAATGGGTGACGTTTTGGACCCTTTTTCAGACTGAAGAAGAATCTCGACCAGAAAAATCACCCGTTGCTTCTCTCCAGAGATGCTGCCGGTCCTGCTGAGTTACTCCAACTTTGTGTCCATCTTCAAATGACGTCACGCGCTCCAGACGGCTGTGCGTACGTATGGAATCGCGCCCGACCTTCGCGGGACCATCGTGGCTCAACGCGACCGCGTGGTCGCGTAATTTGCGTGCCAAGGACACGTAAATGGGACAGGCCCTTAAAGGTGAGAAAGGCAAAGTTTAAAGGCGATGTGCAGGGCAATGCTTTTTTTACACAGGGAATGGTGAGTGCCTGGAACGTGCTGCCATGGGTGGTGGTGGAGGAAAATATGACAGTGGCAATTAATAGAATTTGGGATAGGCACATGGATATGCAGGGTATGGAGAGATGTGGATCATGTGCTGGCAGATAAGAGTTGGCCTTGTCATCATGTTCGGCACAGACATTGTGGGCCGAAGGGCCTGTTCCTCTGCTGTAATGTCCCATGTTCTATGTTGCACAGTGTAAAGGCAGTGTATTGGGTGCTAGAGGCAATTACAGAAGGAGTCTTGCTTATGAGTGGATGCTTACAAATTCAGACATTTCACCTTGAAAACCAGCAATTAATTATACAATATTTTCAGTACTATGGTTATTGCATTTAAAAAGCATTTTGTTCATTGTAAATTACTTTCAGGCTGAATCAGCTTAGTCTATTTACTTTAAAGAATGTCAACTTGGACAGGGGTCAATGGCGTAATGGAGGCTCTCAAATGCCCCTGTTAGATTTTTACCAGTTGAGCAGATTCAGGAGGATCAGAAATGTGAATTCAGTCTGCATAAGAATAGGAATAGATTTTGTGTGTGAGGCACCTCTTAAATAAGATCACGTGGCTACAAGTGTAATGTGCTGAGGGAATGGGAGGGATAGTTTAGTTGTGATAGATAAGCCATCTAAGTGTGGGGTAGACTTCATGGCCTATTTGGCCTCTATCTGTCCGTCAATAAGCTGCGAAAATACTCCATACGAATCAAAGTTGTGGCTAAAATTGAAGGCATTTTCCTACTTCATTTTCTCGACTTCAAGCAGAGAAGATTCATATGCACACTCAACTTTCATGTTAAGTTGTATTCATTCAATCTGTCAATCTAACTCTTCACTTCCAGTGTTCATTGACTTTTCCCTTCCACGAGAATTATAAACAGTTTTGATGAAGGGAATTGCCTTGAACGACATCTTAAAGCACTCTCTTGCCATCCCTATTCTCTCCATCTCTCTTGTGTGCATAAATCTACCTTGAAAGATTGTAAAGTTTTAAGAGCTTGTAAAGCTGAGAAATTACTTTGGGAATATTCTAATGCCGCATCGTGGCACAGCGGGTAGAGCTGCTGCCTCATAGTGCCAGAGACGTGGGTTCGATCCTGATCTCGGAGTGCTGGCTGTGTGGAGTTTGCACGTTCTCCCATGGGACCGTGTGGGTTTCCTCCGGGTGCTCTGGCCTCCTCCCACATCCCAAAGATGTGTAGGTTCATGGGTTAATTGCCCCTAGTGTGCAAGGAGTGGATCAGACGTGGGATAAGAAAGAGCTAGTGCATGGGTGATTGATGGTCGGCGTGGACTCGGTGGGCCGAAGGGCCTGTTTCCATGCTGTACCTCTAAACTAAGCTCAACCAAAATAGTTACTGCCTGAAGAATTAAGCTCCTAAGCTTTGTGTGTATGTTCCAGCAATTCCTTACGTTTATAAAACAGACTTTCAGACCATGAACTGAACACTGCATTTGCAGGTTAAGGACCTTTGGAAGTGCAGGAAAAAATCTTAACATTCTCAAGCTGCCACCTACTACCATTGGACCAAAGCCCTGGTGTTTTGTCTCAAGACAAGATTAGGGCAGTACATCATGTACGCCATTTCCAATCAACAATGAGATAAAAGGGCCTATAAAAATTCCTCTATAATCCATGTACACATTGTACGCCAAATACTAGGAACATTTAATGCAACATTCAGCTTCTCCTCATCACCACCTCTCTTCCTAACTTCAATAGGGACGGCACAGTGGAACGGCGGTAGAGCTGCTGCCTTACAGTGCCAGAGACCCTGGTTCGATCCTGACTATGGGCGGTATCTGTACGGAGTTTGTACGTTCTTCCTGTGGTTTTCTGCGGGTGCTCTGGTTTCCTCTCACGTTCCAAAGACTTGCCGGTTTACAGGTTGATTGGCCTCTGTAAATAGCTCCGACTGTGCAGAATGCAAAACTGGGATTATATCGAACAAGTTAACGGGTGGTCATTGGTTGGTGCGGACTCGGTGGGCCAATCGGTCTGTTTCCACGCTGTATCTCTAAAAAATCTATTAGTCGAGAGTCAAGAGTGTTGTATTGTCCGTTGTCACAAATTGGAACAATGGAATTCTTACTTGTAGTAGCACTACAGGTATGTAAACACAGTGCTCAGTACTTACCATAATCAGCAACAAAAAGTTAAATAAACTAAAAAATATACATAGTGCAAAAACACAACAATGCCTGGAGTCTCCAGTGAAACCAGAGCAGTTCGTAGTTTGGCGTTTAGTTGGAGTTTGTGGTGTACAATAGCTTGAAAGTTGTTGCAAGGAAGCTGTTCCTGCACCTGGACGTTACAGCTTTCAGGCTCCTCTAACTTCTTCCCGATGGCAGGAGTGAAATGAGAGCATGGTCAGGGTGGCGTAGGTCTTTGATGATGCTAGCTACCCTTTTAAGGCAGCTCCTCCCATGGACCCCTTTGATGGTGGATGGGTCAGTACCCGTGATGGACTGGGTAGTGTGCACCACTATATGCAATCTCCTTCATTGTTAGGTGTTTTGTTATTAACGTTATTAGTTGTCAGATTCTCCAACAATCAATCCTGAATAGGGTGAAATTTTATCTAACAAAAATAAAATCTCTGAAGCCTAAAGCCAATAGATTCACGCTTTGTTACACTCTCTTCTTTCACCGCCTACACAAATCCTTGCTTAAAGCATGTGGGCATAGATGGCCATGGGGCAAGTGATGGAAGATAGAATTAATATGGATGATTGCTCACCTGTCAGCATGGACGGAAGCATCGGATTATTTTTGAGGAAGGGCTATGCCAGTCCAACACTGGAGAATATGGTCTGTTGCTTGCAAATATGCCATTTGAAAATGTAACCGAGTAAAATATAGGTCATCACAACAATGGTAATTCAATGAAGAAAATTAAGTATTGAATTTTGGAATTGAAAATGGATGGGTTTACTGATATTGATTCCTTAAGTACACACATTCAACTTGCAAAATGAGTTACTTTTTTTAAAATAAAACCAAACTAGCCACCAACTAAACTAAAGCATAATTATGAAAAATTATGAATGTAGATATAAGGAACTGCAGATGTTGGTTTGCAAAAATAGACACAAAGTGCTGGAGTAACTCAGCAGGTCAAGCAGCATGTAGAAACATAGAACTGCGGACGCTGGTTTATAACAAAGTTGACACAAAGTGATGGAGTAACTCAGCAGGTCAGGCAGCATCCCTGGAGAACATGGATAAGTGATGTTAAGGTTGGGACCATTCTTCGGACCTTCAGTCATCTGAAGAAGGATCCCGAGCCAAAACGTCACCCATCCATTTATCCAGGGATGCTGCCTGGCCCACTGAGTTACTCCAGAACTTTTTGTCTTTTTTTATGAAAAGGCAGTGTTTTTTAATCTTCAAATTGGTAGGAAATTAGCAGAACCCTTAAAAACATTGACCCCCAGGTTCTAGAACAGCTTCTTCCCAGCAACCAGAGTTGTACACCAGGCCCTTCAGACCAAATCTTCCATGACAGCCAAGATGCCCCACCTATACCAGTCCCATTTGCCCAGTTTGATCCAGATCCGTCTCAACCTTTCCTATCCATGTACCTGTTGGAATATCTTATAAATATCATATGTCATCTGGCAGCTGGTTCCATTTACCCACCATCCACTGAGTGAAAAAGTCACCCTTCATTAAATCTCACCCCTCTCAGCTTAAACCCATGTCCGCTTGCTTTTGATTCCTTTACTCTGGGCAAAATACTTTGTGCATTCACCCTATCTATTCCCTTCCCAAGGCGTTTTTATTCACCTCGATTAGATTACCCCTCAGCCTCCTGTGCTCCAAGGAATATAGTCCTAGGCAGCTAACCTCTCCCCATAGCTCAGCCCCTCAAGTCCTTGTAAAATCTTCTCTGTACTCTTTCCAGTTTAATGCCATTCTTCCCATAGCAGGATGACTAAGACAGTAGTTTAGTTGTGGCCTTATCAACAATCAGGATCTTATACACTGCAGAACAATAGCCACAACCCAATTTAGCAACGATAATCTACGACAGACTTATGTTGAATGCACTAGGGGTTAATCTTGGATATTGGTTGAGCAGATATCAGAGGGATGGCACCACCAGACATGTATGTAAATAATACATAGAATATCATTGTTGTTTTATGATATCGCAAAGGACCAACACGAAAGGTTAAATACTCGTTATGTTCAACAGAGTGGACACCATTTGGTTACCATTTATAGAAATCTGTAACCCAGCCAGATCGGATCTGGTGTTGGTGAAAGTGGTCTGGGAGTGTGCTCGTCATCTGCTCTTTGGAGGTGTGTCAGCTAATTAATCGTGGGTTCATAGATCGTGGCTGATCTACTGTATCTTTCCCTCTCAACCCCATTCTCTTGCCATCTTCCCTTAACCTTTGACACCCTTCCCAATCAAGAACCCATCAGTCTCCGATATCAAATTACACAATGACTTAGCCTCCACTGTCGTCTAAACAACTGCTAAAAAAATAGTTTAAAAAGTCTTCAGAAACTTAACAGACCCTGGGAAACTTAATGGCTAAAAGGAAGCAAGAATAATAACTTGCATTGCAGGACAACCTTTGATGGAGTGCAATCAACTTCTCATGGAGCCAATTAAAAGACATATTAGGACGAGTGGAAGTACATTTTCAGGAGTTGGTTAACGGAGGTATTTCTATATTCAGGGACTTGAAACCCACGCGGACTTAGGGAGGACATGCAAACTCCGCACAGACAGCACCCGAGCTTAGGATCAAACCTGGGTGGCTGGAAATGTGAGACAGCCTCTCTACCAGTTGTGCCACTGTAGACAGTTCAAAGATGAGGGAAATAACCTTACAATTCGGAACAAAGGTACAACAGAAATTAGGTTTAATGTTAATGCAAGAGTAGGTAGATGTACAACTCAATGCCTGCAGTGGTGCGAGCAGAATAATTCAAAGTCCTCAGTAGCTAATTGGATTGACGGTTACGAAAAACCAACGCATGTTGTAAATCTATAGTTAATGTGCACAGGAATGGGATTCAGGCAATGAAGTAGATGGCATAGGCTTAAATCCAATAGCATCCATTGTACAGTAGATATTCTATCATTGGAAGGTAATTACCATTTTATCTGACAGTTCATTTAACTTAAATTTGCTTAATACATTTAAGCGTGTGGAAGTGCTTTTGAGTATTTAATTTTCTTTCATTTTAATTTTTTGTTAGTATTTTTGTTAATGAGTCGTGCCTGGGTGATTGTCAATGTTTGTGCATGTTGAAAATATTATCAAGCCTTCATCCTTGGTGTCAGCTTTGACAGCCAGAGCCCAAGGTGAGGGCTGGTGTATATACTGCAAATGTATGCCTGTCTCCCTTGCTTCATATACTTGAGGCATTAATAAGAGAAGGTAGAATTTCACCTGGATGTTTCAACATATAATTTTCACCGTGGTGTAGCTAGCTGTCGGTTATAGAAACGACCTGAATGATTCCATGTATTCCAGAGATGCTGCCTGATCCGCTGAGTTACTCTAGCACTTTGTGTGATTTTTTTTGCAACCAGCATCTGCAGCTCCTTGACATAGTCATAGAGTCATATAGCGCTGAAACAGACCCTTCAGCCCAACTTGTCCAAGCGGACCAAGATCCCATGTCTAAGCTAGTCCCACATAGCTGTATTTGGCCCATCTCTCTCTAAAGCTTTCCTATCCATGTACCTGCCCAAGTGTCTTGTAAATATTGTTATTGTACAAATGAGTACATGGGAGTGGTGGTGGTGGCGGAGTCTGTAAATCAGTACCACAAGAGTGGAAAGGAACTGAAGGATAGAAAGTAAGTAAAGCACATCTTATTTAGGTCCCAAATTTGTAATGCACTGTGAAAACATGTGGGCTAATCAATTATCATCACTTCCTGACCCTGACCATTGGTGCTGTCTGTATGGAGTTTGTACCTTCTCTCATGACCGCGTGGGTTTTCTCCAAGTGCTTCGGTTTCCTCCTACATTCTAAATACGTGCAGGTTTGTAGGTTAATTGGCAATGGTAAAACAAATTGTAAATTGTCCCTAGAGTGTAGGATAGTACCAGTGTACGGGGTGATCACTGGTCGACGCAGACTCGGTGGGCCAAAGGGCCTGTTTCCACTCTATCTCCAAAGTCCAAAGTCTAAAGTGAAGTCTTAAGTCAAATGCCTGATCAAATTTGTGGTTAGAGCCAGGAAACCTCATTATTGCAGCTTCAAAGAGCATTTTTAACCGCTCAGCAGACCGTAAAATTTCTAATCCAATCATATGAATGCATAAAACCTATCCTTTCTGGTCATTAGGCAGTGGATTTGCATTGGACCAATGAAGCTGAATGAGAAACAGAGTGTTGTGCTGCCTGCCTATTACTTATGGGTCTGTAAACTGTTGCTTTTGGAAAACCATCCATAAATACTGGAATACGGGTCCACCACCGATTTTCCGGCATCCTTGATTCCAGAGCCTTTCCGGATTGTCCGTTTTGCCGGACCAACATGGGTCATGGCCTCCGAGAGGGTCCAACGGTACTGGAACGATCCGCCTAGGTCAACAGGAGGCCAAGATGTCATAAAGTCTGCAATGTCTGCCTTGGAATTCGGCTATGGGAACCGATAGAGAGGGGAGAGGGCAGGGATATGGACCTAGGTATGGTTAGTATAGTAAGACCTGAGTGATCTCCTGGACAAGTGTCGATCGCCTGGATTGGGGTCGGAGAGGAATTTCCCGGATTTTTTTCCCGAATTGGACCTGGGTTTTTATCCGGTTTTTTGCCTCCCCCAGGAGATCACGAGGTTCTTGGGGTGGAGAGGGGTGATAGCGGTATAAGGGGGAGGGTAGTGTCTTGTGTTCTGTGTCTTGTGTCTACTGTTTGTGGGTAAGTGTGTCTGTTTAGTGTTCAGCCATGAGCGAATGGCGGTGCGGGCTCGACGGACCTGGTGGTCTACTCTCGCACCTACTTTCTATGTTTCTATGTTTCTATGTTTCTATGATCTGCCAGCTCTGGCTGGGCCGGAGTCCCATAACCCTGGCTGCAGAGGGCAAATTCGACCTGGTGTTTGGTGCGGAAGTCCTGATGAGGTTGAGATCGCGGCCGCCTCATTTGGCCTAGGTACAACATTTTCTGGGGAGGGGAACTTCCGGTGGGGGGGGGGGGGGGGGGGGGGGGGGGGGGGGGGGGGGGGGGGGGGGGGGTGGGTGGGGGGGTGGTATTTAAAGTGCGCTCTCGTAATTTTGCCAGGTGGATTCAAGGAGATTTGCTGGAAGATTATTATCGGAAGATTGGTGGTGGCCCAGTAATATTTGCAACTTGGGATCTCTCAGTTGCTCTGCATGTTATCTCCACAGGAGTTGCAGCGCGCACAGTGGGTCTGTAAATGTAGCTTGATTCTGAGTAAGGTCCACAGCTCATGAATAAATCAGAGCCTGCATCGCTCAAGCTTTTCTGTTGTAAGATCAACCACGTTCAAGAAAGAAGTGACAAGCCTAAAAAAAGTATGCTACTGCACTTATTGAGTGTGGAAGTTGGGATGTTATATTACAGCTGTGCAAGGTGCTGGTGAGGCCACAATTAGAGTTGGGCTGGCCATGTTTGGAGTATCATGTTCAATTTTAATAACTCTGCTGTAGGGAAGGTGTTGTTAAGCTGGAAAGAGCGCAGAGAAGATTTACGAGGATGTTACCAGGACTTGAGGGCCTGAGCTAGTGGGAGAAGTCGTATACAGGCTAGAACTGTATTTCTTGCAGCATAGGAGGATGAGAAGTGATCTTATTGTGGTGTATAAGATCATGAATGGAATAGATCGGGTGGATGCATAGTCTTTTACCCAGGGTAGGGGAATGAAGAACCAGAGGACAGAGTTTTGAAGGTAAAAAGGGAAAGATTTAATAGGAATCTGAGCGGGAAGTTATTCACATAGAATGAGCTGCCGGAGGGGGAAGTTGAGGCAGAAACTTTAACAAAATGTTAAAGATATTTGGACAGGTACATGGATAGGAAAAGCTTAGAGGTATAAGGACCAAACATGGTCAGGTGGGGCTATTGCAGATGGTTGGCATAGGCAAGCTGGGCCCAATGGTCTGTTTCTGTGCTGTATGAATCTATAACCTTTTCTTGATCACCACATTAGAGGGAAGGGAATAGATTATATTGCTGGTGATATGGATGCTTTGGAACCTGAAGCTGTTGACTACCTCTACAACAGCTCTGTTGATGGGGACAAGGTTGTGTTGACTCACAATGACACAAAGTTTTCCATCAAGGGTGGCGCAGTGGTAGTAGCTGCCTTACAGCACTTTTAGTGCCGGAGACCCGGGTTCGATCCCGGCTACGGGTGCTGTTTGTACGGAGTTTGTATGTTCTCCCCGTGACCTATGTGAGTTTTCTCCGAGATCTTCGGTTGCCTCCCACACTCCAAAGACGTGTAGGTTTAAAGGTTAATTGGCTTGATATAAATGTAAATTGTCCCCAGTGTGTGTAGGATGGTGTTAATGTGCGGGGATCGCTGGTCTTGGTTCTTCTTGGTTTCTTGGTCCTCCAAAATATTCCAAATGGAATTTAAACTGGAGGTGGTGAAGGGAGGGCTTAAGCCAGAAAGGGTTATTGGGAAGAAAGAGCTACTTTAAATTTAGTTGCATCTGGTTGGGTAACTATAGTTGGGTGGAGATTATTCCATGCTTTAATTGTGCGGGGGAAGAACGGATTGCTGTATACATCTGTCTTTGTAGCTGGGATCACAAATTGGATCGAATGGCCTCGTCTGCTCCTAATTGGTTTGAGTCTGGTGTAATCTATGTCGAGCTGACCATTTAACATTTTGTAAAAACTGGTCAAACGGTGAGCTTCACGTCTGTCTTGGAGAGGGTTCCACCCCAGAGAATTCAGAAGTTTGGTGACACTCGCTTCTCTCTCATAGGTGTTAGTAACAAATCGAGCTGCCTGTCTTTGGACACGTTCGATGGTCGATGAGGACCCGGTGGGCCGAAGGGCCTGTTTCCGCGCTGTATCTCTAAACTAAACTAAACTGAACTAAATAATCTCTTTCCTGTATGCTGTCTTACCAATGTCGGTGTTCCAAAACGACAATAGTGTTATCGACAATTTTGAAGATTGCGTAGGCAATACACTTGGTCATAGAGTCGTAGGTGTACAGGGAGTAGACCAGAGGACCAAGCACACAGCCTTGAGAAGCATCAGTGTTGAGGGGCAAGGTGAAATAAATGTTTTGACCAATTCTTGCTAACTGAAGGCTTCTGGTCAAGAAGTCTAGGAAGCAAATTGCAGAAGGAGACCCCATGGCTATGGTTGAAAATAGACACAAAATGCTGTAGTAACTCAATGGGTTAGGCAGCATCTCTGGAAAAAAAGAATAGGTGATGTTTTGGGTCAGAACCCTTCTTCAGACTGGTTCATTCTGAAGAAGGGTTCCGACCTGAAATGTCACCTATTCCTTCTCTCCAGAGATGCTGCCTGACCCGTTGATTTATTCCAGTTTAGTGTCTACATCCTAGCATAGGTGTTCTTATTGTCAAGGTGATCCAATCTGAAAGTGATGCTTGGAAGATCGTGCCCTCCATGGACCGATTTTGTGCGTGCGCCATGTCCAATGAGGAGATATCTAGAAGGTGGGCCACATACTCTTGTGAGTTAAGAAGAGATGTAATTGAAAGATACAAACTTTTTCTGGGGAATAAAAAGACGCAAAGTGCTGAAATAACTCAACGGCTCAGACAGTATCCCTGGAGAACATGGATAGGCAATATTTTGGGTCTGGACCCTTCTTCAGAGGAACTGTATGAAGAATGATCCCAACCACAAACCTCACCTATCAATGTTCTCCAGAGATATCGCTTCACCCGTTGTGTTACGCCAACACTTTGTGTCTTTTTTATATCCTTGTGCTTAAACTTCAACTTTGCTTGCTATTTTACATTCTGTCCATTCTAGAAATTATTAAATTTATTCTTGAGCCTGGGATCGATGACACTAACTCCTGCAGAATCAGCCCTTCCTTTAAGCTGTGACTCACCTGCACAGTCGAGGAGATCCGACATGAATCCTTTTCTGGGGCTTAATAGGGAGTACAGGGATGGTGTTTTCTCTTTGATGGGAAATCTGTGATTGGATGGCAATGTTTCAAAATAAGAATTGGCCTTTTAGGATTTTGATTAAAAATCATATTCTTCATACAGAGGAGAGTGAATCTTTTGAATTTTATATCCCGGAAGGCGATGGAAGCTCGTTTGGTTGATATATGCAGGAAAGGAATCAATAGATTTTTTGATATTAGGGGACTTAAGGTTCATTTTGCAAATTTATGCTAAAAAAGGAAATATGAGTTGTGAATTTATAGAATCGTAGATTGCCCTAGTCCTGACTCTATTATTCCTGTTAATAAAATGTCGCAGAGAGATAAAAAAAAGAATAATGGGGTTAGAAAAAGGGAATATAAAATGAACTTTGCAATAGTTGGCAAAGGGTTATATCAACCATTAACAATGGCCAAAGAATTAATTGCAATAGAAATATAATAATGGGAAATATGTTCATTGAATCTTCTACAGTGCTTTTCACAGTGGAGAATGCAGACACAGTATCTGCAGTGCAAGGAACTAAATACTCTGGCAAAGGGGGAGAACCTAATATTTCAAACTGAAATCATGAAAATAATAATGTTTTAAAAGGCTACATTCCCCAGAGCCTGATTGTATCTCCCCCATGTATGAAAATTGCATATGAAAAATAATCCTTATTGCCTCGTGAAAAAAAAATCAAAGGATAGATATCGAGATGCAGATTCATAGCATTGTAGTCATACAGCATTGAAACAGGCCCTTCAGCACAACCTGCCCATACCGACCAACATGCCCCATCTATACTAGTCCCATCTGCTTGCGGCACAGCATTACAGTGGTAAAGTTGCTGCCTTACAGTGCAGAGACCCAGGTTTAATCCTGACTATGGGTGCTATCTATACAGAGTTTGCACGTTCTCTCTGTGACCACATAGGTTTTCTCTGGGTGCTCTGGTTACTTCCCACACTCCAAAGACATACAGGTTTGCAGGTTTATTGGCTTTGGTAAAATTGTAAATTGTCCCTAGTGGATAATATAGGATAGTGCTAGTGTACAAGGTTATCGCTGGTCGGCGCAGACTGGTGGGCCCAAGGGCCTGTGTCCACACTGTATCTCTAAAGTCAAGCCTGCATTTGGTCCATATGCCTCCAAACCTATCCTATCCATGCTGTGCTTCAAGTTTACAAAACAGTACATATCACCCTATTGTTTAAGAAGTAAGAAAGATAGAAAATAATATATAGATTGACACAATGGCAAAGCAAGCAGAATACTGGCTCTCAACATCGCGATGTTGGTTCAATCCTGATCTTGGGACCTCTCGATGTGGAATTTGCACGATCTTCCCATGACTACATGTATTCCCTCCCACATCCCCACATTGTGCATGTTGTAAATTATCCCACACTAAATAATCGGTAGAATCTGGGGCCAGGTGATGGAAATCTGATTGGAATAAAAATAGGATTAATGTAAATAGAT
Source organism: Leucoraja erinaceus (assembly GCF_028641065.1). Classification (NCBI taxonomy): domain Eukaryota; kingdom Metazoa; phylum Chordata; class Chondrichthyes; order Rajiformes; family Rajidae; genus Leucoraja; species Leucoraja erinaceus. The sequence goes on along the minus strand of NC_073400.1, from coordinate 14,842,562 downwards.
GCTTAGTTGACATGGAACCTAAGAGCCGAGGGCTTGTTTTTCTGCTGTACATCTCTCCATGACATCAATATTATTAGTTTAGTTTATTATTCATGTTCATAAGTTATAAGAGCAGAATTAGGCCATTCGGCCCATCAAGTCTACTCCGCAATTCAATCATGGCTGATCTATCTTTACCTCTCAACCCCATTCTCCTGCCTTCTCCCCATGAACCCAAACACCTTTGCTAATCTAGAATCTGTCAATCTGCACCTTAAAAATACCCGATGACTTGGCCTCCACGGCTGTCTGTGGCAATTATTTCCACAGATTCACCCCCACCCCCCCATCCTTCCAAACTCTAGCGAGTACAGGTCCAGTGCAGTCAACCATTTATCATATGTTAACCCATAAGTATGTCACATGGCACAGTGAAAAACGTTTTTGTTGCGTGCTGTCCCATCAACGAGAAGACAATGCATGATCACAATGAAGCCGCCCACAGTGCACTGATCAAGGATAAAGGGTATGTTACTGAGTGTGGTTTTCAAGAGAGAGTTCGATTTAGCTCTCAGGGCTAATGAAATTAAGGGATATGGGGAAAAAACAGGAACGTGGTATTGATTTTGGATGATCAGCCATGATCATTTGAATGACAGTGCTGGCTCGAAAGGCCGAATGGCCTACTCCTGCACCTATTTTCCATGTTTCTATATCCTGCACCTATTTTCTATATTTCTATGTTTCTATAAAGTCTGATTAAAGATAGTTTAAAGATATCAATGAGGTACATGATACTTTAATTCAAGGAAAGACACCAAGGGGAAACACTGAATCCGAACTAGATTTTATAGGTTCTAATGGGCAGAAGATCAGAATTCTATTGTTGGCTCCAATGCAATGAGATTAATAATAAAGCCACTGTGCCTTATACATTCAAGAAACATTACTTTCAGTGTTAGCAAAACAGATGGGACCTGCATTACACCGTGAGTGCCTTGGGCTGGAGTTTAATGGGTTTGCTTTTGTAGTTTGCACCCATCAGGAACAGAAATAAATGTGTAGCTGAAAAATTATTAACACATCAAAGTGATAATTCATGGAACATCAATCAATCCATTATGCAATGCTGATTGGTAAGAGGGCTGTTAGAAAAATATTCCAAAGTGGTATAGTTTCCAAAAAGCGTTGATATCATGAATGTGGACATTTATTATTAATTAGTTGCTAACCTTTAATAATTGGTGTGCATAATCAATAGCATTAATTTAAAAATAGCATGCAAAAATGTGTTATAGTAGTTGGCACAGGCCTCCATCAGCAAATGTCACAGGTTTCAGTGCAGTTTATTGCTCATGTACGGGTTCCAGCTTTCGAGATGGTGAGTGAATTTAATTAATATCTCAACAGGCAATTTGAAGTCCAGCTGTTGACTAGTTAAGATGTAATTAATGTAGAAATCAGTTATTATAATTTGTACCAATGAATGCTTTGTAGAAATATGATTAATTTCTCTGGTTTTGCCAAACTGCTTGATGTGTGAGCACCACTGGCATCTCTAAGTATCTCGAGGAGTAGTGCGTTTCATTGAGTTGAGTATGAAGTAATTATATTATAATTAAATAATAATTTTGTATTTAAAATTATGAGAGGCATAGATAGGGTAGACGGTCAGAAACTTTTTCCCCAGGATAATAAAAATCAAATACTAGAGGCCATAGGCTTGAGGTGGGAGGGTTAATATTTTAAGGACCCTGACAGTCCTTTCAGGTTAGATAGAGGTTTGCATGTACAGTGTATTCAGAAAGTATTCACACCCCTTCACTTTTTCCACATTTTGTTACGTTACAGCCTTATTCTAAAATGGATTAAATTCTTTTCTTTTTTTTATCAGCAATCTACACACAATAGCCCACAATAAAAAAGTGAAAACAGGTGTTTAGAAATGTTTGCAAAATAATTAAAAATAAATAACTGAAATATCACATTTACATAAGTATTCAGACCCTTTACTCAGTACTTTATCGAGGCACCTTTGGCAGTGATTACAACCTCAGGTCTTCTTGGGTATCACGCTACAAGCTTGGCACGCATGTATTTGGGTAATTTATCCCATTCTTCTCTGCAGATCCTCTCAAGCTCTCTCAGGTTGGATGGTGTCGAGTTATGCTTGTAATAAGGCTCGTACGACGACGTAAACAGAGTATATCTTTAATCTGTACAATAGCAGCAACAGCAAAAGCCTCGTGTGCAAGCCCAGGCAACTCCCTAACTGCCCACACCCTGGGTTCCAGTCACATCCGGTTACTGGAGCCTGGCTTCTGTCACACAGGGTCCTAGTGCCCGTCTGCCCAGCCTTACACTATTATTGCATAATACCACAGATGGGGAGTGTCGATGCACAGCTATTTTCAGGTCCCTCCAGAGATGTTCGATCGGGTTCAAGTCCGGGCTATGGCCGGGCCACTTATGGACATTCACAGACTTGTCACAAAGCCACTCCTGCGTTGTCTTGGACGTGAGCTTTAGGTCGTTGCCCTGTTGGAAGGTGAACGTCTGCCCCAGTCTGAGGTCCTGAACGCTCTGGAGCAGGTTTTCATCAAGGATCTCTCTATACTTTGCTCCGTTCATCTTTACCTCGATCCTGACTGGTCTCCCAGTTCCTACTGCTGAAAAACATCCCTACAGCATGATGCTGCCACCACCATGCTTCACCGTAGATATGGTATTGGCCAGGTGATGAGCGGTGCCTGTTTTCCTCCAGACGTGACAATTGGCATTCAGGCCAAAGAGTTCAATCTTGGTTTCATCAGGCCAGGGAATCTTGTTTAGGTGCCTTTTGGCAAACTCCAAGCAGGCTGTCATGTGCCTTTAACTGAGGAGTGGCTTCTGTCTGGCCACTCTACAATAAAGGCCTGATTGGTGGAGTGCTGCAGATATAGTTGTCCTTCTGGAAGTTTCTCCCATCTCCACAGAGGAACTCTGGAGCTCTGTCAGAGTGACCATCGGGTTCTTGGTCACCTCCCTGAATATGTTAGTAAGTCTCTATCCTAAGGCCCTTCTCCCCCGATTGCTCAGTTTGGCCAGGCTCTATGAAGAGTCCCGGTGGTTTCAAAGTTCTATTTATGAATGACGGAGGCCACTGTGCTCTTCGGGACCTGCAATGCTCCAAAAAATGTTTTATACCCTTCCCCAGATCTGTGTCTCAACACAATCCTGTCTCGGAGGTCTACAGACAATTCCTTCGTCTTCATGGCTTGTTTTTTGCTCTGACATGCACTGTCAACTGTGGGACCTTATATAGACAGGTGTTTGCCTTTCCAAATTATGTATAATCAATTGAATTTACCACTGGTGGACTCCAAGTTGTAGAAACATCTCAAGGATAATCAATGGAAACAAGATGCACCAAAGCTCAATTTTGAGAGTCACAGCAAAGGGTCTGAATACTTACGTAAATGTGATATTTCAGTTATTTATTTTTAATCATTTTGCAATAATTATTAAACACCCGTTTTCACTTTTATATTATGAGGTATTGTGCGTAGATTGATGATTAAAAAAAAATGACTGTAACCAATTTTAGAATAAGGCTGTAATGTAACAAAATGTGGAAAAAGTGAAGGGATCTGAATACTTTCTCAATGCACTGTACATCCTCTAACCTCATTAACTGCATCTGGTGTTCCTGCTGTAGTTTCCTGCACATCGGTGAGACCAAACGTAGACTTGTCGACCATTTTGCTGAATGGTTATGCTTGGTCTACCTTGGCCAACAGGAGCTCCCAGTTGCCAACTATTTCAACGCCCCCTCCCATTCCCACATAGACCTTTCTGTCCTGGACCTCCTCTGTTGTCAGAGTGAGGCCACACACAAATAGGAGGAACAGCACCTCATATTTTGCTTGGGTAGCTTGCAACCCAGCAGTATGAACATTGAACAGTCTGAAGACCTCTGACACCCGTCATAGATACGAAGGGATATGGGTTATGCACAGATAGATAAAAGATGGGCTTCGCATCATGATTGGCACAGACATTGTGGGCTAAAGGACATGTGTTGTTGTCTGTTCTATGTTCAATGTTCAATGTGGGAACATTAATTGTCACTACTTCCACAGGATCTGGAAGTGTGTTAAGTGTTTGCAATGGAGTTTAGTTTCAAAGTGAATGACCTGGAATATCTATTGTCTAACACAATTGTTTTAGTGTGCTGCAGGATAGTTTTGTGGTTGAGGGTTAATCTGTGGAAGCGGTTTTTATCTGTGTCCATTGGCAAAATACATACCTTGTAGCCAGCAGTTCATTCATGCAATGAGAACATTGCGCTTGCAGCAGCAATGTCAATCTCCACACAATTCCGAACTGACAACTTTGTTGCCGTATATAAAAAATTCACAGTTGAAATATGTTGCAAGTATACCTTAACTTAAGGGGCCAGGCTTACGACAAGTTGACAGGCATGTTATGCTGCTGCAAATAAGGATTGCATTGTTCTGTTTTGGATATATGTGACGATGAAGGGACTGTCCCACATGCAATTTTTTTCTGCGACTGTCGGCACACGTCATAGTCGCAGCAGGTCGCCAAAAATTTTCAACGTGTTGAAAATCCAGCGGTGACCAGAAAAAGATGCGACTCTTTGGGCGACTACTGATGACCAAACAGGCGACATGTCACACGGTGCAATTAAGATTTACGAGGATGTTGCCAAGACTCGAGGGCCTGAGCTACAGAGAGAGGTTGATCAGCCTAGGACTTTATTCCTTGGAGCGCAGGAGAATGAGGGGGTGATCTTACAGACATGTACAAAATCATGAGAGGAATCGATCAGGTAGATGCACAGAGTCTCTTACACAGAGTAGGGGAATCGAGAACAAGAGGACATAGGGTTAAGGTGAGGGGGGGAAGATTTAATAGGAAACTGAGGGCTGCTATTTGCACACAAGGGATGGTGGGTGTATGGTACGAGCTTCCGGAGGAGGAAGTTGAGGCAGATACTATTTGGATAGGTACTTGGAAAGGACAGGTTTGTAGGGAAATGGGGCCAAATGCTGTTAGGTGGCACTAATGTAGATTGGACGTGTTGGCCGGTGTGGGCAAGTTGGGCCAAAGTGCCTGTTTCCACGCTGTATGACTATGACTCGGGTTCACCAGACTGATTCCTGGGATGTCAGGACTTTCATATAAAGAAAGACTGGATAGACTCGGCTTGTACTCGCTAGAATGTAGAAGATTGAGGGGGGATCTTATAGAAACGTACAACATTCTTAAGGGGTTGGACAGGCTAGATGCAGGAAGATTATTCCCAATGTTGGGGAAGTCCAGAATAAGGGGTCACAGTTTAAGGATAAGGGGGGAGTCTTGTAGGACTGAGATGTGAAAAACTTATTTCACACAGAGAGTGGTGAATCTGTGGAATTCTCTGCCACAGAAGGTAGTTGAGGCCAGTTCATTGGCTATATTTAAGAGGGAGTTAGATGTGGCTCTTGTGGCTAAAGGGATCAGGGTTTGGTGGTCATTCTATTTGCCCAAAAACGGTTCTTCCGCTGTCACTCCCTGGGATGGTCCGCCCCTTCCTGCGCCATCACGTCTTTAGTGGAGCAGAGGATGACCGGTGGAGGTTTCCAACCGGAATTTCGGAGGGACCCGAAGCAGTCCTGCCCCAAGCAGCAGCCCCTGCTGCGCAGCCTCCGCTTCCTGCACTGCCGCCCGCCACCCTCACCCCGCCCCTGGCACAGCGAGCCCGGCTCCGTCGAGGCACAGGTTCGCGAATGCTTCGGCCGCCTACAGCCAGGGTCGAGACGAGTACGAGAACCAGGCTGAGTTCCAGGCCCTGGCGCTGCTCTACGACCAGGGTAGGTGCTGGGGCAGGCAATGGGAGTGAGGGGAGGAGGATGAAGGAAATGGAGAGGAGAGAGATGGGGTGGTAGAGATGGGGGGGGGGGGGGGGGTGGCAGTGCCGAGCCCAGCTGTCTACCCGCTGGCCAGGGACACCACGGGTCCCAGGACGGGCAGCGCTCCAGCGGCTCCTGCCCGCGGGCGCAGACACCCCGCACCGTTACCCGGAGAGTGAGAGCATCGCAGCATGGCCCACAGCATGGGGGGGAGGGGGGGGGGGGGAGAGAGAGGGATGAGGGAGGAGGGAGGGGAGGAGAGAGAGGAGGAAGAGGAAGAGAGGGATGAGCGAGAGGGGGAAGAGGGAGAGAGGGGGGGAAGGGCATGAGAAGGGGGAGGGAGGGGGAGAGAGGGATGAGGGAGGGAGGGGGAGGGAGGGATGAGGGAGGGAGGGGGGAGAGAGGGATGAGGGAGGGAGGGAGGGGGTGAGAGAGGGATGAGGGAGGAATAAGGCAGAGAGGGGGATGAGGGATTGAGGGGGGAAAGATAGGGAGGGAGGGGGAAAGAGGGAGGGGGTAGAGGGGTGGTGGAGTGTAGTAGGGTAGGGAGGGGGGTAGAGCTGGTCTGGGGTGATGGGCAGGGTGGGATAGAGGGGGGTGTAGCGGGAGAGGGGGACAGGGAAGGGTGGATTTGATGGGCGGGGGATAGGCGCGAGTGGTAGAATATTGTGTTGGGGAACAGGTTGCGTTGGGGGACCAGGCTTCCCATGTGACAGGGACCCAACGGGTCCCACAGTCTAGTCTTCACTTAAAAATACCAATTGACGGCCTCCACAGCCTTCTATGGCAATGAATTCCACAGATTCACCACCCTCTAAAGAAATTCCTTCTCATCACCTTTCTAAAGGTACGTGGTTTTATTCTGAGGCTATGGCCTCTGGTCCTCAACTCTCCCACTAGCGAAATCATCCTCTCCACATTCACTCGATCCAGGCCTTTCACTATTCAGTAAGTTTCAATGAGATTCCCCCTACCTTTTTAGCTGCCTTTTTCAGGCGAGCCTTCAATGGTGGGCAGGACAATGCTAGTGCTGGACCAGGTAATGTCCACCACTTTCTGCAGCCTCCTTCGTTCCTGGGTGTTCGAGTTAGCGAACCAGTCCGAAATGCAACCAGTCAGTTTAGTCTCTCCTGTACAGTAGCAGTCTAATGAAGTATTCCAAGTTTACTGTAGAAGTTTGGGAGAGTATTCTTTGCTTATCTGAGAGAAGTAAGAAGTATTCAGACTTCTCCTCAAAGTAAAGAAAAGGTATATTTTGAATAGGTCTCTTGCCTTTTGTAATGGTGTTTTCACTAGTTTGAATTTCCAATTCTGACTGAGTATTTATCTACTTGTTTTTCAACATCTTTATCTATTCTCAGCAATAAACATTGCCTTCTGTCCTCGATGCTAGTCTGTTGAATGTGAAGCTCATGTAAAATAGATCTCGAAAACACTGGGAATGACAAGTCTGTGTACCCATTCAACAGAATTTCATGCTGTCGCTAACACAAATCATTTGTTGTAGTGCAATCTGGTGTCTTCATAAAGATATTATCTGATGCAGCTCATTCAATCCTTCAGTGCTTTCTATGTATCACTGTAGAATTTGATTTTCTCTCCCTGAAAATAATGGGAAAATATCCGTATTTCAAGCTCACAATCGGGTTACTTTATTGATCCGAAATTAAAACTCAGACTCGACAGACGAGACTGTAGTGGAACGGTGGAAGAACTCATTGGGTCAAGTCGCATCTGCAGAGGCACAAGTTGTAAGTCGAAGTTTCGGGTCGAGACACTGCAAAATAAAACCCAACATTATCTGGATATCATTGTAATTCCACAGAGACATGTAGCCACCGGCAAATTCACACTTCTTGGTTTAGTTTAGCTTATTGTCACGTGTACAGAGGTACAGTGAAAAGTTTCAGTTTTCAGTTTAGTTTATTGTCAGGCGTACCGAGGTACAGTGAAAAGCGTTTTTGTTGTGTGCTATCCAGTCAGCGCAAAGACTATACGCGATTACAGTCAAGCCGTCCAGAGTCTACAGATACAGGATAAAGTGAATAACGTTTAGTGCAAGATAAAGTCCAGTAAAGTTCATTTAAAGGTAGTTTGAAGGTCTCCAATGAGGTCGAAGGGAGGTCAGGACCAGTGGCGGACTGGGTCTAAAAATATTGGTTGCCAGGAGACAAAGGGGGCCCACTTCATCAGGGGCCCACTTGATATAGGGGGCCCCCTTCATCAGGGGACCACTTGCCATCGGGCAAGTTGACACCCTGGCCAGTCCGTCACTGGTCAGGACCACTCTCTGGTTGGTGATAGGATGGTTCAGTTGGCTGGTTACAGCTGGGAAGACACTGCGACTGAACCTGGAGGTATGCGTTGTCACACTTTTTTCTCTTGGGCTCAAAGATTACATGAATTTCATATTCAACAAAGGTTCAAGGGAGAGAGTAGTCAGTCATGTGACAAATTCTTAAAGTAGTAAGGCCTGAATGATTGTTAACCAGTATTATGTTGGCATAAAATTAAAGCGAGAAAACTGTGTATTCCTGGGTGTCTTTATTGTTGCACTAAAAAATGATATTTTACTATTATGGAAATTATGTTTTTACTTCCTGCATCTGAGATATTACATGGCAACAAAAAACATTTAAAATCGTATTTTGTTTCAAAATTTTAGATTTAATCATATTGAGATGAAGGATGTCCCTTCTTTGCATCCTTCATGAAACTATTATCAGTCTTTTTAACTTATTGATCACTCTTTCTCACTCCATGAACTAGTAATGCACATTTATCGATAGATTTGAAAACAGTTTTTTTGTTGCTGTCCATCAAAGTTGGAGTTTGTAATGTTTGTTTTTTGTTTATTCAGCTCTGTAATCAATCATACTGACAATATTTTCTATGCTAATTTAGTTTAGAGATACAGCGTGGAAACATGCCTTTTGGCCCTCCGAGTCTGCTATGGCCAGTGATCACCTGTACACTAGTTCTATCCTACACACTAGGCACAATTTACAGAAGCCAATTAGCCTACAAAACCTGGTGTGCATGAAGGAACTGCAGATGCTGGTTTATACTGAAGATGGACACAAAATGCTGGAGTAGCTCAGCAGGTCAGGCAGCATACCTCAAGAAAAGGAATAGGTGACACCTTGGGCCAGAATCCTTCTTTGAAGAAGGATTCCGAGAAGGGTTCTGACCCGAAACATCACCTGTTCCTCTTCTCGAGATATGCTGCCTGACCTGCTGAATTACCCCAGTATTTTGTGCCTTACTAACATACAAACCTGCACGTCTTTGGAATAGGAGCAGCCAGAGAAATGTGGCCACAGGGAAAACATAAAAACTCTACACAAACAGCACCCAAAGTCAGGATCGAACCATGGTCCAACTCTAGTGCTGCTCCACTGTGCCAGCCTTATTTACAGAAGTCATAGATTTGGCCCCATGTATATTTTTCCCTTTGATGATGGATTTTCCATTAGTATGTGCTGTATAAGCATTAGAACAGATTTCCTTTTATTATGCTTTATTTGAACCTAAAAGAAAAACAAGATATGTCACCGATACTTCCATCCATCTTACCTCCCATCTTGTACGTAACATGGATGTGAAATTGACCAGGCCATTCCTAAACATGCAATCTTCTCTATCATCGCTATACACTCTCTAATTATTTATTCTCTCCCATGAATTGATGAGGAAAATTTATCATCTTCTTCCATTCTAGCTTTTCGACATCACCAATTGCATTTCTTGGAATCCAAATTCAGCAAGGAATTAAATGTTGGACGCTCAATGCCATTTTATTGATCTTGTGATGGACAGCATGAATTTGAATGCAATAATGAGGAATAGACTGTGTCTAAGTGAGGTGATCGCTGGCAAAGATTAAGCAACATCTACTAAACCTCAAAAACTGAAGTGAAATTAATTAAGACCTTCGTGAACTTTTTTATACCTTGACTATAAAGCCAAATGATTTGATTCATTTTCAGTACTTGCTTAAAAAATAATTAGCTTGGGCAATTTTTGAGAAGTGGTGCAGAAGAGACGTTGATGTATCATTTCAAGAGGTGAAAATATTTAATGAGCTTCAAACTGTTGGCAATTAGAGAAGACGGTGTTACGAGGATGTTGCCAGGACTAGAGGGTCTGAGCTATAGGCAGAGGTTGAGTAGGCTGGGACTCTATTTCTTGGAGTACAGGGGGATGAGGGGTGATCTTATAGAGGTGTATAAGATCATGAGAGGAATGGATTGTGTCGAGTCTCTTGCCCAGAGTAGGTAAATCGAGGACCAGAGGACATAGATTTACGGTGAAGGGGAGAAGATTTAATCAGAATCTGAGGGGTAACTTCATACACAGGGCGGTGGATGTCTGGATCAAGCTGCCATAGGAGGTAGTTGAGGTTGGGTCTAATACCAACTTTTAAGAAGCAGTTAAACAGGTACATGGATAAGACAGATTTGGAGGGATCTGGACTAAATGCTGGCAGGTGGGACTAGTGTAGCTGGGACGCGCTGGCCAATGTGGGCAAGTTGACCAAAAGGGCCTGTTTTCACACTGTATACTCTATGACCATGGTGGATGATAAAGACTTTATAAGGTTCAAAGGGATAACTGTTTCCCGAACTGAAACATCACCTATCCATGTTCTCCAGAGATGCTGCCTGACCCCCTGAGTTACTCCAGCACAGAGTCAAACAGCAGTAAAACAGCATTAAAAGGTCCCTTGGCCCAACTTGCCCACACCGACCAGCATGTCCCATCTACACTAGTCCCACCTGCCTCTGTTTGGCCCATATCCCTCCTAAACTGTCCTATCCATGTACTTATCTAATTGTTTCTTAAATATTGGTAGAGTCCTTACCTTTGCCTCAACTACCTCCAGCTAGTTCCATACTCCCACCATCCTTTGTGTGAAAAAGATACCCCTCAAAATCCTATTAAACCTTTTCCCCTTCCCCATTTCCCATGGTTCTCGATTCCCCTACTCTGGGCAAGAGACTCTGTGTATCTTTGAAGTGTACACAAAACTCCTTCACGTCTTCAAGTCTTAGAATCACGCAACAAAACACTATGTCTACCCGAAAGAGATTTATCGTGATATGGGCCAAACGCAGGCAAATAGGACTTACCTTAGCAGAGGCATCTTGGTTGACATGGACGAGTTGGGTAGAAGGGCCCGTTTCCATGCTGCGTGACTCCATGAAGCTGTTTGGTAAAGCATTCTTATATCTGCAGAATCTGTTTACATAGCAAGAAAAATAGATAAATATGCTTCTGGTCTCCACAGAGACTGTTCCACAACAGTTGTTCAGAGAATTTTTAAATTCAAAGGTATGTTTGGATGGATGAAATATGCATTGATTGTATAATGATATCATTAAATGCCTGCCTCGTGCTGGGAAACTATCGAGAACATGGATAATGCATGAAAATTCAACTTTGCACTTGGTGTGATTATACACGGGAATGGCACCTAGTGTGATTTGATACAGGTAAGGTCAAAAGTATATGATCAAAATGAAAAGCAGTGCTATGCAATGTAATTTCTAGATCTTGATTGTTGGATTGAGTGATGTTTACAAGTTAAATGGCCAATTAAATAGTCAACAGGATCTGTCACTCTTTGAACACCATGTTGTAAACTGCCTTTGTTCAGCTGATGTGGACCATTCAAGTTGCCATAAAAATCTGGATGTATTCAATATTTCCTTTAATAGTTACTTGCCACTATTGCCTCTTGAAACAACAGGTTATATGTTGGTTAAAACATGCAAAATAAGAACATTTCCATGGAAGTATCATGAAAATCCACCATTTGTTGTGTTAGACATCGTCAAGTCCACAAACTGTAGCAGGTGTCAGATGCAAACTCAAATATTTACAAAGGCAGGAAGATAATGAATTATTTCCCATTGTGGATGAATGGGGATTTCTTAGCTAACACATGAAATTAAAAAATAAGCCTGAAGACCCAGAAATATTAGCAAAGAGAGGCACACATATGGAGGGTTAGAGCACACAAAAGGCCAGTGCCCTCTGCTTTTAGAATCCTCCATCTTTTTACATCCCCCACATGGTCTTGTATACCTCAACAAGGTCACCCTCAGCCTCCTATTCCCCGAAGAAAAAAGTCACAGCCTAAGATAGACACTAAGTGCTGGAGTAACGCAGCGGGTCAGGCAACTTCTCTGGAGAAAATCGATGGGTGATGCAGGTCGAGATCCTTCTTCAGACCTAGGTCGCAGCCTATACAAACTTTCTTTAAGCTCGCAAATCCAAGTAACAACCCAGTGAATCTCTTCTGCACAGTTTCCAACGTAATGACATTCTTCCTATAGCTGGGCGGCCAAAACTGCAATATTGTTACAAGTTTCAGTGCAATAACTTGAATTGGAAGCTTAACTTTACTGTTAAATCCAATGGTCTGTAAACTGCAGATTGTTGACTAATCCACAATAAGACCAATTCAATTCCATTTCACCCCCTTTGATGGGCAATCGACAGGTCACAATCTCTCTATTTAATTGGCTTTTTTAGTTCAGTTTACTTTAGAGATGCAGCGCAGAAACAAGCCCTTTGGCCCACCGTGTCCGTGCCAACCAATGATCCACGCACACTTACACTATCCTACACACACTAGGGACAATTTACAATTATACCAAGCCAATTAACCCACTAACCTGTACATCTTTGAAGTGTGGGGGGAAACCGGCGATGGCAGAAAAAACCCAGGCAGGTCACAGGAAGAACATACAAACCCCATACAGACAAGCACCCATAGTCAGGATCAAACGCAGGTCTCTGGCACTGTAAGGCAGCAACTCTACCTCAGTGCCACCATGCCGCCCTGAAGTTTCTCAAATTTCTCAAACGTAAATAGAAAATGATCCACAGAACCTTAGATAGATAGACATCTGTCATAGAAAGGATCAGAACCTATTTCCCAGGATGAAAACAATCAAAGACCTGAAGGCATAGCTTTAAGGTTAGAGGGAGCAAGTTTAATGGAGTTATGCAGGATAATTTTTTTATGCAGAGAATAGTGGAGTGCACTGCCAGGGTTGGTGGTGGTGGTGCCAGATACAACAATGGCATTTGAGAGTCTTTTGGATGAGCATATGAGAATATGCAGTGAATGCAGGGATATAGATTATGTCCAGGCAGATAAGATTGGTCGGCATCAGGTATGGCACAGACATTGTGGGCTGAAGGGCTTGTTTCTGTACTGTTCCATGTAGAAAGGAGGAGCTGCAGATGCTTAGCATCTCTGGAGAAAAAGGATGGGTGACGTTTCGGGTCGAGACCCTTTTTCTGACTGAAGAAGTATTCTAACTGGAAACGTCAACCATCCTTTCTCTCCAGAGATGCTGTCTGACCTGCTAAGGTACTCCAGCATTTTGTATCTGTACCGTTCTACGTCCTATATTCCAATGCCTCGGTTTTTCATCAATAAGTTATTAACATCTCACATGAGATACCCCTTCTGCTTGTTCCTACTTCTTCATTGTCCTCACCCAATCTCTACCAGCTATACTGTATATCTTAACTATGACAATGGCTTGTCAAGCCGATCAGTATCTAACAGTCATTGAATGCAAATTATGTATTTTGCTCTTATTTATGATATTCGTTATTCAGCTGTGCTGTATTGATGTATAAATGCTACTAGTCCGTAAAAGTGATTTGTTGGCAAAGTTTTATTGAAGCGATCCTAATATTGGAGGTTAATTAAATTAAGGATGAAATTACTCAATGGAAGATTGGATTGTCGCAACAGATCAAGGACAGGCGTTGAAATATCATGACACAAGTTGACATTATACTTTGACTTCACAATTTCCAAAACAGTCATCAGACAAATAATATGACACCTACTTCGATTTTATGCATCTTAAAGTAATGTGGAAATTAAAATTCAATATTTGAGCTCTGTTACTTAAATATGATGTTTACTTATTTATGCTGTTCTATATTTATCATATTGGACTTTGTTTGATTTTACTGGCCTCCAATTTTTCATTTGGATATTAATTATAATCAGCAATTGGCTTATCACTGAACAGATTTCAATTTGTTTCAACCCAGAGAATTTCACGTCTTGCTAACTTGATTTCCAGATTCACAATATTTTGTTTTCAAACTCCTGACAAAAAAAAAAGAAATTTGATCTCAGTTTGAATTCTTGCATGTATTTGCCAATGTCAATATTGTAAACATGGGTGTTGTAATATTTTGAGAAATATTTAAACCGAGAAGATATAATGGATCTACAATTGGAATGGCACAATTGCGTAGCAGGTAGTGGCGGTGCTTCACAGCGCTTAGCACCACACATTCAATCCTGATTTCTGGTGCTGCCTCTGTGGAGTTTCCCTATTCTTCCAGGTGTACTGGATCCCCCCTAGAGATGTGTAGGTTGGTTACTGAAATTCACTCCTTGTGGAAGTTGGTGAGGAAATAGGATTGATGGAATTACTGTTAAAAACTCACCGAAGCACATTGACACAATGCTACTGTGGCATAGTGGTGTAACGGGTAAAGCTGCTGCCTCAGAGTGCCAGAGACTTGGTTTTGATTCCGAGCTCAGGTGTTGTCTGTGATGAATTTGCACGTTCGCTTTGTGACCTCTGGGTGCTCTGGTTTGCAGTGTATGTAAAGTTGGACTATTTACCTTCTGTCAAAGCAATCTTCAAACTTTTGTGCTTTCCTTTGCTTTCCAGGCTATGTTCTTCATGCACAAATTACCCGATCACCTATTTATTGCTCATTGCACATAGTCCTTGAGATTTATGATATAACCTATGGACCTTCTTGCCTCTAGTATTATTATAAATAATGGAGCAGGGTTGTCTTGGTGGTTCATTTTTACTCTTGGATTTTGGTGTCTACTTGGAGCATGCACCTCAATAGGAGCCTGAAATTAGGCCCTACATTCTAATTAACATTAACTGGGAGAGTGATCTCATTTCTTGCACCTCACTTCGTCATCTGTTTTGGATGATGTTTTTGCCCACTTGCATGTATGTGGACAACATGAAGCTACTTTCTAAAGAAACCAGGTAATGCTTCGGGTTAGATGCTGTTTAACTGGCTTGGTTCCTCCAGTATTTCTGGTTTTCTTTGCTTTGTCTCTGGCTTCTCTCTACCCCATTTATACTACACCATTTGTATCGGGTGCCTAAAGAAGATGTAAGTTTCCTCATTTAGTTTTTTAGATACAGACAATTTACAGAAGTCAATTAACCTACAAACCTGCACGCCTTTCGACAGTGGGAGGAAACCAGAGCACCCGGAGCTCATGGAGAGGATGTACAAACTCCGTATAGACATGAATGAATGATTGAATGACTGAATGATACAGCCCCCGTAGTCAGGATTGAACCCAACTCTCTGCCGTTCTCAGGCAGCAACCTACCGCTGCACCACTGTGCCGTTCACTGTGGGATATGCAGTTGCTTTAAATGGCTACAAAGAACATATGAAAAATATAGACTCAGAGGACTGCAGATGCTGGAATCATGACCACTGGCCTGCCCTCCTGATTTAATTCCTGGATGTCTTTGGAAGCAAACATTTGTCCTTGAAATTGCCCCCTTGTCCATTTTATGACTAGTTGGCACAATAGTGGACAAGGCTTAGTTCTACTGCAATAAATCCATTCAGGGTTTACATCTGAAATCAATTCTGAAGGCCATCTCAGCCAAACTCCTCCAAAGTTCCAAACTTTAAAATCACAGCTATAATCACAAGTTATGTCTGTTTGGTCTGAAGGCAAGAACATATATGACACTTCATCCAATCATATCAGTAAAGTTTAGAAATAGAAATGAAAATGGATTTCTTGCACATTGGCCATCTGCAATTAAGCCGTCATTCGTACTGATAGACTACTGGAGAATTTGATTAGGATAATATGATAATTAAAAATAATTATAGCCTTCAATGTTAATATTAATTGCAATGAACTTCACTTGACTCCATGCACCTGGTGTCAACAAGAATGAGGTGTCAATTGAAACGATCCACCTTGGTAACAGTGTGGGCTATTATACACTGGCATATTGGTGACAGCATCTGAAGAAAATCATAGAAATACAACTGGCTTGCTTCTCTCTGTTGTCGAGCTTGACAATTATTCAACCTAGCCTGTGAGCTTGAATTCTAACGCACAGTGATAACTGCTTATTAAAATGTCGTTATTACCCTGAGTTTTTTTTCTATTAAACTCCCTTTAATGCGCACAGGGCAATAGATCACAATTCTAAACTTCATCCACTCACTTCTTATAGCTGGCTGTTCTTGCTACAATCTGGACATTCTTCACTCAATTTTAATCAAGCTTTTGTTTTTATAGTTTACCGTATATTCCCCTCTCACGGTAAACTATGGTAAAATAAAGCAGTTTATTTTATTTTAAGCTTATTTATTATTTTATGTAAATTGTTCAGGTGGTTGGATAGGATAGATTTAGAGGGATTGGGCCAAATGCAGGTCTTGTGTAGATAGAGCAAGTTGGCCGGTGTGGGCGAGTTGGGTCTGAGGGCCTGTTTCCAGGCTGTATGACTTCTATGACTGTATTATCATCCATTCTCTCCCCATGCTTGCTCACATATTTCTTATTTCAGTCTTTTAATCACAGTTGACAATTAGGATGAGGTTAGTGTACGTCACTGACATATTCCTTCACACCATTTTTCTTTGCCTGTGTTCAGACACAGCTAGATCACGTTCCACAGGGAAATTGGGCCTTACAAAAATAAACAACGTTGAATTCCAATTATATAATTAACCTGCAAGTCATGTTATTCAAAAGTTTAAATTGGATTCTTCTGTCCATCAAGTACCAACCCATGTACAATAGCCTCACTGTTAAAACTGTCCCTTTAGAATTAATTACACTTTACCATGAGAAAATGCCTCTACATCACAAATTCCTTTTTAGATGATGTGATTGATTGAATGAAATGAAAACAGGCCGCCTCGCCCATCGACCGTTGATCACCCGCTCATACGAGTTCTATTTGATCGCTCTTTCACATCCAGTACACAAGAGGCCATTTACAGAGGCCAATTAACCTACAAACCCCCACGTCTTTGGAATGTGGGAGGAAACCGGGACAACCCACGTGGTCACAGGGAGAACGTGCCAACTCCACACAGACAGCACCCGAGGTCAGGATTGAACCTGGGTCTCTGGCACTGTGAGGCAGCGGCTCTACCAGCTGGGGAAATCTCAGAACAAAGGTTGCAAAAAAATTGTTGGTGTGATGGGACTGGAGTTCAGAGACTGCAATTCTGCAAATGCGGAGTAGCACAGTTTTGAGTGAGTAAAACCAGTGGACACATTGAGTTTATTTCAGTTTATTGTCACGTGTACTTATGTATAATGAAAAGCTTTTTTTGCGTACTAACCAGTCGGCGGAAAGACTATACATGATTACATTCGAGCCATCCACACTGAACAGATACATGATAAAGAAATAACTTTTAGTGCAAGATAAAGTCCAGTAAAGTCTGAGTAAAGTCTGACTGAGGTAGATGGAAGGTCAGGAGTGCTCTCTAATTGTTGAAATGATGGTTCAGTTACCTGATAACAGCTGGGAAGAAACTGTGCCTGAAACAGAAGGTGTGCATTTTCACACTTCTGTAGCTCTTGCCTGATGGCAGAGGGGTAAAGAGGGATTGAACGGGTAGAGACAAGTCCTTGATTATGCCGGCAAGGCCACCAGCATAATCAAGGATGACTCTTGAATGATATAGTCAATGTCAAGTTGGCAGCTGGCGATGAATAGATATAGAGGAAGAGGGGCCTGGTCAGATTGGGAATTTTCAATCCAGCAGAAAGGAACCCTGCATTTCCGATGAAGACATATTTTAGAGCCAACAGCCCGTAAACCTCTAACCTCTGCCTGTAAAACCTGGCATTTCATTTTTCTTCATTATTTAGCTTTCCCTTGAAATAAATAATAGTGTGTAGTGAAATATTACAGTCCATTTCTGCTCATGCAAAAGAGAGCTTTTGCAAATACATTTGATTTAAAGTAAATAAGTCCAGTTTATCTCATACCTTATAATTGTGGGTTGCGAATGAGAAACGTGTTGTATTACAAATGCAGCAGCTTGTTGTTCAATCATAGCTGGTTGTCATATCCTACTCGTCTGTGAAGCAGCGTGCAAAGTTACGAGAGTAAAAATGGGTCAGAAAGCTGTGCCAAACTTGTTCTGTGTCTGAGGATTGAAATTTGCCACCTTTCCAATTAAATGCAGGCCTATGTATCAGGTTCAGCTTGGCTGATTGGAAGATTACTATCTCGCTCTATTGTCAAGGCGTAATAAGAACCAGGCAGGTGAGTGTATTTGCAGATGGCCTGCACTTTTCCAAATGTCATAAAACATTTAGAAGGAAATTGCTATTTGCACACCGCCCATAGAAGGCATTTGCAATTTTCTAGCTGAGCATAATGACAATGCACCTCGGAATTTTAGATTCCTATTTATTTCACATGAGAGAGTGGTTGCAATCATGTTCTTGTTAATTAATATAATTTCTAACAGTGATATAGTCAGCACAGATGCTGCATTTCAGACCCTTGTGTCAGGTTAGCATCCAACATAGACAAAGCTGATTGAAAATAGAACCTCAGTCTCAGAGGGGACAGCAAGCAAACATAGAACCCATTTTCAAAGCCTTTACCCAAGACCCTGCAAGTCCACGACAGGAATTTGTGATTCATTTGCTATTTCCAGCTCTTGAGAAGAATGCTTTGAGAGAGTGGATAAAGAGTTGTACACTGGATGGGATACACGTGTCCCCATGGGGTATTCGTTAATTTGTGTATGGCAATTTGTTAATTTGTGTATGGAGACTATATCGGCAAGGTTAAGCCAACTAACTTCAGTAAATAAATATATACTAAATTATCTTTCTTATATATATATATATTACTAAAACTCTGTTCTTGACCGGTTTTGGCGATCTGTGCTGCGATTTACGAGAGAATGCCGCTACCTACGGCCGTAATTTTTGGCCACCTCGCTCAGAGCCCCCCTCTGCCGTATGTGTGCCGAGAATTTTTTCCGTCGATGAAATATGACAGAGATATTAATGATTTTACAAAATTCCCCATTCTCTCTGCTGCCCCTGCTGGCGGCAGGGGGGAGGGACTATAAAACCAGGAAGTGGTGTGCCTCAATTAGTCTGCAAGCTGGAGGAAGGCAGAGGGTCACGTTTCTCTGAGCTGTGAATAAAACTGAACAAATGTCCACACAACTATGAGTACCCTTAATGTGGTTTGAAAATGAAAATATGGTTAAAAGTAAAAAGCACTGCCTGCAAATGGTTGTTTTAAAAAAGTTGAAATCTTAAAAAGGCACTCTCTCTCCCTCCCCTCTCCCTCTCCTCTCCCCCCCCTCTCCCTCCCCCTCCCTCCTTCCTTCCCTCCTCTCCCCATCTCTCCCCCCCCCTCCCCCCCTCCCCCCCCTTCCCCCCTCCCTCCCCCTCCCCCTCCCCCCTCTCTGATGCTGCATGCCGCCTCCCCCCCCACAACCCCTGCAGATGTGACTGTTGGGGGCGTCAATACAAAAGGACCCAATTAATAATATTAATATATATCAAGGGGGGGTCTGCAGTGCGGTGGGGAGGAGGGAGGGGAGATAGTTAGTATGTGTGTGCTGCATGCCGCCTCCCCCCCCACAACCGCACGTTGGGGGAACAGACCCAACGGGTCTGCACTTGGTCTAGTATTTACTGTATTTGTGACTATAAAAGTTCTACATTACCCTTTCCCCCTACAGTTTTCTGTTGGTTGGTGGTGGCCCGTCAGTAACGATGATGGCGGTTAAACCTGTGCGTGAATGAGTTTAAGGTGGAGAAGCTGTTGCACTGTAACAACCCAACCCTCTCGGCTGCAGAAGTCAGAGTCCAGTGGTATGAAAAATCATCACGGCTGGAGACTTCTTGGCTGCAGTGGATGGCCATGTCGTCTTTAGTGCTCTGACTAGCCCTTCACATTCCACAATGCATTGCTGCGTCGCCTTTCCAGACGTTGGTTCATAAAGATCTCTTCCGCCTGGTCCGCCAAAGCAGACTTTCTTGTGTTTAGTGTTTAATGTGGCATTTTGTAGCTGGGCGCCTGCTTCATGGTGATCCCCGTGATGTCGATAGTGGGATACTCTGCAATTATTTTGTTGAAGATCAAGGACAGGTAGTTGAACCATCTCCTCTTGGAGATGCTTGTCGGTTCGCACTTGTTGCCATTGGGGCACAGGAGAACGGCAGCACCTACCGTTCCTTGTGGCTGCTGCCACTGAGTAACATGGGCTTGATTATCAGTGTGGTTGTTACCACAGGTCAACATTTTTAATTTTTAGCAAACATTCCTGATTTTGGAAAATTATTATTAAAAATGATTTAGGTTGAGAATGCTCTGAGGAAATGTTGAACTGCAAACCTGGGAGTTGGATATTAGTTTAACAAATACCAACATCTTCTTTGGTGCCAGGAATGAACAGACCATTGAACAGTTTTCGTTTGATCACACATTTAATTATCTTTTCTAGTTTTGTTTTGTTTGGTTTATTGTCACGTGTACCGAGGTACAGTGAAAAGCTTTTGTTGCGTGCTAACCAGTCAGCGGAAAGACAATACATGATTACAATCGAGCTATCCACAGTGAACAGATGCATGATAAAATGAACAACATTAAGTGCAAGATAAAGTCCAGTAAAGTCCGATTAAAGATAGTCTGATGGTCTTCAGTGAGGTAGATAACAGCTCAGGACCACTCTCTAGATGGTGATAAGATGGTTCAGTTGCCTGATGACAATTGGGAAGACACTGTCCCTGAATTCGGAGGTATGCGTTTTCACACTTCTGAGCCTCTTGCCTGGTAGGAGAGGGGAGAAGAGGGAGTGACCGTGATGTGTCTCATCCTTGATTATGCTGCTGGCCTTGCCGAGACAGCGTGAAGTGGTGGAATCGATGGAAGGGACTGAGAACGCATCTTTGCAGAGCACCAGTGTTGAAGATTATCGTAGACGACGATTTGTGCCCTATCCTCACTGATTGGGGTCTGTTGGTCAGGAAGTCGAGGATCCAGTTGCAGAGATGGGTGCTGAATCCAAGTTCAAAGTCCTCCAAAATCCACGCGCTCACAGGGAGAACGTACAAACTCCTTACAGACAACACTCCTAGTCAGAATTGAACCCGGGTCTCTGGTGTTGTAAGGCGCAAAATCTACCGCTGCACCCCTTTGCTGCTCCAAACTAATAGTTCAGGGTTAGTATTCCTAAGGTGTTGATTTCTCATGGCTACTGCATCTAACCACTATCAAGAAGGTCATTCCTCCTCCTTCCTGCTCCTGTTGGACTGCAGATATAGAAACTTGAAGCACGTATCACCAGACTCAGGAACAGCTTCTTCCCCACTGATATCAGGCTTCTTATCAGTCCTACCTTAAGTTAGGATACTATCCAATTCACCTCTACCTCATTGAGGACATTGGACTTTGGAAGCAGTGTGCTACAAAGCTGAGAACTATATTCTGCACTGTATCTTCACTTTTCCTTTACCTCTTGTACTTGAATTTGGGTTGGTTGTAGTTCGGTGTAGTATTATCTGAGTTGATTGGTTTGCATGCAAAGCAAAGGTTTTCACTGTAACTCAGTACACCTGACAATAATAAACCTACCACCCACCCACCTGGACGCGCGCGAATGAGGTGCATTTTTGAAACTCAGCCTTTAGTTTAGTTTAGAGATACAGTGTGGAAATAGGCCCTTCGGCCCACCAAGTCCACATCAACCATCCATTCTATCCTATACATTAGGAATGATTTACAAAAGCCAATTATCCTACAAACCAGCACATCTTTGGAATGTGGGAGGAAACCAGGCGGAGAAAACCCACACGGTCGCTGGGAGAACATAGACATCACCCATAGACAGATTCGAACATGGGTCTCTGTTATCGTAAGGCACCAACTCTATTGCTGCGCCACTGTGACACCTCTATTTGATTTTTATTTGGGCACAATATTAAGGTGATTAAATTAACTTGAAAATATCTGGAGGTTATATGTCTACAGTTGAGAGAATCTTCCATTACTTAGGAAATCAAAGATTATCAGTAACAAAGACAGAAGCAACAGAAATGTGCCCATTGCAAATACATCATTATCTACTTGGCTGCATCACTGTATCCCGCAGCTGTTAAATTCACCATTCTTATTTATGAAGAACTCACTGAGCCTTCAACTGGGCTAAGGGGAGATTCTCTTCCAATGATAGTACTTTGTTAAAAAAAATCTGTGAAGTGAAGGCAAAGACTATGAGAAGAGACTGCATCTTTTCCTCTGACTGGTCACAGTCTCGGTGGCGGAAAATATCTGCAGGAATTTCACCAGAGGTGGGGGATGAAAAAATTAACTGCCTATTTGGTCGAGCAGAATTTAAAAAAATAGCCGTGGGCGTAGGTTAATTAAAATGCCTCATCTCTTGCATTTCAGAAGGATTTAGGATTAAGGCAGAGTTATTGCATCTGCCTTTCAAAGGACATTTCTCACTTTAGGACTATATTAGATATTAAAATATTTGTGTTTCTGTTTTGCAATGTTTTTAACTGATTATGTATTTTGTATATTTCCTCCAAAACTTTAACTTGGTAGGACAAAGCAATGAAAGTCTGCTTGCAATAGTGGGAAGTGTGGTTATTGAATTGTTCACTTTTTAATAAATTGTTTTATATTTACTGTGCACATTGCGTTTGCGATACGTGCTTCAAGTTTCTATATCTGCATTTAATTGACCTGTTGTATATAGAACATAGAACAGTACAGCACAGGACAGGCCCTTTGGCCCACAATTTCTGTATTGAACATGATGCCAAGACCTACTCCTATCTGGCTGTACAAATCCATATCACACCATTTCCTACGCATGACAATCAGAAATACAGCCCCTTAGGTCAACTGTACCTGCGCAAACCAGCAATTACCCCTTACACGAGCACTATCCTGCACACTAGGGCCAATTAATCTACAAACCCACACATCTTTGGAGTGTGGGAGGAAACCGGAGCACCCAGAGAAAACCCACGTGGTTACAGGGAGAATATAACATCTCCGTACAGACAGCAACCGTAGTCAGGATCGAACCTGGGTTTCTGGCACTGTAAGGCAGCAACTCTACTGCTCTCTCCTACTGTGCTGCCCTTATGCCACCAGCTTTCTTGTCGATGAAGTCTGGCTACATTCCAGCAATGATCGCTCCTGCAACCACCTCAAGCAGCTTCATGTCCTCCTCGTCTTAAATTCCTATCATGGTTTTCCTTTCTCTTTTCAATAGAGAAACCTTCCATTGATGACGACTTCAGAAGTCTCCAGTGTCCTCTTCATTTTCTCTGTCTCCCCATCCCCAATAGGTTTAATTTTTCAACAGCTATGATTAATTGAACTAACTCCTAAATCGTTTCCTCTCCTTCATCAACTGCAGTGTTTGGCGAGTGTATGTCTGAGGTCTTTGTAACCTGTGGGATTACCGCAGAGATTTGCTGCTGTCAACCCATTTTTGCTGAAACTTTTGCAGATTAGTTCGATTACCAATGCCAACGCAATTCGATGAATGCTTTTTGTGGTGATGTGGCACAGTATTTATGAGACTTGCAATAATGGGAATGTTATGTTGCTGCTGATCCTTTGTTGAAAATTGCTATTATGCCTCTATGATAAGGATCGATTCACAAACTGCTGGCAGGGAATATCATTCATGGGAAGAAAACACATGTCACGCTCACTGACTATTAATCATTTAAATTGCAATACGGGGGCATACTCTGTGATATATGTCCCATTGACTCACCACCTCAGCTGTTAATCATCAAAATTGCAACAACTTCCATCAGTTGACCACAACAGTTTAAGTACTTAATTTAAGTCCACCATTGTCACTATGGATTTCCTTTTGGTCAATGTGACAATTTTTCACCTACTTCTTATGATCAGCTTCCATCCTCTGCACAGTAGTAAGTAGGCCCCCCTCGGTCATGACTGACCATTGGTGATGCATTCTGGTCGGATGCAAGCCTGGGCGATGTCATGTGGAGGACAGGCTGCTGCCCATGCAGCACGTCCCCCCTCTCCACGTCGCTGATCGATCCAAAGGAACAGCAGGGCCGTTACAGTTTTGCACCAGCGCCGTCGCAGGAGCTGCCAGAGCGAAGTTGTAGACAACGACGAACTGCCCTAGGGGCTCCGACTCCGGATATTCTTGCGGTTACTCCTGGAGCCCTTGCCATGATTGTGATATGGCCACAAGGCAGTGGAGGTTTTAAATCAGTTTTCCTTCTCCTAAATGGACTGCCTTCCCAGGCTGACAAGCCCCATCTGCCTGAGACTCGTGGGGGCGGGAGCGTCTACCTTCCCATGCAGGTCTATAGCGCCTGCCCACTGCCCAGAATAGTGTACAATATATAGCACAGTATAGTGCCCCAAAACTAAATAGCAAGCACCATCAGATCACAGTTCTTCACAGGTGAATGGGGTTTAATATATTGTAGCATCAGAGAGAAAAGATCAAGGAGGATCTCAAGACCTACTTGGAAGAAAGTTCGACATCCCTGGTGACAAGAAGATTCTGATTGTCTCCCCAGTCTATTCTTCTCACCATTTCATATACTTATATCAGGTCTTTCCACAACCTGTGGCGTTCCAGAGAAAACAATCTTAGTTTGTCCAACCTCTTCATGCAACTGATAATCCCTAATCCAGGCATCATTCTGGTAAATCTCCTCTGCACCCTTTCCAAAGTCTCCATATCCTTCCTGTAATGGGGCGACCAGAATTGCACACATGTGGTCTAACCTATGCCTGATGAAGTTGCATCATGACTTCCTGACTCATGATGTCCTAAACCTTGAAAGCAAGCATACCATATGCCTTCTTTACCACTCGAGTAGGTTACAGTTGTGTTGCTACTTTCAAGAAGTCGTGGACTTGGACCCCAAGATCCCTCTGTATACCATTGCTGTTGAGGGTGATGCCATTAATTGTCCATGTTCCACTTACATTTGACTGCCCAAAATGCAACACTTCACATTTGCTTGGATTAAACTTCATCTTCCATTTATTGGACCCCAGTATCCCACTGTATACCTTGACAGCCTTTCTCATAGTCCAAGATCCCAGCAATCATGGTGTCATCTGCACATTTACCAACCAACCCGTCTACGTTTACGCCCAAGTCATTTATATATATCGCGAACAGCAGAGGTCTCAGCACAGAGCAGTGCAGAACTGCACTGGTCACAGACCTCCAGCCTGAATATTGTCCCTCTGTCATCTATCAGTAATCTAGTTCTGCATCCATACGACCAAGTAATTGTTAATCCATTGTATCTTAATATTTTGAATCGGCCTACCATGGGGGACTTTATGAAATGCTCTATTGTGCCTATTATGCATGAAGATGTTTGGTACAAATTTAGACTGGCACTTCAGTACATAATTGTTATTAAGAAGCATGAGAGCAAGAGTAGCCATTTTGGGCATTCATGTATATCCCATAATTTAGTTAGACCAGGTTTAGTTTAGTTTAGTTTAGCGATACAGTGTGGAAACAGGCCCTTCGTCCCACTGAGGCTCCACCGACCAGCAATTACCCATACTACATCTATCCTACACACCAGGGAAAATTTACAGAAGCCAATTCACCTACAAATCTGCGCATCATTGGAATGTGGGAGGAAACCAGAGCACCTGGAGAAAACCCATGGTGTCATTAGGGAGAACGTATAAACTCTGAATAGATGGCACCTGTAATCAGGACTCTGGCGATGTAAGGCAGCAACTCTACCGCTGCTCCACCATGCTTTCAATGTGTGGAGGGGGAGCTGGATGGATGAGAATGGCCCTAAGATGACACCTGGATAATAGTAGGGAGTTTGTGCTGGTCATTCCTGACTTACCACTTGGCTTTGGAGAAATAAGGAACTCCAGATGTAGGACATGTCCATAGATAGGTTTAGAGGGACATATGGGCCAAACGTGGGCAGGCGGGACCAGCCTAATATTGGACAGTTTGGACCAGGTGGGCGGAAGTGCCTGTTTCCATGCTGTACAACTCTATAACTAATGGAACTAGGAATCCCACTGGTGGGCTGTGGGGTCAAGGAAATGGGAATGGTGGTGCCTCAATGCAACTAGTAAAGGGACATTGGTTCCTTTCAAGAGAATTGCAAGTCGGTTTAGGTTTAGATTTATTATTGTTACAGGTACCGAGGTACAAAGAAAATCTTTGATGTGTATGCCATACAAACAAATTAGATGGTGCATATATGAATACTATCAAGCCAAACTCAAGTATAATAAGCAGAGCAAAAAAAAAGACACTGTGCATGATATAATTGCAATGCTTGGCATATTCTATTCACTTCTGTTTAAGAACTTATATAGAGAGATCTATTATTGCTGACAACAAAACAGCAAGTATTAATCATTTTGTTGCCAACTTCAAATAACTAAACAACGCTCTTTACACTCTGAAAAAATTACCACAACTCAGCTAAAGTTTGATAGAATAATTAAGATTACTCCTTATCTAACAATGATTTCATCATTAAATCTTACATCTTGTTCATTATGGAGCTTGATATGCAATAGGGATTAATTGGGTCTTAATAGGGGAATAAATTGAGTGAATTTACCCAGAGTTTGGCAATCTAGTACCAGAGGACATACTGGGGGTTTAAGGTGAGAAGGGAAAGATGCAATAGGAATCTGAGGGCCAACCTTTTCACACAGGGTGGTGGGTATATGGAACAAATTGCCAGAGGAGGCAGTTGGGGCAGGTTCAATAATAACATTTAAAAATTGTCAAGTACAAGGATAGGAAAGGTTGAGAGGGATATGGGCCAAACATGGGCAGGAGGGTCTATCATAGATGGAGCATATTGGTCAACTTGGACAAGTTGGGCCGAAGGGCCTTTATCTGTGCTGTATGACTCTATTATCTTGAGCAAAACACAAAGTGTTGGAATAACTCAGCGGGTCAGGCAGCATCTCTCTAGGATATGGATAGGCGATGTTTAGTTTTCCGAAATGTTGCCTATCCATGTCCTCCAGAGATGTTGCCTGACCCACAGAGTTACACCAACATCACTTGGATTTATTAGTCCATCCTTTAATCTCTTTATGTGGCACCTCTCTGTGAATAATTTTTTCGCTGTATTAACGCAGAAATAACAATATGAAACCAATGGTTGAAATACAAATCGTAAATGTACAAGATATCTTGAGAATATTGTGACTAAGCACACATTCAGTATGTGACACGGGGCTGGTTTTAGGTGTAAAACCAATTTTTAAATTTGACTTGGACATAATTGAGCTCACGGTAGCACAATGGGAAGTTTGACCAACGGCCCTCGTGACAGTATTGCACGGAGAGGAGGTCATATTGATTGTCACGTTTTACCTTTTTGCCAGCTCCCCAGTGAAATTGATTCACAGAAATGTAATTAACTCACGTTCAAGAAAGTCAACGTTAACAGCAGGGACAAACTCTGAGATCACATTATTACATGTAGCATGCTATTCAGCTTGTTCTCACAGCAATCTCATTTCCCTGTAACCTTTTGTTTCACGTAAGCTCATTTATTCTCCCGCTGCTCCAGTGCAGCTACACGAGAGGTAATATACATGAGAAAGAAATGCTGTAGTAACTCAGTGAGACGGGCAGCACCTCTGGAATGGAAGGAATGGGTGACGTTTTGGGTCGAGACACTTCAAGTATCTCGACCCGAAACGTCACCCATTCCTTCTCTCCAGAGATGCTGCCTGTCCCGCTGAGTTACTCCAGCATGTTGTCTATCATCGGTGTAAACCAGCATCTGCAGTTCCTTCCTACACATATACAGTACATGCATATTAACTTACCAACTGGCCTGTATTTGAGATGTGTGGTGGGGCAGGTACTAGAGCAGCAATTGAAAGACATTTAGACAGGTACATGGAAAGGAAAGGTTTAGAGGGATATGGGCCAAGATAATCAGGTGGGAGTAGTGTATATGGGGCATCTTGGTTGTCATGGGCAAGTTGGGCTAAAGGGCCTGTTTCTGTGCTGTATGACTCTGACTATGACTATATCATGAGAGCAATGCCAGCAAGATAAAACCAGGCTTCCTGTTGCCCATTTCTGCAAATAATGGAAAAAATATATATATTTGTCACTCCGAAGGGGAATCTGATATAAAATCGATGGTGGGTTATTGAAACAAAATATCTGCCTGGAACATATTACTTCTGCAACTGTGAGTTCAGCATTCTTTCGTTCATGAGTTGGATATCAATGCCCATCGTCTTTGTGAAGCTTTCATAGGGAAAGAAAAAAGCCAGTGATTTAAATGATTAAAACATCAATTGCTTGTACAATTACAGACAGTGAAGCTGTTTGAGGTCAAAACCATCAAAGTGTTTCGGAAGCAAGGGGGCAGTCGAGTTAGTACAATGTCTCACAGGTAGCGTATTCATTCTGACAAGGCCAGAGACCAAGTTAAGAGCAAGAACTGTAGCAAATACAATGTACTGTAGTTCAGGACTGGGGGGATTTCAGTGCCAGAAAATCAAAACACAAAGCAGAGGCTTGGAATTTGTTATGAGGCTCTAGATTTCAGTAACATTGACAAGTAGGTTTTCTTTTTATACATAAACGGACTCCTTTATTATTTATTAGGACATGACAACATGCCCAACGAACACATCTTATCTTTATCAATTCCAGGTTATATGTCAATATCTTGTGTGCAGAATACAAACAAATTGTGAATTAAAATATTGACACATTGGCATGTCTAGAAATACCGCTGCCTCACAGCACCATAGAGCCGGGTTCAGTCTGAAGAACGGTCTCAACCCGAAACGTCATCTATTCATGTTTTCCAGAGATGCTGCCGAGCCTGCTGAGTTACTCCAGCACTTTGCCTCCTTTTGTGTCAGCCAGCATCTGCAATTCATTGTTTCAACTGCAAAAATAATGAGTTAGTTTGTGAAGTATTAATTCTTACAATGATATTACCATACCTTACCTATCATATCTCACATTACCATGCCATGCCGTACCTATAGTACCATATCTAAGGAGAGATGTACTGCCATTGGAGAGAGTCCAGAGGAGGTTTACGAGAAGATTCCAGGAATGATTGGGTTAACTTATGATGAGCATTTGACGGCACTGGGCCTGTACTCGTTGGAGTTTAGAAGAGTGAGTGGGGGCCTCATTGAAACTTACCGAATAGTGAAAGGCCTGGATAGAGTGGATGTGGAGAGGATGTTTCCACTAGTGGAATAATCTAGCACCAGATCCAATAGCCTCAGGATAAAAGGACATACCTTTAGAAAAGGAGATGAGGAGAATCTTCTTTAGTCAGAGGGTGGTGAATCTGTGGAAATCATTACCACAGTGGCTGTGGAGGCCAAGCCATTGGATATTTTTATGGTGGAAATTGACAGATTCTTGATTAGTATGGGTGTCAGGGTTATGGGGAGAAGGCAGGAGAATGGGGTTGAGAGGGAAAGATAGATCAGACATGATTGAATGGCAGCGTAGACTTGATGGGTCAAGTGGCCTAATTCTTCTCCTATAATTCATGAACATATTATGGTGGGAAATTAATGGTAAGGGAAACTAAATAGAATTTTAGAAACTGATCATATCAAAGTCAATAAAATGTAGATAATAATATTAGTGACAAAGGATTGATACAAGTAAAGGATCACTTATCAGAAAATAATCTCTAACCTGTACATGAAATAGTGTAATTGTGTGGAAATGCAAACTACAATTCCATTACTTGCCAACTCTGTCTTGCAACTGTTTAGCATACCAAGCCCTGGCAAAATTTACTTCATAATTTTTACATTTTGGGTTATTTTAATATTCATTTGCAGTCGTCATTGGCAAGGATGGCATATGTTGTCCATGGTTTGGCGCCATTTCCGAAATCCCATATGTTGTTTGAGAGAACGTGCAAACTCCGTACAGAGAGTACCCATGTTCAGGATTGTACCTGGGTCCCTGGAGCTGTGAGGCAGCGGCACCACCACCTGTGGGCACTGCGATGTGCAATGATGAAGGAGGCATGTAAATGACAATAAGGACTTTGCAAAGGTCTTCTCTGCTGGACCATGTTACCCTAGATAATGCTTTGACAAGCCACTTTCCTGTGCCCACTTTCCATGTACAAGAGAAGAGATAGAGAGACCCAAACCATCCCAACAGTCACATCTGGCCACCATTGGTGCTGGCTTTGATTTGTTCTTTTCATGCCTTTCATTCATTTGCTCTTTGTACCTTTTCATACCTCTAGTTTCCCTCTCCCCTAACTCTCCATTTGAGGAAGGGTCTCGACCCGAAATGTCACCTATTCCTTTTCTCCAGAGATGCTGCCCGACCCGCTGAGTTACTCCAGCATTTTGTGTCTATCTCAAGTATTAAAGTATATAGTACTATTATAGTACTGTTACTATTGTAATACTATTATGGTTCTGTTGAAGTACTATTGATATGGATGTTCATGAAGTTTAACAGTAGAATCTGCAATGGCTTTGAATCTGGATGGTTGTAAAGCCTTGTCTTGATAAGAGGCTGCTGAAGAAAAAACAACTATCTGTCATTGATTTATTTTATTCCCCAAACTATTGTTTGAATTGCTTCGTAACAATTAAACTACAAATCAAATGAGCTCCACGGTGGTTCATTGCAGTAGCACAAGAGATCCATCGAGATAATTACAGTTTTAAAGCACTAAACAAATGTCAGGAACGAAAATTAATTTTTGAACACCACTGCAGGGATATTCAAACATGTTTAGACTGATCGAGCACAGAATCTAATCTACCCATAACATGCCTCACAAAGCTTACATTTTATTGTGAAATGAGAAATACATCTGGAAGAAGAAAATAAAGGGAAAACATGGTGCCAAGTGTGACAAAACTTGTCAGCAACTGGGCAGAATTGTTTTAATTCTAATCAGGAGTATTTAATTGTCAGAAGAGCTAACAATGCTACCAAACATTATTACTTGCAGCAGCATAAAGGGCCTGTCCCACTTACGTGTCCTTGGCAAGCAAATTACGCAACCTCGTCGTTGCGTTGAGGCGCAGGGGCATCGTAGCGCGGAGGGGTACATGACATTGCGACATCGCGCGGGGATCCAAAATTTTTGTAGCGAGCTAATTCTTTGCGCGCCAACGGCCTGTCGCGTAACTGACAGCCAAAGTGGGATAGGCCCAAGACCCTCGCGCGACGTAACATCTCACCTCCAACTGCAGCAGCAGCAGGCAAACGATCGTCGAGTTTGGCCTGGGACTCACGGCCGTTGCGGTCCGGATCAGCCCCCACTACTATTCCCAGAGCGGGGCCAAGGAAATTGAAGATAGACACAAAATGCTGGAGTAACTCTGCGGGGCCGACAGCATCTCTGGAGATGAGGGAATGGATGACGTTTCGGGTCAAGACCCTTCTTTCAGACTGAAGAAGAGTCTCGACCTGAAACATCATCCATTCCTTCTCTCCAGAGATGCTGCCGGTCCCGCTGAGTTACACCGGCATTTTGTGCCCATCTTCAAATGATGTCACGCGCTCCAGACGGCTGTGCGGAAGCATGAAATCGCGCACGACCTTCGCTGGACCGTCGCGCCTCAACACGACCACGAGGTCGCGTAATTAGCGTGCCAAGGACACGTAAGTGGGACAGGGGCTTATCAGGCCTGCAAACACAGTACTCCCATAAAACATAATAAACAAAAAGTCAATTCAATACATTTAAAACCCCAATATTGGGGTAACCCCGATGTTGGGGAAGTTCAGAACCAGGGGTCACAGTTTAAGGATAAGGGGGAAATCTTTTAGGACCGAGATGAGAAAAACATTTTTCACACAGAAAGTGGTGAATCTCTGGAATTCTCTGCCACAGAAAGTAGTTGAGGCCAGTTCATTGGCTATATTTAAGAGGGAGTTAGATATGGCCCTTGTGGCTAAGAGGATCAGGGGGTATGGAGAGAAGGCAGGTACAGGATACTGAGTTGGATGATCAGCCATGATCATATTGAATGGCGGTGCAGGCTCGAAGGGCCGAATGGCCAACTCCTGCACCTATTTTCTATGTTTCTAATATCAGGGCAAAATACCAAATGTCCTTAGTGCAACCAAGAACGTTCATAGTTTAGTTAAGGGACTGTCCCACTGTGGCGACCTAATTGACGAGTTTAGATGAGTTTGCCCTCGACTCATACTCGTAGCATGGTCGACACGAGGTCCTAGGAGGTCTTTGTAACTCTCCTTCATGCTCGAGAGTAGTCCCCGTGTACTCGAGGCCTCAGCTAGATCACGGCGTTTTTTTCAACATGCTGTAAATGCCCGCTAGTAAAAAAAGGTCGCCATGGAAAAAAATCGATATATTTTTACTCGTAGGTTTAGTCGAGGTAGGTCGTAGTAGGTCGTAATGCTATTGTAGGTAATCGAAGGTAGTTGAAGGTAAAGCTCGATGAGAAAAAAAAGGTAAGTAAACCGACTGGTAATGTTAAATGCCCGCTAAACTTTATTAAAAGTTGTCTGGCTTCTTAAAAGTGTCTCAACTCCTTCTCCCCCCTTCTTCCCCCCCTTCTACCCCCTTCTCTCCCCCCCTCTCTCCCCCCTCTCCTCCCCCTCCCACCCCTCCCCCCCCCCCCCCCCCCCCCCCCCCCCACCTCTCAGTGCTCTCTAAAGGACTTACCGTAACTGATTACCAGCCATCTTTTACCTTCCTGTTCATCGTGGGTGTGAATTTCAGACAGCGCTCCCCCGCTTTCCCTGGCCCCCGCCTCTGTGATGTGTTAGTGTGTGTGTGTGTGCGTGCAGACAGTCGATCTGGCTCGTGGTTTCATCGCTGACGGTCGATCCAGCTCGAGGTTTTTCAGGCGAGTGCCCTCGAGCTTGAAGGTTGAAGACAGTCGCGTCAGTGGGACAGGCCCTTTAGTGCTTTTAGTTGAAGTTTTAAAATGCCTACCTCCAAATAAGATAGTCAGTGGGTCAATTTTTCATATTTCTGCTTTTTTGGTATCTATGAAACACTGGTGTTGAACCCCAAAAAAAGCCACAAAGTGCTGGAGTAACTCAACCGATCAGGCAGCATCTCTGGTTATCTTGGATAGGTGACGATTTGAGTTGAGGCCCAAGTTAAGACTGCTAAGGAAAGGGACTAGACAAGGGGGGAATAGGATGGAATCAAGGTATGTGGAGATGAGTTCAGTGAGGCAGAAACAATGGGTCGGCCAGGGCAGTCCTATTTGTGGATTTAGAGGAGGAGATAGACGAGGGCCACACGGTGCTGGGGAATGATAAGATTGGGAGTGATGGAGAGGAGATCACCAGAGGTGATGAGGTAAGAATCTGGGAGATAATTGCCTTTGTTTGTATGTCAAAGGTTAGGTATGAGGAGGTGTCAGATGGCTGATGTCTGGCCTCAGCATGGTCTGAAAAGAGTCCCAATCTAAAACGTCATCTATTCATATTCCCCAGCAATGCTGCTTGACCCGCTGAGTTACTCCAGCACTTTGTGTCTTTTTTTTAAGGAAAAGAGAATGTAGCACAAGGAGTGGGAATAATGGAATGTTGCCAATGGTACCAGATCTAACTTTCCTATTGTACTTTGCAACTTGAATCTGAAGAATGGCTCTTACTGTTAGATTTAGACTTTAGATTTTAGAGATACAGAGTGGAAATGGGCCCTTTGGTCCACCTGGTCCACGCCTACCAGCAATCACCCCGTACATTAGCACTATCCTACACATTAGGGACAATTATACAACTGACAGAAGCCAATTAACCTACAAACCTGCATGTCGTTGGAGTGTGGGAGGAAACTTGAGCACCCATGTGGTCACTGGGAGAATGTACTAACTCCATGCAGACAACAGCCGCAGTCAAGATCGAATCTGGGTCACTGGTGCTGCAATGCACCAACTCTACCGCTGCGCCAGTTTGCCATCCTTCACAGCACTCTGAATTCTGTAAATCATTGAAACAACATGATGTTATTTATTTGTAAACCAGCATCTTCAGTTCTTTGTTTCTACATTTTGGGGTTGAACCCAATTTTGATTGGGAGGAGAAAGAAGGAACAAAGGATGAGAGGACCAAGTCTGGCAGGCAATAGGCCATAATAGGCAGACACGGGTTGAGGAAGATTCTTGCAACGTTCACAAATGGATATTTATCTTATGAAAGGTCTTCAAAATGAAACATTAACTTTGTTTTCTTCCCACAGCCTGACCATCTGAGTATTTCTGACATTTTTGTGTTTGAAATCATTTTGATAATGCCACTGTGAGCAAAATATCCAAACTGCCGCAGGCATTTCTCATTACATTACATTGTGTGTCAACAAAAACTTATCTCAGACACAGAGAGTATTGCAAACCAATTTCCAGAGACTAAAACACTATTACTAGGCAATGGCTTGAATTTTAACTTGTTAAGAACTGGGATTGGGGACAGGTAATAGGTTAAGTCTAGAAAACAAGGCCAAGTTATCAGAAATTGACTACAACCTAATGGCAACTTATTGCTTTAATGCCAATATCTAAAAGAGCCCTGGTAGAAACCAAACTGTGCAGAAAGGCAAATGTAAAAACTTGTTCTGACTATCTTTACGGAAAGCTTACTTCTTAAAATGTAGAGGTTTACTGCCCAATGTGTGAGTTCAGATTAAAGAGAGAGTTAGTTCTCTGTAATAAGTTGTACGATTTGTCATCCACAAATATTATTTTCTAGAAAATCTTTACATGCACATATAAAGTATTGCAATATCTCTAAAGATGTAAAACTTTGAAAAAAAAAAGAATTAATCCATCCTGAAATTAATCTCAATAATGTGTAAGGCTTCAAGATGGCTGACAGATATAATGAGTTCAATTTCAAATAATGCATCTAAGGATCATAAAATTAATAATTGTATTCCAATTAATGTTAATTCCATTAATCTCTTAATATGAGAAAGCCTTTTATGAACATAATGGATTATCATGTAATTCCCTCTGACACAGTCTTGAGCTGTAGTGTAAAGTTAAAATGATGCATTTGTTTTCTGTTTGTTCAAAAGCATTGCAAGATTTTATTGTTTAGAAAATACACAACACACCATCTGGGTAGCAGTCATTAGCTGAAAATAATCCAAACACTTTCCAGAAGAAGACAATTCACAACTCTGCCACTGTTTTAAGAAGTCATTGCCGACATTGTTTCGTATTGTAATACATTTTGAGCCATGGCCAGCTCATGAATATGTGGAATTCCTAATGTATTATTGATTTGAAGTAAACACCAGTTCTGAATGCTTTAAAATATCTTTGCTGGGAGAGGTTGAGCAGGCTGGGACTCTGTCCCTTGGTGCACAGGAGGATGTTTTAGGCGAATTTATAGAGGTGTATAAGATCATTAGAGGAATAGCTAAGGTATTGATTCTTTTACCCAGACAAAGAGTGGTGGATGTATGGAACAAGTTGCCAGAAGAGACGGGCACTATCATAATATTTAAAAAAAACATCTGGACTGGTGTATGGATAGGAACATTTTTGAGGGACATGGGCAATATGCAGGCAGGGGGGACTAGTGTAGATGGGGCATGTTGGTCGGCATGGGCAAGTTGGGCTGAAGGGTCTGTTTCCATGCTGTATGTCTCTATAACTCTATATGATTTTGACATTGAATGAAGGCCATCATGCACCCCAAGTACAAATAAGTAGACACATACATTGATTTGAAACTCATTTGGTATTCCCAATTCAAGGCAGTGCTGTAACACCAGTAAAGCTGCTCAATCAGCTACAAGACACAAGACTCTGATAGATTGTTCTTTTGGACATGAGGAAGCCAGAGCACCCGAATGAAAACCACGTGGTTACAGGGAGAACGTGCAAACTGTGAGGCAGCAGCTCTAACAGCGGCACCACTGTGCTGCCCACAATTCTCCGATGATTTTTATATTCAAAAAAATTTTAAACTATTATTAAAGATGTAAACAATTTAAAAAAAAAACTATTAAAAAAAAAAATAACAATTACATGACAACATTTAAAAATCACTAAGGTATTAAACTATAGTAAAATTATTAAAATGAACCCCTGGTGGCCACGGTGATGCAGCGGTAGAGTTGTTGCCTTACAGCACTTGCAGCGCCAGAGACCGGGTGCGATCCCAACTACAGGTGCAGTCTGTAACAAATTTGTACCTTCTCCTCGTGACCGCGTGGGTTTTCTCCGAGATCTTCAGTTTCCTCCCATTCACACTCCAAAGACGTACAGGTGTGTATGTATAAATTGTTCCTAGTGTGTGTGGGGTAGTGTTAATGTGCGGGGATCGCTGGTCGGTGTGGACCCGGTGGGCCGTAGGGCCTGTTATCACACTGTATCTCAAAATTAAACTAAACTAAACCCATACTTTTCCCTTTCTCCTGCATGCCAATTCTCATTGAATAAAAGAGTTGGGTGTTTAATTTTGCTGTATGTGTAGGAAGAAACTGCAGATGCTGGTTTATACTGAAGGGAGACATAAAAATCTGGAGTAACTCAGCGGGTCAAACTGCATCTCTGGAGAAAAGGAATGGGTGATATTTTGCGTTACGACCCTTCTTCAGACTGAGAGTTAATTCTGCTGCTTTTCTAACTATCCTCCAAGCTCTGGTGTTAGTATTTTCCAACATCATTGATTACTGAAATAATTTTACATTTGTTGACTGTGAGACAATGACCGTCCAAGTTTACCATGCGCCATCGTATTTTACAAATCCATACCGCTCTCCAAGTTCAACCTTTCCCTTTAACCCTCTCATTCCAGGTGGAGTCTGCGTGGCCCAGTCCCTGAAGATTCCCCGAGACCCGAAGCGTGAAGTGTTTGCCAAGATTATCAGGCGTCTGCTAGAAACCCCCAATGCACGAGGCGTCATTATATTTGCAAATGAAGATGACATCAGGTAAGTCATGACACTGTAGATGAGCAAAGCATCAAATTTGTGAGGCTTTGAATTTGTTAGCAACGTTTATGTTAGAGCAAACTGGACAGGGAAAGTATAATTCCCAGGGTGAAAATATCAAAGGTTAGAGAACACAATAGTTTAATTTAAGGCATGGCTCCTCAGCACAGCAATTCTACGCCAACCATCGATCACCCATTAGTTCTATCCTACACACATGTGACAATTTACAGAAGCCACTTAACCAACAAACCATCTCGTTTTTGGATTATGGGGGGAAACTCGGCAGAATCCCTCTCGGCCACAGAGAGAACGTGCAAACTCTATAAAAGACAGCACCCGGATTCAAGTTTGATCTTGGTCTCCGGCACTGTAAGGCAGCTACTCCATGGCGCCCCTGCTACAAGGAGGGGTTAGCCAAACTTTGATTATTTTCTCAGAATGCCAAGATTTAAGGGGAGAACTGACAGAGTATCTGCACTTACAACAGGCATAAATAGGCTTGATATTCAGACCCTGTTCCCAGGATGGAAATGTTAAAAACTAGTGGACATAACTTTAAGGTGAAGAGGGGCAAAGTTTAAAGAAGATGTGTGGGATTTTGTTTTACGTAGTGTGGGTGTCTGGAATGAGATGCCAGGGTTGGTGATGGAGATATGATAGTGGTGTTTAGGAGTTGTGTGGATATGGAGGCAATGAAGGGATATGGATTACGTGCAGGCAGAGGAGATTACTTTACCTTGACATCGTGTTCGGCACAGACATTGTGGGCCAAAGGGTCATCGTGTCCTGTACGTTTCATGATAGACACAAAGTTCTGGACTAACTCAGCGGGTCAGGCAGCATCACTGGAGAAAGAGGATGAGCGACATTTGGGTCTGGACCCTTCTTCAGTCTACTTGAATCTGAAGAAGGGGACCAACCCAAAACTTCACCCATCCTTTTTCTCCAGAGGTGCTGCTTGACCTGCTGAGTTACTCAAGCACTTTGTGGCTATCCTTGGTATAAACTAGCATCTGCAGTTCCTTGTTTCTACATGATGTCATTTTTATGAACAAGTAGCAAGGAAGCAGGCCCTTTGGCCCTATTCATCATTGCCGACCAAGATGGCCTGTTTATACCAGTCCCATTTACCAGCATTTGGCTCATATCCCTCTAAACCTTCCCATCCAAGCACCTAATGTTTTTTCTATGTTCTGTGCCACCCATGGATGTTGTTTGCAGTCGATAAGCGTGAAAGTAATTTATTTCCTGTTTTTCTCCTCTTATTCAGGCGCGTGCTGGAGGCAACCAAGATGGCCAATCAGACCGGCCACTTCCTGTGGGTTGGGTCAGACAGCTGGGGTTCAAAGGTCACGCCGGTGTTACGACAGGAAGAGGTGGCAGTGGGAGCCGTCACGATCCTTCCCAAACGGGTGTCAGTTGAAGGTGCGAGACTCTGGCCTTAGACCTGCCATTTCATTGTTTATTAATAATGCCAACATATTTGCAAAATAAATTCATAAGCAGCA